>NC_054711.1:28016964-28144464 GCF_016097555.1 Gigantopelta aegis
TTTTTTATATTTACAACTGGTGCATTTTTACTTCTTCATACTTTGGTGAATGTTAATTTTTCATGTTTAATTCTTTGCTTTGGTTACAGTTGTCTTGCTTATATATATAACAGTGCATAATTAACAATTAGTTGTTAGCCTGGTCCCAGACATAATTTCTTATTTATATGTCCCAGATAGTACAGCATAGCTAATTGCAAACTGGAGATTAAAATAGCTTTCTTTGCTGCCAGATAGCACACATATGTTTTTAATATAATACCACGTGCTTTACTAGGTAATATTAGTTACTGAGAAAAGGTTTATTTTGCTGTTTCCAATGTATAGAAGGAATGAAAGTTTAGTAACAGTAGCAAGTGCAACATATCAGCTATTGGGAAAAATGCAAAGCACTTATAATTTTGTATTACTATAATTATGGATTAAAATGGCGAGCATTGAAGGTTTTTAGTATTGTCCCAAAGCATCAGAATGAATTACATAGAAATTTGGGGATTCCATCTCATTATGTTACATTTCTGACTAAAAATCTGGGAGGGAGGAAATGTTCTATTTAACACACCACTCAACACATTTTATTTACGGTTATATGGCGTCAGACATATGGTTAAGGACCACATAGATATTGAAAGAGGAAACCCGCTGTCGCCACTTCGTGGGCTACTCTTTTCGATTAGCAGCAAGGGATCTTTTATATGCACCATCCCATAGACAGGATAGCACATACCACGACCTTTGATGTACCAGATGTGGTGCACTGGCTGGAGCGAGAAATAGCCCAATGGGCCCACCGATGGGGACCAATCCCAAACCGACCACGTGTCAAGCGAGCACTTTACCACTGGGCTACGTCTCACCCAAAAATCTGGGATTCATGGAAGTCTGGAAAGCTGCTAGATTGGCATTCTGAATTGTGATATATACTTTTCAAATATGACTAAATATGACTAAATATGACTAAATATGGTTTATGTTACTCATCTCTATCTTAGTGTCTGTCAGGTTCAGATAAAAACATCTGTTACATAAATGGTCAAGTTGAAATTTTAATTTCCAGTACAGCTGCCAATTTAAGCATATGTAGTGTTCATAATTAGCACTCATCTGATGCCTGGTCAGTTTAGGATCGATGCCTGTTGGTGGGCCCATTGGGCTATTTCTCGCTCTATAGCCAGTGAACCACAATTGGTATACTAAAGGCTGTGGTATGTACTATCCTGTCTGTGGGATAGTGCATATAAAAGATCTCTTGTTACTAATGGAAAAATGTAGCGGGTTTCCTCTCTAAGACGTATGTCAAACATTACCAAATGTTTAACATCCAATAGCTGATGATTAATAAATCATTGTACTCTAGTGGTTTCGTTAAACAAAACAAACTTTAACTTTGTGTTCATAATTAGGCAAGAGACGGCAGATTTGGGAAAATCTTTAAAAGATCTTTTTATTAAAACTGGTAGTTTAATAGAATTCACACTGGAACAAAATTTGGTTCAGCCAATTTTTTTAATTTTTTTTTTTTGAAAATTATTAAAATGTGATTAATTTAAGGACTATTTTATGAGCTAAAGACAAACATTTGTAGCCACTTTGTATAAAAGTTAGGAACAGGCTAATTTGGCAATGGACAGAGTGACAAGGTTCGAACTTAACGACGGAACTGACGGTAATTGCCATCATTGAGATATCAATTGCCGTAGGTAGAGACCATCACCAACGGCACAAAAGTGCTGTTGGTAAAGCTCCTCAACAATGGTGAAATATATACACCTGGTGTACATTGTCTGCCAATATTTAACATTTGCATATTTGAAGTATGTCTACATATAGCGAAATAACCTGTTATCAGTCATGTTTATTTGCTGCAAAAGTCACTTTAAAAAAAATGTTATGCTCAAAATTGTTGTCGGTGGACTGTTTCACCTATTGTAATTCATTTAAAAAATTTCGTGGGAGACAAATTCTTAAGTTCAATCCCTGGGGTGAGTCCTAGTTTAACAGAAGTGGCTGATTGTATAAATTTTGCTGTAAACTTGTTTCTGACGTTATGTCACAGAATAGTGGGACCAATGCAGACATCTTGCATTTTGGTGTTTGTTTGGTTTGGGAAAGTTTTTTTATTTAATTTTTTTTTTCTCTCCGCATCTTTGTTCGTGGGATGATATATTTCTGTGATGCATTCATCTGGTATTTTATCTAACCCATGCACTGCTGAAGTTTATTTAACTACATGTACAGAATGTTTGTCCATTTTCATTGATTTTCAGCAATAATAATAACAACTTTAGGTGTAATTTCTGCCATTGTTTATCAGACATAACTGATACAGCCTTTGAGTTAACCAATTTGTACATTTGTAGATTTATGGAAATACTGCCGACCCGACTATTTTTTGTTGGTCAGCATTGTCATAGGCCGGGAGATTTCTTTCCCAATTGTTCTGTCGGACCGGCAATTATTTTACATTTATATTCAATCATGAGTCAATCATGTTTGGTCTGGCACATTTTGATTTGGGGCAGCAAAATTTGTAGCTTGCTGGACCAAATATCGGCATGAAATTTCAGGCAATTTCGACCCCTGAATATGATAATAAAAACCAACAAAAGAAGCAATCAAAAGCAATTTGTTTTTATCCAAAATATTTAAATTGAATTTTTTTATATTTTTCATCATATTTATTAAACCCACAAAAGCCCCAAACCACAACAACAAAAGTTTACAATTGTGCAAATTTTACAAACCAAGAAACATTCTGTACAGTGTAGTGGCTGCATTTGTAGTTCACTAAAAACATTTATTGCCATTTTCATTTCTAGCTGATATTAATGAAAACGGGTTGCCTGCAGGGGGCATAAGCAAAGTGCACGTGCAGAAAATAGAGCACTCGCAAGGGCCAGTGGACGGGAGTTTGTACGCGACGGTCAACAAACGAAAGCTTGAGAGTCACGTGACTTCGCCAACGTCTTCTGTGTTCCAAAATGGCCCCACGCACTTGCAGAATGGGTCAATAACATCCAGTCTTGATTCTGGTATATCTTCAACTTCTCGTTTCCATGGTGATTGCATGTCTTTTTATATATTGTTTCCTTCAGTTGAATTGTTTTTTTGTTTCTTTTTTTTAATTTATTGTGGTTCTAATTCTAACACTAATTACTGTTCGTTTTTTTTTATATTACTGCATGGCATAGTTAAAATTAAGTTTATTTTGGTTAATTTGTGCATATGTCATTGTTTCATTATTCTCATTTTAATCACTATTTAACGTAAGAAATGTTTACTTTTACATCGGAACTTCAGAATTATAAAATAACATATTAACTCCACCCACATATCAATCACTTAAAAGTAACCACCCAATAATGTAAGGAGATTCAGTATAACTGCCGCCCACCTGTCAGTCATTTTCATAAATTACCCAATCATCAACAAGAGCACATGAACTTTGAACCAATAAACTTAAACCTTACATTTATTTACATGCAGACCAATCAAAATACATTTCATGAAGAGATAGACCATTTTAAATCCCATTAACTGAAACTAATGAAAGTTAATTTTAATTTGTGTCAATTAATGCTTGTAATCATAGTTTAATAATAAATGCTATAATATGCTATATTGCTGATTTGGTACAATTAGATGTGGTTTATTACAAAATACTGGTTTGTTTTGTTTTTAATTAAGTAGCATCTTTTTAAAGTCCCAGACCCTAGTTTCAGTCTGTGAAAAGACAATAAGTTTGGTTGATATGCAAATCTGTAAACACATTTGAAAAAAGTGACAATAGAGTGAAACAAGAATATGTGGTGTTTAAATGGGGGAATACTCTTAAAGGTGCACACTCTAGTTTCAACTTGCAATAACGGACATTGTTTGATTAGTCTACAAATCTGTAACACATTTGGATAATGTTACAAAAGTGTAAAACAAGAATATGTGGCATTGAAATGGGGAAATACCTGTGAAAATAGACCAAAACTATAGTGTCCATAACCTTCATATTGTCTCGGAAGAATGTGCATTTTTAAAAATATGAAAAATGAATTTCATGGAATTAGAAACACTAGGATGACCAGAAACACTTCAGATGTACGTAAACTAATAATGTAAACAATTAAAGATGCGTAAGTGATGTTTGATTTAAGTTATCAAAACAGCTCTAGTGGTCAAAAATATGCCTTAGTGTTTAAAAACCCGAGTTTTGTCACTTTAGATAGAAAAATATTGGCTAAAGGATGTTTTTGAAAAATAAAAACATTGACAACAAATTGTTAATAGTTACAGCAGAGTTGGCTTTAAAACTTGAAGTGGTCATCCACGGTATTTTTGTATTAATTTAAATTGTCACTGAATATTAAAATATATTCTCAAATGACATACATAATATAATATAGGCATAGACAAAAATTCAGACTATAAATGAATTAATAAATAATTACTCAATAATTAATAGTCTTTAAAATGACCTTATTTGAAGTAATGTTTGTTTTCATCGATAATTCTTTTTACTGTATAATTACAATGCACTTCAATATATTTTTTTTATTGTGTTTTTTTTCGTCTGCCTACACTAAACTTTTATTTATATTAGCACCAGCTAAATAACAAATTAATTGAACTTATTACAAGGAGTAATCCTAGCTATGTGTTATTACCATTAACATCTGTCTACCTTGTCTTAATAATGCTTTAAGTATTTGTATTTTCCTTCTAATTATATGTTGTATTTATTTGTGTATTTTCGATGTTGTCGCATTAACTAAAGTCTATAAAATCGTTTATTACTGATGTGGTTTTCCTCCAGTTTGATAAATTTCTTTGACTTGAATTCTTTTCAGTCTAAAAAATAAATCCAACTTTTATATCAGTGTTTTATTTGATTTGATGTCAATACACAGAAGATTAAATAAACTGTTTAATTGCACTAGTACTTTCATCTATCACTGATTGGTCCCTTCAGTAAATTTGTACTTATGACCATCCATCCATCCATCCATCCATCCATACATACATACATCCATACATCCATTCATCCATACATCCATACATTCATTCATCCATCCATCCAATCAGCCATCCTTCCATCCATTATTCCATTCAGCCATCTGTCCATTAATCCATCCAATCATCCGTCCATTAATCCATCCAGTCACCCGTCCATTAATCCATCCAGCCAACCGTCCATTAATCCATCCAGTCATCTGTCCATTAAGCCATCCATCCATTAATCCTTCCAGTCATCCTTCCATTAATCTATCTAGCCATCCGTCCATTAATCCATCCATCCATTAATCTATCCAGCCAGCCATCCATTAATCTATCCATCCATCCATCCATTAATCCATCTAGCCATCCATCCATTAATCTGTCCAGCCATCCGTCCATTAATCCAGCCATCCATCCATTAATCCATCTAGTCATCCATCCATTAATCTGTCCAGCCATCCATCCATTAATCCATCCATCCATCCATTAATCCATCTAGTCATCCATCCATCCATTAATCCATCCATCCATCCATTAATCCATCTAGTCATCCATCCATTAATCTGTCCAGCCATCTGTCCATTAATCCAGCCATCCTTCCATTAATCCATCTAGTCATCCATCCATTAATCTGTCCAGCCATCCGTCCAGCCATCTAGCCAATTGTCCTTTAATCCAGCCATCTGTACAGCCATTTACAAGAGTGAGGCCACGTTCGTACACTGGACACACATTTGTAATTGTTTTTTTCATAAGCAACAACTGAAATATTTTGTTTAATAAAAATTAACTTGTACATCACTCTTGTCAGATACAGTGTATTAAAATCTATGTTATAGAATGTATTTCTAAATATTTCTATTTATTGTGAAGATCTTATTTTATAAATGTATTCTGAAGATTGTTTATAAATATATTCCGAAGACTGTATTTATAAATGTATTCTGAAAGTTATGTTTATAAATGTATTATGAAGAATATAAATGTATTTTGAAGATTATATTTATAAATGTATTTTGAAGATTATAATATAAATGTTTTCTGCAGATTACATTTATAAATGTATCATCGGTATTATGTTTATATATGTGTTCTTAAAAGTTGTACATGTAAATACATGTATATCCTCAAGATTATTTTTATAAAATGTTTCCTAAAAATTATATACCGGGTATTTATAAATTATATTACAAATATATGTTGAATATTATGTTTGTAAATCTATTTTAAAAATGACAAGTTTCTTCTTATATGTTGATTGAAGACATATTTTATTGTACAAAGAACAAAAGAAGCAGGCACAAGTTTGCTGACCTACAAGGCCTTCTGTTATACACATACAATATACATGGTGACTATATTACAATGCTGTATATTTAAACTACATGTAAACAGTCAACGGTAACCAGAGGAAGAAAATATATTCTATAGAAAAGAATATGAAGAAAAGAAATAGTGATGCAACAGGATACACAAATAATACTTAACGTGCAGCAAAACTCTTGTTATCACATGATAATTTATATTATACTTTAATATTTTACTTTAATTAATTAACTTCCCGTCTTTATATGATTTATACTTTCTGATTGGACGACATCACTGAAAAAAACTAATGTTATCCTTCGGTAAACCTCAGAAACGGACGTCATAACATCAGATGCGACATTATTATGTCAAACATGCCATGGAAAGGACTGTAGAAACGTGTGTTTGTGTATTTTTATCTCAATAAGTTGTGTTGAAAAAATACACAAACACACGTTTCTACAGTCCTTTTCATGACATGTTTAAGTAATGACGTCGCAGTTGACGTAATGACATCATTTTCTGAGGTTTATCGAAGGATAGTTTTTGGTTTTTAAGCGACATGGTTGTATCAGAAAGGGGTGGGACATAACCCAGTGGTAAGGCGCCCGCTCGATGCGCGGTCGGCCTGGGTTCGATCCCCATCGGTGGGCCCATTAGGTTATTTCTCATTCCAGCCAGTGCACCACGACTGGTATATCAAAGGCCGTGGTATGTACTAACCTGTCTGTGCATATAAAAGATCCCTTGCTGCTGATCGAAAAGAGTAGCCCATGAAGTGGCGTGGGTTTTCTCTCTCAATATCTGTGTGGTCCTTAACCATATGTCTGACACCATGTAACCATGAATAAAATGTGTTGAGTGTGTTGTTAAATAAAACATGTCCTTCCTTCGTCGTATCAGAGTAGAGTAAATTGTGTAAAGACATGAAGATTGTAAATATTAAAGTATAATTCAGATTACCATGTGGAGTATTTGTACGTGTGATAACGAGAGTTTTACTGCACGGTAAGTATTATCTGTGTATCCTATTTGTTATTAAATGAAACCGATGCGTCTCTGTTTCAGGATACACAGGTCAGAGTTCCTCGCACCTCCACCAGTCGCGCTACACGTCCTCGGACACCAGTGACCTGATATCGCCGACCTACTCCTCCAATGTCCACGGCCAGAAGACATCGTTCTCGTCCAACACGATGCCCCGACAGACGGTGAAGGCTCTGGACGAACGCACGCAGCTGGACGAGCTTCTCAGCGACCTGCTGCACGATCAGAGTTTCTCCAGCCTCAGCAGCCCGAGTCAGCAGGACGCGAAGACCGTCACCACGACGACGCGCACCTTTACGTCTTACTCCACGACCGACTCGAGCCCAGGACAGAACGTGTCGATCCAGCGCGCGGAGGTGGTGTACAAGTTGCCGGGACAGCAAGAGGAGAAGCACCATTACATGATAACGCCCGGGATTGAGCCGGAGACGACGAGCGGTCGGAAGCCGGGAATTCCGAAAAACGCGTTTTCTTACACATCGCCTATCTCTCCGACGTCGCCATCCAGTGAAATGATGGAGACAGAGGTGGTCCGCGGGACGGAGAGCATGCCACATCTGCAGTCGAGTCAGATGCATGGGCTGACACAGACACTGCCATACAACAGGAGCGAGTTTGATAACCGGTACGAGACTCACTCCTACTCCTACCACACGATGGACGGCACGCAGATGAGGCCTGATTCTGACATGTCAGCCTCGTGGCTCGCTCAGCAGCAGGAGAAACTCCGCGCCAAGCAGGTCGTCCGGTCGCCGCAGGAGAAGCAGCTGGTTGCCGAGTTGCGGTCAGTGCAGAATAAATACTACACGCGGCGGACCCAGAACGAGGCTGAGGAGCAGGCAGTCATGGACACGTATAACCAACAGCCCATTCAGAACGGACCGGTGTCCCCCACACAGATGATGATAACCCAGTCGTACCAGCCACCAGTGAGGAGCCGAAGCCACGACGGGATGTGGAGTCCGTCGGAGAACAAATACAACACATTTTCCTCCTCGCAGATGACAACGATGGAGAACAGAACGTACGGAGATCAGCGGGGCGTGTCGAACAAGCCACCGCCTTCGCCAACGCTGCAGCGATCCATGACGCCGACCCAGCCCATAGCACCGCCGGTGAGGACCAGCAGTAAGGACTTCATGCGGTCGCGCTCCAACAGCAGCAGCAGCTGGCAGCCTCAGCAGCCGTTCCAGACTCGGCCACTACAACGTCAGGCGTCGGAGACACTCTTCGACCGAGATCCCATCGCGTACAACACCTACAGCACCAGCCACTCCCCTAGGGCACTCTCCCCCTCCCAACAGGCCCTGCAGCACGCCTCCTTCACCACGTACAGGACCATCCAGCACGTCCAAGACGACAACGTCGATGGAATGCAACCACAACAGCAGCCGCAGGTTTACGGGTCGATGGTAACGGCGGCGCCACCACCAAAACCACCACCACAGACTCAGCAGCATTACGTGACAGAGGTGTTTGTTCATCGCGGACCGGGTACGTACTGCTGTCAAAATACACATCACCTTTTTTAATATTGTTAAAGGTATTAGCTGGTAAAAGGCACTTGTATTAGGCAGTGTGAAATATTTTTCAACTATTACAGGTGTTTCTTCATTGAGGACTGGAGACCGGCCTCGGTGGCGTTGTGGCAGGCCATCGGTCTACAGGCTGGTAGGTACTGGGTTCGGATCCCAGTCGAGGCATGGGATTTTTAATCCAGATACCGACTCCAAACCCTGAGTGAGTGCTCCGCAAGGCTCAATGGGTAGGTGTAAACCACTTGCACCGACCAGTGATCCATAACTGGTTCAACAAAGGCCATGGTTTATGCTATCCTGCCTGTGGGAAGCGCAAATAAAAGATCCCTTGCTGCCAATCGGAAGAGTAGCCCATGTAGTGGCGACAGCGGGTTTCCTCTCAAAATTTGTGTGGTCCTTAACCATATGTCTGACGCCATATAACTGTAAATAAAATGTGTTGAGTGCGTCGTTAAATAAAACATTTCTTCTTCATTGAGGACTGAGTACATATTGCTGTGAAAATACACATCACCTTTTTAAAAATTATTAAAAGCATTAGCTGGTAAATTGGTGGAACGTAGCCCAGTGGTAAAGCACTCACTTAATGTGCGGTCGGTCTGGGATCGATCCCCATCAGTGGGCCCATTGGGCTATTTCTCACTCTATCTAGTGCACCACAACTGGTATATCAAAGGCCATAGTATGTGCTATCCTGTTTGTGGGATGGTGCATATAAAAGATCCCTTGCTACTAATGGAAAAATATAGCAGATTTCCTATCTAAGACTATATGTAAAAATTACCAAATGTTTGACATCCAATAGTCGATGATTAACAAATCATTGTGCTCTAGTGGTGTTGTTAAACAAAACAGACTTTTAGCTGGTAGAAGGTATTAGGCAGTGTGAAATATTTTTTTAAATCATTAAATGACACATTACTTACATCGTTTTGTTTTAAGTTATCACTGAAGGAATTCTAATTGGGTCCTGCTGCTTGTAATGGATCAGAATATTTCACTGGTTGGGTTACAGAAAATAGCATACATGCTCTGCCCATGATGCTTTTTTTTTTCTTTGCTTTTTTTCTTCTTTTTTTCCGTTTTTTTTTTTCTTTCTTTCTTAATGTACACTGGTACAGTAGTCATGTTATGGCTTTGTACATATATATCCCTAGCACTCTGTCTTGTACAGTTAAAGACTTTAGACTTTAGTGATTTTAGTTTTTTCAATTATCAAAGGCATTACTAATATTTAATTGGTGCCATTCTGTTTTTTATCAGTCTCATTATCATAATTTATGTTATTATCTTAATGTATTTTGCCATACTGTGGTTGTGTGTTTTGTGGTTTGTAAAGTGGAAAAGGTTTATACAAGTCTGTATTGAAAATGTTGTATTTTGTCAACGCTTTGCAAGTGTGGACTAAAAGGGCCAATGCTTATAAAAGCTTAGAGTCTGAGTTCGAATCTGTAATGACGCATACAATTTGTAAATTCCCAGACTCTGTTAGTCTCAGGCCTCTGAAAGTTGCCATAGCGATAGCTTCATTTGTATATCGCTCGTGTAAGTATAGTTTGCATAACCCATTTTTTGTTCGTGCATCAAATTTATAACATTTACATGATCAGGATGGGTTACATAAAAACTAAATTGGTTACTGAATTTTTTTTTTTTTGTTACCCATAAATGGTTTAAGGAAATTTTCAATTCTCAGGCCTGGAATCTTGAGTCCAGACTCTTACTTAAAAAAAAAAAATTGTTACCCGTAAATGGTTTAAGGAAATTTTCAGTTCTCAGGCCTGGAATCTTGAGTCCAGACACTTACTTAAAAAAAAAAAAATTGTTACCCATAAATGGTTTAAGGACATTTTCAGTTTTCAGGCCTGGAATCTTGAGTCCAGACTCTTACTTAAAAAAAAAAAAATTGTTACCCATAAATGGTTTAAGGAAATTTTCAATTCTCAGGCCTGGAATCTTGAGTCCAGACTCTAAACGTTTTATAAGCACCAGGTTTGATGTAGGTGTTGTCCATAGTGTCATTGTTCCATCTTATGTCTTCCATGGTATGTGCTGCCCTGTCTATATAAAAGGTTTCTTATAGTAATTTAAGTAGAAGCAGTGATATTTTTGTGTCAATGTTGTATATACTAATTTACTAAGATTCCTAACATGGTATGTACTGCCCTGCGTGCGTGTTAGTGGGTGTATCTGTTAATTGCCGTGTACATACATATGGGATATTTCGTTTGACCACTTGTTGAATGTGTGATGGGGGCTTTTAATTATTGCAGTTTTTTTTTTTTTTATAAAAATTTAAAAACTTTAACTTAATTTAATTATGTATGCAAATACATAATGAAAATTTAACAATGATCTTAATCATGTTAATTTTACCATGTTTTATTTTCTATTTTGTTACTAAACATTGAGTTGTGACACTTTTAAAAATTATCTTCAGTAAATCATGACTTTGAATGTTTCTTTCACACATTGCTTGTTCTACGTTTTTCAAACAGCCTCTACTATAAAGATAACACCTGTATAAAAACATGCCATTCCCTTTGCTTTAAATACAAAATATTTTTATTATACATGTACCAGCACACATGTAAGTATAGCAGTCATTTAAAATGTGCTGAGGTGTCTTTTAAACAAATATCCATTCCCTTTGCTTTAAATACAATTTTCTTTTTTAAATCGTGGGCACCAGCATAAGTATAGTGGCTGTTTAAAATGTGCTGAGGTGTCTTTTAAATAAATATTCCTCTCCTTTAAATGCACAGTATACTTTGTATTGCAGGAGCCTCCTTAAGCCCGCAACCGAGAGAGGAAATTCAAGACACGACCAGACTGGAAGCCTTGGAGAAATCTCTCCAGGCCGCGTCGGAATCCATCATGGCTTCCTCGGCGCCCAAGCAACAGTTCAGCCAATCAGGTTACCAGACCTCTAGCTACCAAACGACAGAGCAACACCAGGCGGTCGTCCGGAACGAGATACGGTCGGTAGAGCCGCAGCAGTCTTCTGTGAGTAACCATGGTGACGTGGGCAATCCGGCCAACCCGAGCATGAGCATGCAGCCCCGCAGCGTGTCCCCTGGCTGGGACAATGTCAATGCTAGCAATGTCTATGTATGTATTTGGTTCGTTTCGTTTTAGTTTATTTTTTTAACAGTTTTCCATGAAAAGCTTTTTTTTATACACCCATCTTTGACATTGTCTGCATTTATGGTGCGGGACATAGCCCAAATGTAAAGCGGGACATAGCCCAAATGTAAAGCGGGATGTAGCTAAGTGGTAAAGCGGGACGTAGCCCAGTGGTAAAGCGGGACGTAGCCCAGTGGTAAAGCGGGACGTAGCCCAGTGGTATAGCGGGACGTAGCCCAGTGGTATAGCGGGACGTAGCCCAGCGGTATAGCGGGACGTAGCCCAGCGGTAAAGAGGGACGTAGCCCAGCGGTAAAGAGGGACGTAGCCCAGCGGTATAGCGGGACGTAGCCCAGCGGTAAAGAGGGACGTAGCCCAGCGGTATAGCGGGACGTAGCCCAGTGGTATAGAGGGACGTAGCCCAGTGGTATAGCGGGACGTAGCCCAGTGGTAAAGAGGGACGTAGCCCAGTGGTATAGCGGGACGTAGCCCAGTGGTATAGAGGGACGTAGCCCAGTGGTATAGAGGGACGTAGCCCAGTGGTATAGCGGGACGTAGCCCAGTGGTAAAGAGGGACGTAGCCCAGTGGTATAGAGGGACGTAGCCCAGTGGTATAGAGGGACGTAGCCCAGTGGTATAGAGGGACGTAGCCCAGCGGTATAGAGGGACGTAGCCCAGCGGTATAGAGGGACGTAGCCCAGCGGTATAGAGGGACGTAGCCCAGCGGTATAGAGGGACGTAGCCCAGCGGTAAAGAGGGACGTAGCCCAGCGGTAAAGAGGGACGTAGCCCAGCGGTAAAGAGGGACGTAGCCCAGCGGTATAGTGGGACGTAGCCCAGCGGTAAAGAGGGACGTAGCCCAGCGGAATAGTGGGACGTAGCCCAGCGGTAAAGAGGGACGTAGCCCAGCGGTAAAGAGGGACGTAGCCCAGCGGTATAGAGGGACGTAGCCCAGCGGTATAGAGGGACGTAGTAATCAGCGGTATAGAGGGACCTAGTCCAGCGGTATAGAGGGACGTAGCCCAGCGGTAAAGAGGGACGTAGCCCAGCGGTAAAGAGGGACCTAGTCCAGCGGTAAAGAGGGACCTAGTCCAGCGGTAAAGAGGGACCTAGTCCAGCGGTATAGAGGGACGTAGCCCAGCGGTATAGTGGGACGTAGCCCAGCGGTATAGAGGGACGTAGTCCAGTGGTAAAGAGGGACGTAGCCCAGTGGTATAGTGGGACGTAGCCCAGTGGTATAGAGGGACGTACACCAGTGGTAAAGAGGGACGTAGCCCAGTGGTATAGTGGGACGTAGCCCAGTGGTATAGAGGGACGTAGCCCAGCGGAATAGTGGGACGTAGCCCAGCGGTAAAGAGGGACGTAGCCCAGCGGTAAAGAGGGACGTAGCCCAGCGGTATAGAGGGACGTAGCCCAGCGGTATAGAGGGACGTAGCCCAGCGGTATAGAGGGACCTAGTCCAGCGGTATAGAGGGACCTAGTCCAGCGGTATAGAGGGACGTAGCCCAGCGGTAAAGAGGGACCTAGTCCAGCGGTAAAGAGGGACCTAGTCCAGCGGTATAGAGGGACGTAGTCCAGTGGTAAAGAGGGACGTAGCCCAGTGGTATAGTGGGACGTAGCCCAGTGGTATAGAGGGACGTACACCAGTGGTAAAGAGGGACGTAGCCCAGTGGTATAGTGGGACGTAGCCCAGTGGTATAGAGGGACGTACACCAGTGGTAAAGAGGGACGTAGCCCAGTGGTATAGAGGGACGTAGCCCAGTGGTATAGTGGGACGTAGCCCAGTGATAAAGAGGGACGTAGCCCAGTGGTATAGAGGGACGTAGCCCAGTGGTAAAGAGGGACGTAGCCCAGTGGTATAGAGGGACGTAGCCCAGCGGTATAGAGGGACGTAGCCCAGCGGTATAGAGGGACGTAGCCCAGCGCTATAGAGGGACGTAGCCCAGCGGTATAGAGGGACGTAGCCCAGCGCTATAGAGGGACGTAGCCCAGCGCTATAGAGGGACGTAGCCCAGCGGTAAAGAGGGACGTAGCCCAGCGGTAAAGAGGGACGTAGCCCAGCGGTATAGTGGGACGTAGCCCAGCGGTAAAGAGGGACGTAGCCCAGCGGAATAGTGGGACGTAGCCCAGCGGAATAGTGGGACGTAGCCCAGCGGTATAGTGGGACGTAGCCCAGCGGAATAGTGGGACGTAGCCCAGCGGTAAAGAGGGACGTAGCCCAGCGGTATAGAGGGACGTAGCCCAGCGGTATAGAGGGACGTAGCCCAGCGGTATAGAGGGACGTAGTCCAGCGGTATAGAGGGACGTAGTCCAGTGGTAAAGAGGGACGTAGCCCAGTGGTATAGTGGGACGTAGCCCAGTGGTATAGAGGGACGTACACCAGTGGTATAGAGGGACGTAGCCCAGTGGTATAGTGGGACGTAGCCCAGTGGTAAAGAGGGACGTAGCCCAGTGGTATAGTGGGACGTAGCCCAGTGGTAAAGAGGGACGTAGCCCAGTGGTATAGAGGGACGTAGCCCAGTGGTATAGAGGGACGTAGCCCAGCGCTATAGAGGGACGTAGCCCAGCGGTAAAGAGGGACGTAGCCCAGCGGTAAAGAGGGACGTAGCCCAGCGGTATAGTGGGACGTAGCCCAGCGGTAAAGAGGGACGTAGCCCAGCGGAATAGTGGGACGTAGCCCAGCGGTAAAGAGGGACGTAGCCCAGTGGTATAGAGGGACGTAGCCCAGTGGTATAGAGGGACGTAGCCCAGTGGTATAGAGGGACGTAGCCCAGTGGTATAGTGGGACGTAGCCCAGTGGTATAGAGGGACGTAGCCCAGTGGTATAGAGGGACGTACACCAGTGGTATAGTGGGACGTAGCCCAGTGGTAAAGAGGGACGTAGCCCAGTGGTATAGAGGGACGTAGCCCAGTGGTATAGTGGGACGTAGCCCAGTGGTAAAGAGGGACGTAGCCCAGTGGTATAGAGGGACGTAGCCCAGTGGTATAGAGGGACTTAGCCCAGTGGTATAGAGGGACGTAGCCCAGTGGTATAGTGGGACGTAGCCCAGTGGTATAGTGGGACGTAGCCCAGTGGTATAGTGGGACGTAGCCCAGTGGTATAGAGGGACGTACACCAGTGGTATAGTGGGACGTAGCCCAGTGGTAAAGAGGGACGTAGCCCAGTGGTATAGTGGGACGTAGCCCAGTGGTATAGAGGGACGTAGCCCAGTGGTATAGAGGGACGTAGCCCAGTGGTATAGTGGGACGTAGCCCAGCGGTAAAGAGGGACGTAGCCCAGTGGTATAGAGGGACGTAGTCCAGTGGTATAGAGGGACGTAGCCCAGTGGTATAGTGGGACGTAGCCCAGTGGTATAGAGGGACGTAGCCAGTGGTATAGAGGGACTTAGCCCAGTGGTATAGAGGGACGTAGCCCAGCGGTATAGTGGGACGTAGCCCAGCGGTAAAGAGGGACGTAGCCCAGCGGAATAGTGGGACGTAGCCCAGCGGTAAAGAGGGACGTAGCCCAGTGGTATAGAGGGACGTAGCCCAGTGGTATAGAGGGACGTAGCCCAGTGGTATAGAGGGACGTAGCCCAGTGGTATAGTGGGACGTAGCCCAGTGGTATAGAGGGACGTAGCCCAGTGGTATAGAGGGACGTACACCAGTGGTATAGTGGGACGTAGCCCAGTGGTAAAGAGGGACGTAGCCCAGTGGTATAGAGGGACGTAGCCCAGTGGTATAGTGGGACGTAGCCCAGTGGTAAAGAGGGACGTAGCCCAGTGGTATAGAGGGACATAGCCCAGTGGTATAGAGGGACTTAGCCCAGTGGTATAGAGGGACGTAGCCCAGTGGTATAGTGGGACGTAGCCCAGTGGTATAGTGGGACGTAGCCCAGTGGTATAGTGGGACGTAGCCCAGTGGTATAGAGGGACGTACACCAGTGGTATAGTGGGACGTAGCCCAGTGGTAAAGAGGGACGTAGCCCAGTGGTATAGTGGGACGTAGCCCAGTGGTATAGAGGGACGTAGCCCAGTGGTATAGAGGGACGTAGCCCAGTGGTATAGTGGGACGTAGCCCAGCGGTAAAGAGGGACGTAGCCCAGTGGTATAGAGGGACGTAGTCCAGTGGTATAGAGGGACGTAGCCCAGTGGTATAGTGGGACGTAGCCCAGTGGTATAGAGGGACGTAGCCAGTGGTATAGAGGGACTTAGCCCAGTGGTATAGAGGGACGTAGCCCAGTGGTATAGTGGGACGTAGCCCAGTGGTATAGTAGGACGTAGCCCAGTGGTATAGTAGGACGTAGCTCAGTGGTATAGTGGATCCTAAAAGATCCTTTGCTACTAATGTAAAAATGTTGCAAATTTCCTTTCTAAGACTATATGTCAAAATTACCAGATTTTTGACATCCAATAGCCAATGATTAATAAATCAATGTGCTCTAGTGGCGTCATTAAACAAATAAAAAATTTGACAGGTTATATTATGATATGGTGTTGTCTGTCCATATGTCCGTCCATCTGTAAACATTTTGTTTCTGGAGCATATCTTCCTTCTAGATTATGGTAGCCCCACTCACATGGCTAGTGATATTCAATGTTGGGCTAGTAAATAACTACTATTGCCATGCCAGACGGGGCTTCTAGATTATGGTAGCCCCACTCACATGGCTAGTGATATTCAATGTTGGGCTAGTAAGTAACTACTATTGCCATGCCTGACGGCTAGTGAAAAAAATTGTCAAATATTGCAATTAAGTTTATTTTTTAAGTATGAATATCCTTCCCCACCCCAACCCCCCACTGTTAGTGTTTTTAAGCTTTATCTCCTTCTTTAGGTGACATATCTGATTATTACTATTATTTAGTAAAATTGTATTAACTTAAAGTAACTTTAGGGTAGGGAATTTTTAATCATGGCTATGGTAGTCAATTTTAAAAATCATGATCCCATGACTAGTGGATTTTATAAAAATTATAGAAGCCCTGCTTATCAGTTCATATAGGATCATCAAACAGATAGCAATGGCTGTCTACTCCTGCACGATAAGACCAATCAAAAAATAATTTCTATCACTTCACAAAATTAATTGAATTCATGGAAGGCTATTCAGATTGTTTTGTTTTGTTTTTGTTTTAGAATTAGTTTGTTTTAGTTTAGAATCAGTTTGAGTTTTTAGAATCAGTTTGGTTTTATTTTATAATTAAAAAATAAAATTATTACTTTTCTACATTTGTTTTTCATTGTAAAAAGTATACCCAAAAATGTTGTGGTATAGAGGCATGTTAAAAAGTAGTCATTGTAGAGTTCTATTTGTTATCTATAAAGGATTGGCTGTGTTTGTAGCATTTATACAAATGCATGTATTTTAACCTGTATGTAATTGTAACTCCAGTAGTCATAGCTCCCTTGTTGCTTTTGTGTACAGGGTTCAAGCACTCTGTCCTGGGCACACACCTCGGCTGTCTGGGCTGTCTGTCCAGGACAGTGGGTTAGTTGTTAGTGGTTAGTGAGAGAGAAGCCAATGCAGTATCCGCACACTTGCAAAACTTGTTTTATGTGTGTGCTGTTACTTTAATGGAAGTCTATTACCTACTTAACTTAAGTCCAATAGCTTAACCACTGCACCCTGAAAACCAGTGTCTTGAAATGTTTGTGTCCTATTTAACTTTTTAGGTTTGTTTGTTGTTTTAAGTTTTTTGTCGAATTTTATTTATTTATTATATTGTTAATATCACCTGTTTACAATTTAATTTAATGCACAATTTATCCACATTTGTATTCACACACAAACTGTATGTCAATATAACATGTATCACACATGAAGACACTTATAGAATACCCTCTTTAAATTCTTTGTATATGGTATGCACATATAAGTTTGTTGCATATACACAAATATATATATAAACGAACTGGATATTCAATACTATAGAAGAGTGCATAATTATAGATAAACATATTGCCATTTTGGGTCTGCTTAAAAAAACAAATACATATGCAATAAATTGGTTAATTATTAACATAAAATATTATATTTATTCCATGAAAATACAAAAACAAAAATTAAACTTCTCTGCCTTAAAAATTATAATTAAAGAAAAGTTGGAAACTGAAAAATGTATCTTATATAAAAATGGTAATTATGAAGATTTCAAGACAGAATGGGAGCAGTGGTATAATTTATTTCAAACATCATAAAAGTTTATTAAATCTATCAAATATTGAGATATATTTATTTCTAAAATACCTTCTTCGCACTTTATACTCCTTCACACAGCTTTTCATAATACTTTCTTGTATCAATACTAATTCAGTACATAACATCTTCTCCTTTATCATTTTTTTTTCCTTCTTGGCCCCAGATAATAATAATTTAAAAAAATTAATTAAAAAAACCCAGACAGAATATCAACAACAACAATATACATAAAGTGTGTGGATTATATCTATTCGTGTGTATATATTTTGCCATTTATATGTATGTATATAAAACTGTGTATACCATATGAAATTTAAAAAATATTGTGAGACCGTGAGCTCAGGGCACCCCAACCCTGACGCTGCCATTTTATATTCTGGGGACAATAAAAATATATATATATTAAAAAAATAATAATAATAAAAAAAAATATCCAGGACTGATTTGGGAGAGAAGGTAGGGGAACCTGATGCACGCTTGTGTTTTAATTTGTTAGGTCACAGGTACTCGTAAATAACCTCTGTATTAACCAATGTATTACGAAACAAATGAATGATAATTGCAGTAAATAATATAATATATTAGTAATATTGTTAGTCCAGGTGGTAGGGTGTAATTCAGTGGTACAGTATGTCTCAGGATCTACCAATGTGCTTCATGCTTGGCACATCAAAAGTTATGGTATGTACTGTCCTACCTGTGGGACAGTGCATATAATAAAAACTAATGTTCGAATTTACAAAGTCTAGAAACAGATGTTAAACAGATGTAAGACAAAAACAGTGTCCCTGTCAGTGGACCCATTGGGCTATATATTGTTCCAGCCAGTGCACCACAACTGGAATATCAAAGGCTGTGGTATGTGCTATCCTGTCTGGTGCATATAAAAAATCCCTTGCTACTAATGGAAAAATGTAGCGAGTTTCTTCTCTAAGACAATGTTTTAAAATTATCACGTTTGGCATCCAGTAACCAACAATTAATAAATCCACGTGCACTAGTGTTGTCGTTAAACAAAACAAACTTGTTATTGACAGCCCGTGACATTGCTTTGTGTCTGTAGCAAATTTCTCATTTTTTGACTCGACCAAGTGCTGAAATAATGACATGTTAAGACACCAAATAGCCGTAGTTTAAAAAACATGCTGAGGTTTGATTAAACAAACATTCCGTTCTGTTCCAAACAGCCATAGTTTTAAATGTGCCGAAGTTTCATTTAACAAACATTCCTTGCCTTTCCAAACAGCCACAGTTTAAAATGTGCTAAGGTGTCATTAAACAAACATTCCTTTCCTCTCCAAATAGCCATAGTTTAAAATGTGCTGAGGTGTCATTAAACAAACATTCCTTTCCTCTCCAAATAGCCACAGTTTAAAATGTGCTGAGGTGTCATTAAACACACATTCCTTTCCTCTCCAAACAGCCACAGTTTAAAATGTGCTGAGGTGTCATTAAACAAACATTCCTTTCCTTTCCAAATAGCCATAGTTTAAAATGTGCTGAGGTGTCATTAAACAAACATTCCTTTCCTTTCCAAATAGCCATAGTTTAAAATGTGCTGAGGTGTCATTAAACAAACATTCCTTTCCTTTCCAAATAGCCATAGTTTAAAATGTGCTGAGGTGTCATTAAACAAAAATTCCTTTCCTTTCCAAACAGCCACAGTTTAAAATGTGCTGAGGTGTCATTAAACAAACATTCCTTTCCTTTCCAAACAGCCACAGTTTAAAATGTGCTGAGGTGTCATTACACAAACATTCCTTTCCTTTCCAAATAGCCGTAGACTAGTTTAAAATGTGCTGAGGTGTCATTAAACAAACATTCCTTTCTTTTAATTTTGCTCAGAGTCAGATCCAGAAGAGTGAAGGTCCGCCCCCGAAACAGATCCACGAGATTGAGGAGGACCGGATCATGTTGAGGCCGATTGGTCCGGGCGTGCAGACCCTCGAACCGGAAACACACACCGGAACTCTGGGACGACCGACCACGCCGGGATTCCCCACCTCACCAGGTATGAGAAACAGGCAGTGCTAAAACTCTATAGTAACTGAGTGGTTGGCGTATGCAAAATATTAATAGTTTGTGAGTGTTTAACATAGGCAAGTAATAAAGTGAAAATAACATACAAAACATTATGGAGTTAGTAAGTTGTTATGAAGAAATAATCAATAGTTACTGAGTGTTAAACATCTGTAAACTATCTAGAGTTACTGAGTGGTTAACTTTATCTCAAAAAAAGAAGAAAATTATTTTTTGATTGGTTAAGGTAGATAGAAAAAAATAAAATTAATGAATGACTAACATGCTCAGAGGTACTGAGTGGTTAACACATGCCAATAATCTATAGTTGCTGAGTGGATAACTTTAAAAACATATATTTGGGTGGCAAAATTATCTATAGTGACTGAGTCTTACTGTTACAAAGTATGTAGTTTAAATGCTTTAACATAGGTTGGAAATAATCAATAAATATTGATGGGTTTTTTTTTTACAATATGAACATGTCTAAATTGAGTTTACATTAGTTTTTGTTTCATTAATGTTAAATCTTGTTGTCAACTTGTCAGTATGTACAATAGTAGCTTATGGCCTTTAAAGGCATATTGTCACAGACCACTGACCTATTACATGGCCTAACAAAGTATTACTTAAAAATATATGTATTTGATTTGTCCCTAAATGTACTTTATTCAACCATCTACATAACCACCATATTCCACTTATTAATATTTTTTTTAAATAATTGAATTATGGCAATAGTCCATAATTCAAAAACTAACATTGTTGAGAGAGTTGACATGGATTTCACTTCATCATGGTGTAGTTAAAGTGATGCAATAGCTAGATTTGGTCTGTAAAAATTAATGTAATTTTGATTTTTATTATTTATTTTTAAAGAAATAAGGTCCTTAAATCTGTGACAGTATGCCTTTAAGATTGTTGCATGTGCATTATTGTGTCCACCCCAGAAATGATAATAATTTATTATTGGTAAAATATTCTACTTGCCATTTGTCCTTGCTATTTGTCAAAGTAGATACAATGTAGAAGTATGTGTTGCATTTGATAAAGAATGATAAAGAATAAAATGCATGAAGCATGAATAATTATAATGATTTAGTCAGATTTTATTTCTCTGAGAAATTCAAAGTCTGTATACAGAGGAGGATTCATCCATTGATGTTAATTTCATTGAACAAAAAATGTGCACTTCTCTAATCAGTGGACTAATGACGAAATTAATTTGACTTTATTACAGTGGTACGTTGTTTAAAGGTACAAAATGTATCTGATATTATTATACATGGTATTTTTCTTAAAGGGACATACCCTAGTTTCAACCCGTGAAAATTAACACTAAGTTTAGTTAATCTTCAAACCTGTAACACATTTGGATACAGTTACAATTGAGTGAAACATGAGTCCGTGACTTTGAAATGGTAAAATATCCTCTAAAAATAGACTACAACTCGACTCCATAACTGTTACTTCTCAGACGCAGGTGTGTTTTTAAAAATATGAGAAATGCATTTTGTGATCTTAAAAATACCAGGTTGATCAAAAACACTTCGAATGTACGAAAATTGATAATCTAAACAATAAAATCTAAGTAAAGTATGATTTAAGTTATCAAAAACACTTCGAATGTACAGAAATTGATAATCTAAACAATAAAATCTAAGTAAAGTATGATTTAAGTTTAGTGTTTAAAAACTAGGGTATGTCCCTTTAAATGTATATTGTCACCTCCACATCTTTTAAAAACACAAGCTAAACTACATACCATCACAACTGTCCAAATACCCACTGAACTCTGTCTTGTGCAAGTTTAGATTTGGCAAAACGAGTCTTTGATGTCCTACAAACAAAGTAGAATATATCGTTGATGGAGAGTGGCAGTCTTCTATTGGGTGAAGCACCTTGTGTATTTCCAAAAGGTGTCTATAAAACCTCAGTATCACCAAGAGTTTGGCTGTCTTGAATGCGTGAACCAACTTCGGTTGTGTTGTGGTTAAGCCATCGGACATAAGGCTGGTAGGTACAGAGTTCGCAGCCCGGTACTGGCTTCCACCAAGAGCGAGCTTTAACGACTCAATGGGTAGGTGTAAGACCACTACAACCTCTTCTCTCTCACTAACAACAGACAACTAACCCACTGTACTAGACAGACAGCCCAGATAGCTGAGGTGTGTGCCCAGGACAGCGTGCTTGAACCTTAATTGGATATAAGCACGAAAATAAGTCAAAATGAAATGAAATGTCTTGGATACAACAACTTGCTCTGAATTTTTGCTTTCCCTGCCCCGAGTCAGACCCCCGATCATATCAGAGGCCAGACTTGGGATAGGCGTGTTCGAAACCATAAAGGTATATGAGCACGTTAAAACCCTATCTTAAGTCTGAATTTGCACATTAAACCCTATGACCTGACATGATTTTGTCACAGGCCAAACAGCCACATCAAAACACTATCTTGAGCTCGCATATACACAACAGAACAACCAAGAACACTTCCAGATGTACGGAACTAAATGTTCTGAGCAAAAAACCTAAATCAGTAGAGTACTGACCTAAGGTGCTTAGACCGGCCTCAGTGACATCGTGGTTAGGCCATCGGTCAACAGGCTGGTAGGTACTGGGTTCGGATCCCAGTCGAGGCATGGGATTTTTAATCCAGATACCGACTCCAAACCCTGAGTGAGTGCTCCGCTAGGCTCAATGGGTAGGTGTAAACCACTTGCACCGACCAGTGATCCATAACTGGTTCAACAAAGGCCATGGTTTGTGCTATCCTGCCTGTGGTAAGCGCAAATAAAAGATCCCTTGCTGCTAATCGGAAGAGTAGCCCATGTAGTGGCGACAGCGGGTTTCCTCTCAAAATCTGTGTGGTCCTTAACCATATGTCTGACGCCATATAACCGTAAATAAAATGTGTTGAGTGTGTCGTTAAATAAAACATTTCTTTCTTAAGGTGCTCAGATCATAGGAAACAATTTCCATGGTGGACCCTTTTGCAGGTTTTCCAACTCAACCAGTGTCCCCAACTATTGTCATCTCAAATGTTATATTAACTGATGTCTTGTCTATGGGGAAATGCATATAAAAGACCCCTTGCTGCTAATTGAAAAATGTAGCGAGTTTCCTCTCTAAGACTGTGTGTGAGAATGACCAAATGTTTGACGTCCAAAAGTAATGTGCTCTACGCAAACAGTTAATACCAGTCTAGCCAAATAATATGGTTGTTAAAATCTGTACTGTTAAATTATATGACCCTCCTATACAGACTTTAGTAAGGGGCCGTCCATACTTTTCAAAATTTTCACGAGCGTACGCTTTTGACCCCCCCCCCCCTAAAAATGTACATCCCCAAATGAAAAATGTTGATCAACATTTTTCATTTTCAAAAAAAGTGTACGCTGGCCCCTTAACCCCCTCCCCCCCACGTAGGGTTTGTACGCTTGTGAAAATGTTGAAAATTATGGATGGCCCCTAATGGTAGTAATTTAATGAATTGTTTTAGTAAACATGCTTCAGGATTGAATATTGTAAAACATTTTTATTTGCTTTCCATGTCTTTATGTTAATGTTTGGTTACGGAGTGTTCTCATTATGCAGTTAGTCGCACCAGCTTGTCGCATGCGATCGAATCGTACTGTGAGAACAACAAAATCAGAATGACAACACTACGAGAAATCATTGCAACTAACTGCATAATGAGAATGCCGCTTTAGCAGTGTATAGCAGATTATGATATTGGAATCTTCCGTTTTATTGATTGATGTACGTTACAACTTTTGTTGTAGTAACACCGCCATTCCCTGTTACCCCTCGGACGCCGTATGTGAACACAGGTAAAATAGGAAGAGAAGAAAAATACTATTTACCAAAACTCCTCTCTGATATTCTCTAGTTCACTATAGAAATCTTCAGTGACAGCAGAGTTATTGTGTGTCCTTGGAAACATATTTTAAATAGAAGCTAATGCAAGAACCTTGTTTTTTAATTAAGATTCTTCCCCAAATAATTAATCATTCTTGTTCAGGTTATTCCATTTACCATGGTTAAAAAAACTATTAGCATGGTATGCTTTGCGTTACTTTAAATTTGTATTATACTAAATTATTTATGCATTTTGGAAGAATGTCATTTAAAAGCATTAAAAAATTTGTTATAAAATGTAAATTTGTATTTATTGTAAATATATTCAGATGCTTGTTTGAAAAATGCAATTTTTCATAATAAAATTTCTCATGGTCACAATTTAGATTTTCTCTGAATTTTAAAAACCAAACAAATTTTATTAAAACTAGACCCTTAGCTAAAGTTTTTAATATTGATAAATTTGTGTTTTATTAATAATTAATTCAGTTGAGTATGTATTTGAGAAATCTTATGCTTTTAAAAATTGAAATTTTGGAAGTTTTTTTCATTTTACTCAGTTATATCAAACTGAAAAGAATCTACTCGTGATTTTGCATCAAAATAAGTTATAAAACATTTTGTGTTGTATTTTCATTGACATAAAGTTATGCAAGGAACACAATGATATCAGCTGCCGTACATCTTGTTAGTTTCTGCATAGTTCTTTCTCTTTATTCACTTCATCTGGTTGTGGGTAATATTTAATTAAATTGGCTAGAAAATGGTTAGCTTATCCAAACATCTTCAATAAATACTGAATATAAATGTTCCTCAAGGAATTCAAGAATTAAAATTCTTCAGTTCCTCAAAGAATCCCAGAGTTAGAATTCTTATTTTCCTCAAACAAAATTCTTATTTTCAAACAATCTTAGAGTATGTTAGCATAAAAATAATAAATTTAAAAACAATTTACTGTTTATAATGAGGCAAAAAATTTGGAATAAATGTATGAGCATTATTGGTTGCTATTAATTAATAACATAATTATTTTGTCTTAAATTTTCATTGGTCCAATAATCACAATTCTATCAAATTTGATGCTGTTTGAATTATTTACTTTTTAGTCCATGTTAGTAGAAATATCCAAAAACAAAACCAAGTATTTATAGGCCCAGGGGACGGGTCATAACCCAGTGGTAAAGCTGTCGCCTGATGCGTGATTGGTCTAAGATCGATCCCCATCAGGATATTTCTCATTCAAGCCAGTGCACCACGACTGGTAAGTCAAAGGCCATGGTATGTGCTATCCTGTCTGTGGGATGGTGCATATAAAAGACCCCTTACTAACTAATGTTGGTTCTGTTGTTAAGTTTGAACCCTGTGTTATAATTTATAAAATAAATAAGAATATTAATTCCTTAATAACTGACGTGGATATACTTTTAAATGCTTATACTGCTGGCATCAGTTGTGTAGTGATTAAAACATCAGGTATAAGGCTAGTAGGTACTGGGTTCATATTCCGGTACCGGCTCCCACAATAACTTGCCAGTAGCCCACTGTCCTGGACAGATTGCTGAGATAGACGGATTGTGTACCCAGGACAACTTGAACCTAAATCAGATATAAGCACAAAAATGAGTAGAAAGATACAATTTACCTACTACATTACGATATGTTCTATTAACAACACTGCATGCCTAATTATAATATTAATTGCATGGTTTCTTATTTTATAGCATGTTTTGTAGCATGGTTTGCAAAATATTTTTATATTAACATTATAGTTTGGTTTTTGCACTTTGCTTTGAAAACAACCGCGAAACTGTTGTATCTTTGTTGTATGGTTCTGTTTTTGATGAAACAATTTAAGGCCAAATGGAAATATCTAGTTTATTTTTTTAATTGCTGATTATATAACAAGTTTTAATTTTGTTTCCAGAGAACATACATGTACATGTATGTTTTAGGGTTGTTTTCAAGAATACTGTTGTGTTGCATCGTTAACTTGTATGAAAGCCATTGCTCTGTTCTAACAAATATATGCAGTTTTTCAGAGGCAAATAATAACAGCAATGAAATTATAAAAATAAAATGTCTTAGTCATAGTATTTTTTCTGACAGATTTATTAGTTCAGATAAAGTTTTTTAAAAGTAGATTTTAAAAACAAATCTTAATTCGATTTATGGAAGTTTGTCAAGTAACTTTTTATTTACATTGGAATTTTAATGTAAAAATAATTATGAGGGTTTAAAACTTAATATGTTTTTATGTGCGTTTTAGCATTATGCATTGGTTTCTTTTTGGACTATAAGTATTATACAGTCAAACCTGTCCTAGCGGCCACCTGTACCCAGCAGTCACCTGCCTTAAGCGGCCACTTTTTTTTCTCCCAGACGATTTATAATGTAAATGCATCTGTAATAAGCAGTCACCTGTCTAACTTAGCCAGCGGCCACCCAAATCGGATCCCAAATCGCTAGAATACCTGTATTAAGTGGCCACAGTAAAGTTTTACTATTATTTAAAAGGGATATTTTAACAACAGCAATACGGTGCAGGACATAACCGATCTTCACACCTTCAGGAATACTAGTACCCATTCAGTCCCGATATCTCCACTGTGTATCAATTAAGAAAGTATGACTATGGAGTGCATCTAATTGCCTCTGGGCAGGCTACGCTTGACACTTGTAGATTCACTTACTATGACAATATACTGCATAAAGTAGAAATTAAATAATTAAATGGAAAAGAAAACAAACTTGTTGAGAACGGTTAATTTAATACATTTCGTCTGCATTTTTTTTCTGAAGATGACATGTCAAAAGTTGATTAATAATCAACTGTGAAGCACACATCCATTGATTAGCAGTACAGACGATAAAACAAGAAACAACAACAAATGTTTTAAAGACTATATATGTGGCAACCTGTACTCAGTGGCCACCTGTCTTAAGTAGCCACTTTTATCTACTCTCTTGTTTGACTGCTTAAGACAGGTTTGACTGTAATTATTACATAAACAGAAGTATATTTCATTACTTCTATAGTAAACTAAAATATAGATAGTTAAAGCAGTAAAATATATGTTTGAAGTATAAATTTATTAAACCTAATTAAACTAAGTTTATATGGCTTTCTAACAAACTTAATCTATTAATCGTACTCTGAACGTATACATAAAATATTATAGAAGAAATTAAAAGTTATTTAATCTAACAAAAGCTTAATTAATTACTAATAATTAGTTAGTTTTTAAAATGTATATATGCTTTGGTAATATTAAATGACAAAAACATTACCGAGGAAATTTACAATGAAATTTGAATCTCAATAGAAGGAAATATTTTATTTTAATATTTTAAGTAAATAATACTGTTAATTCATTCACATTTAGGTATATTCCTATGACATAATTAAACACAAGTAAAAATATTTAAAATGGCTTTTGTACAGAGTGTTTTTAAAGTTTCAATCTTTGGCAAGTTAAAATGTTATAATATTAAAATTCCAATTTCCAGTTAATCAAATTCTATTTACAATTGCAGGGCAAACAACTGAAATTGAACTTCTGTTAATTATTAACTAAAAATCTATTCAAAGGAACAACTGTTTCCAAGGCTGAAATGAACAATTTTATTTTGTTAATAAATTTGAAAGTTATTCAAGGGAAACAACTCTTGTCTTTTAAATTTTGTTAAAGTTCATTCAAGGGAAACAACTCCTGTCTGAACAAAACTAATTCAAGGGAAACAACTCTTGCCAGACGATTTTAAAATTGATTCAAGGCAAACAACTCTTGCCTGAGCATTTTAAAATTGATTCAAGGGAAACAACTTTTGCCTGAGCATTTTAAAATTGATTCATGGGAAAACAACTCTTGCCAAAGCTTGAAACATGAACTCTTTTTCAAGGGAAACCTTTGCATGTAGATTTGAGCTTTATGCAACACTAAACAGCATCTTGCCTCCTGCCTCTGTCTTAGCTCCCGCACCGATAATAAGTCCCACATCACCGCCGGGCGAAACGAGAGAATTGCCACCGCATGGGCTGCGAAGCGGGGCCAAGCAGCCGGTGTTTCGTATTTCTGATCCTCTTTATGCCTCCATTCCCGAGGACTCGGCGGTCGGGCAGTCAGTCAAAGGTAGACAACTTGTCCACCTGACCCAAGGGTTTACAAACAATTAAATAGGGATTTTTATTTTAGTG
This sequence comes from Gigantopelta aegis, assembly GCF_016097555.1. NCBI lineage: Eukaryota > Metazoa > Mollusca > Gastropoda > Neomphalida > Peltospiridae > Gigantopelta > Gigantopelta aegis. Next base: position 28,045,227 of record NC_054711.1, read on the forward strand.
TATTGTTAAATTCTAAATACGCTCATTTGAGCTTTATTGTCACAACTTAAAGGGACAGACCCTAGTTTTTAAACACTACGACATATTTTTCACTATTAAAGTGACGGACCCTAGTTTTTAAACACTACGACATATTTTTCACTATTAAAGGGACGGACCCTAGTTTTTAAACACTACGACATATTTTTCACTATTAAAGTGACAGACCCTAGTTTTTAAACACTACGACATATTTTTCACTATTAAAGTGACAGACCCTAGTTTTTAAACACTACGACATATTTTTCACTATTAAAGGGACGGACCCTAGTTTTTAAACACTACGACATATTTTTCACTATTAAAGTGACGGACCCTAGTTTTTAAACACTACGACATATTTTTCACTATTAAAGTGACAGACCCTAGTTTTTAAACACTACGACATATTTTTCACTATTAAAGGGACAGACCCTAGTTTTTAAACACTACGACATATTTTTCACTATTAAAACTGTTTTTGATCATTTAAATTAGAAGTACATGTACTTACATTTTATTATTTAGAATATTAATTTTCATAAACCTGAAGTGGTTCTGGTCATCCCGGTTTTTGTAATACCCCAAAATCATTTTTCATAATTCTAAAATTGTCTGAGAAGTAATGGTTATCGAGACAAGATCTAGTTATTTTTAGACAATATTTCCCTATTTAAGCATCACAGATTTTAGCTTCTCTCTCTTATATCTGTATCTAAATGACCGGCCTCGGTGGCGTCGTGGCAGGCCATCGGTCTACAGGCTGGTAGGTACTGGGTTTGGATCCCAGTCGAGGCATGGGATTTTTAATCCAGATACCAACTCCAAACCCAGAGTGAGTGCTCCGCAAGGCTCAATGGGTAGGTGTAAACCACTTGCACCGACCAGTGATCCATAACTGGTTCAACAAAGGCCATGGTTTGTGCTATCCTGCTTATGGGAAGTGCAAATAAAAGATCCCTTGCTGCTAATCGGAAGAGTAGCCCATTTAGTGGCGACAGCGGGTTTCTTCTCAAAATCTGTGTGGTCCTTAACCATATGTCTGACGCCATATAACCGTAAATAAAATGTGTTGAATATGTCGTTAAATAAAACATTTCTTTCTTTCTTTCTGTATCTAAATGTGTTACAGGTTTGTAGATTAACTAAACATAGTGTCCATTTTTCATGGGTTGAAACTAGGGTCTGCACCTTTAAGTATAACATAGATTTTAAATATGCACATTTGAGATTTTTTTTTCACAAACTAAATATGCACATTTGATTTTAAATAGAAACTTTTGAGGTTTATTTTTATGAATTAGGTATAATTTGGATTTGAGAAATACACGTTTGAGCATTATTTTCACATATTAATTAAAATGTTAGATTTTAAAATATTCTAATTGAGTTTTATTTTTTACAAAGTTATTTTGTCAGATGGTTTAAATTTCAAAGCATTTTACTTTTGAATATGTCGTCAGTTGAAAGGTGTCAACTGTAATGAGACATGTTTAATTGAGTTTCTTGTCTACTGACATTTTTAATCCATCTAGTGGATATGCATATAAAAAAAATCCCTTGCTACTAATGGAAAAATGTAGCTGGTTTCCTCTGACTATTTGTCACAATTACTGGTACCTAATGTTTGACGTTAAAGGGCCACGGACGGGATGTAGCCCAGCGGTAAAGCACTCGCTTGATGTATGGTTGGCGTGGGATTGATCCCCATCTGTCGGCCCATTGAGCTATTTCTCATTCCAGCCAGTGGATATTTTATGTAACAATTTTTTTTTTGATAGATAATTTGTCAAAATTTTCTACTCATCCAGAACTAGCCCTATGTCACTTGGTCTTTGTTTTCTACAGAGATAGGGTTTAAACAGTAAACCAGAGTTCTTAAATGTTATATAGAAATATAAAAATCCTCTGATTTTAACTCTACCTACAATGCTTGTTATTTGATGTAAAGTTCACAGTACTTACAAATCGTCCGTCTCATCATTCTATAAAAAAAAAAAATTGCAAATAATTTCAGTTTGGTTTAATGTAAGAAGAAAAGTAAAAGTGTTTTGGATATAACAAAATAATACCGTACTATTTTTGTGTGCAATTTACAAATCAGTCGGCTCAGAAATAAATAACTTGTAGTAAATTTCATAGCATGAAAAATGGTGTTCCCTGTGGGACAGATTATAGGCTTCAAGACCGTGGGAAGTTTTTTCTCTCTCTTTTTTTTGTTTGTTCAAGAACATTTTCATTGTATATATAAGATAATAATATAAGCCCTTGGGTCAAGGTTTTTACTTTAGTTCTTCTGGTGGTGTGTTTTCTGCTTTTCACTGTAGATTGCTGTTATAGATTTTCTCTGCACACTAGTTGCATCTACTAGTTACAGGAAGAGGGCTGATACAGAATTTATTAGTAAACAGGACGAGTGCCGATACAGAATTTATTAATATCGGCAAAACTGATAGGGTGAATTTACAATAATGGATGTATTTCATGTTTCAATAATGTTAATACTTACGGTAGCGTTCCTGTTTTTCATGATATTATTTAATAATTTTATTTAATAAAGTACATGTACATGTAAAAAATTGTGGGAATTTTTTTTTTTTAATGAATTCATATTAGCCCTTTTTAAAAGGTTATTTTTGCATATACAATTTAAATTCCTGGGACAAGTCTTAAATCAGGCCTTGTCTTATTTGCTTGTATTTTGTATTATTTGATTGCTACATGATAGTATTGCCTTTTTAAAGTTGCTTTTATTTAGATAATTAACATAGAACTAAATATGCTACTGGTAGATACATATTTCATTACGGGATTATGTTTCTAATGCAATATCTTTATATTGAAAAATACCCATAATGCATTTGAACTAAATACAAGATGCATTCAGTTCTGACAAAGTCTTGGGCACATTCACAGATACGGTTCAGAAGCACATTGGGCATTCTTGATCACAGCTTATCTCTTAAAAAACAAAAAAACACACACTGAATGTCAGTAATGTGGGACTGAATGTCAGTAATGTGGGACTGAATGTCAGCAATGTGGGACTGAATGTCAGTAATGTTGGACTGGACGTCAGTAATGTGGGACTGAATGTCAATAACATGGAACTGAATGTCAGTAATATGGAACTGGACATCAGTAACGTGGGACTGGACATCAGTAACGTGGGACTGGACGTCAGTAACGTGGGACTGGACATCATTAATTTGGGACTGGATGTCAGTAATGTGGGACTGGATGTCAGTAACGTGGGACTGGATGTCAGTAACGTGGGACTGAATGTCAGTAATGTGGGACTGAATGTCAATAACACTGTTAACTTCATTACACTATGGATAAGGGACTTGGTTCCAGTCACTCTTTGTTGTTTCAGTTACTAAATGATGTGCTCCCTCATTTGTTATTTGAGACCTTACTGAGTTCTCTCCCTTGGTAGGTGGCAGCACTGTAGTGAGCCCGATGGGCACGCTGACCCAGCAACAGCAGAACTTGCAGTACCAGACACAGCACACGACCCAGTACCACACCCAGCAGCAACAACATCAGCAGCAGCTGCAGCAGCAGCAGCATCAAGACGGGACGCTGCACATCGACACCAGTCAGAGGATGCTGTCATCACCGCGCAGTCCCGGGTCAGCTGGAAGGTGAGTCACGACGACGTTGTACACATCCTCAATATAATTATTGTAAGAAAGAGGCCGTACGGATTTCAGAAATTGTTTGGACCTGGGGTGGGAGGTAGCCCAGTGGTACAGCACCCACTTGATGCGCGGTCAGTCTGGGATTGATACACGTCGGTGGGCCTATATTAGGCTATTTCTTTTTCCAGCCAGTGCACCATGACTGGTATATCAAAGGCTGTGGTATGTGCTATCCTGTCTGTGGGATGGTGCATATAAAAGATCCCTTGTTACGTAGCCAAGTGAAGTGGTAATGCACCTGACTGATGTGTGGTCGGTTTGGAATTGATCCCATTCAGTGGACCAATTGAGCTATTTATCGTTCCAGCCAGTGGTCTATCACTGGTATATCAATGGCTGTGGTATGTGCTATCCTGTCTGTGGGATGGTGCATATAAAAGATCCCTTGTTATGTAGCCAAGTGAAGTGGTAATGTACCCGTTTGATGCATGGTCGGTTTGGGGTTGATCCCATTCAGTAGACCCATTGGACTATTTCTCGTTCCAGCCAGTGGTCTATGACTGGTATATCAAAGGCTGTGGTATGTGCTATCCTGTCTGTGGGATGGGGCATACAAAAGATCCCTTGCTACTAATGGAAAAATGTAATGGGTTTTCTCTCAATGACTATATGTCAAAATTATCAAATATTTGGACCTGTTTATATGTATTTTGTGCTTTTTCATACAACAGGGCTTCTAGATTATGGTAGCCCCACTCCCATGGCTAGTGATATTCAATGTTGGGCTAGTAAATAACTACTATTGCCATGCCAGACAGGGCTTCTAGATTATGGTAGCCCCACTCCCATGGCTAGTGATATTCAATGTTGGGCTAGTAAATAACTACTATTGCCATGCCAGACAGGGCTTCTAGATTATGGTAGCTCCACTCCCATGGCTAGTGATATTCAATGTTGGGCTAGTAAATAACTACTATTGCCATGCCAGACAGGGCTTCTAGATTATGGTAGCCCCACTCCCATGGCTAGTGATATTCAATGTTGGGCTAGTAAATAACTACTATTGCCATGCCAGACAGGGCTTCTAGATTATGGTAGCTCCACTCCCATGGCTAGTGATATTCAATGTTGGGCTAGTAAATAACTACTATTGCCATGCCAGACAGGGCTTCTAGATTATGGTAGCCCCACTCCCATGGCTAGTGATATTCAATGTTGGGCTAGTAAATAACTACTATTGCCATGCCAGACAGGGCTTCTAGATTATGGTAGCTCCACTCCCATGGCTAGTGATATTCAATGTTGGGCTAGTAAATAACTACTATTGCCATGCCAGACAGGGCTTCTAGATTATGGTATCCCCACTCCCATGGCTAGTGATATTCAATGTTGGGCTAGTAAATAACTACTATTGCCATGCCCGACGGCTAGTGAACGTTTTGTGTCAAATGTTGCAGTTAAGTCTATTTTGTAAATATGAATATCCTGCCCCCACATCAAATGTTAGCATTTTTAAACTCTATATCGCTCTTTAGGTGACATATCTGATTATTACTATTACTTAGTAATCTTGTTTTAACTTAAAAGTAAAGTAGGGCTAGTGAATTTTTAATCGTGGCTAGTACATTTTTAAAATCACTGATCTCATGGCTAGTGGATTTTTATAAAATTCTAGAAGCCCTGATATAAGGTTCTTTTGGAGCAGGACATTTAATTTTATTTATGTATAATGTATATAGCCAAGCAAATGTAATGCACTGATGATGTCCTTTTAAAGGCATATTGTCACAGACCACTGACCTATTTAAAGGCATATTGTCACAGACCACTGACCTATTTAAAGGCATATTGTCACAGACCACTGACCTATTTAAAGGCATATTGTCACAGACCACTGACCTATTTAAAGGCATATTGTCACAGACCACTGACCTATTTAAAGACATATTGTCACAGACCACTGACCTATTTAAAGGCATATTGTCACAGACCACTGACCTATTTAAAGACATATTGTCACAGACCACTGACCTATTTAATGGTCTAACAAAGTATTACCTGAACAAAAATAATTTGATTTGCCTTTAAATGTACTTTATTCAACCATCTTCATAACCACTATACTCCATTTATTAATGACATTTTGTAAAAATAATTAAATTATGGCAATGGTCCATAATTCAAAAACTAAAATTGCCAAGAGGGATGACATGGATTTCACTCCATCATGGTTCAGTTAAGGTGATGCAATAGCTAGATTTGGTTTCCAACAATTAATGTAATTTTTATTTATTATCCAATTTCTTTAGAAATGAGGTCCTTAAATCCGTGACAGTATGCATTTAACAAATATTGACATCTTTTTTTATATATCTAGACAGAATGTCTTTAATGAAAATAACTTATGTTTAGTAATAGCAAATTGATATGTGATGTTGTTTCAGCCCTGACCCCCCCCCCCCCCATAACACCTTGACCTCATGCCAAATTGTAGGTTTTGACATGTCACAGCTCATATAGAGAATGTTGTTAATTTAATTTGTGATGTTGTTTCAGCCTCCCCCCCCCCCTCCCCCCAACGTATAGTCATTTGATTTGTGGTGTTCTTTCAGCCCCCCTTCCCCCAACAGCAGCCTGAACACCCTGAGACAGCAGCTGTCCACTGCCCACTCCATGTCCACTGTTCCGCACTCGATGACGGGTCAAAGTTCACCGAGCGTTTACTTCGGACTGTCTCGCAGAGGAAGCTTGTCATCTCTTGCTGGTAAGCATGTCTCTTATTTATGGAAATGTTCTGTCTCATTCTTTTCCCAGTGTTTGTCATCTCTTATTTATGGAAATGTTCTGTCTCATTCTTTCTCCAATGTTTGTCATCTCTTATTTATGGAAATGTTCTGTCTCATTCTTTCTCCAATGTTTGTCATCTCTTATTTATGGAAATGTTCTTTCTCATTCTTTCTCCAATGTTTGTCATCTCTTATTTATGGAAATGTTCTGTCTCATTCTTTCTCCAATGTTTATCATCTCTTATTTATGGAAATGTTCTGTCTCATTCTTTCTCCAATGTTTATCATCTCTTATTTATGGAAATGTTCTGTCTCATTCTTTCTCCAGTGTTTGTCATCTCTTATTTATGGAAATGTTCTGTCTCATTCTTTCTCCAGTGTTTGTCATCTCTTATTTATGGAAATGTTCTGTCTCATTCTTTCTCCAGTGTTTGTCATCTCTTATTTATGGAAATGTTCTGTCTCATTCTTTCTCCAATGTAGTGAATTTCCTTTGAAGATTATGTGTCATAGTTACCAAATGTTTGACATCCAATAGCCGATGATTAATAAATCAATGTGCTCCAGTGGTGTTGTTAAACAAAAATATTTTTTGTCCTTTTGTTTAAAGATTCTTTTTCCCTTGCTACTAGTAATCAATACCATTTGACTGGTACATGAAAGATTGTGGTAAGTACTGTACTACTGGAATAGTGCATACATGCAGGTACCTTTCTTCCTGGTACAGTAACTTCATTTTGGTGTTTTTATTCAATTATGGTTCAAGTATAATTACCCTGGGCACAGATTTCACCTATTTTGGTTGTTCGTCTAGGTCAGGGGTTCATTTCATTCATTTCAACTTACTTTCGTGCTTATATCCAATTAAGGTTCAAGCACACTGTCCTGGGCACATGCCTCAGCTATCTGGGCTGTCTGTCCAGGACAGAGGGTTAGTTATTAATTGTTAGTGGTTAGTGAGAGAGAAGAGGGTGTAGTGGCCTTACACCTACCCACTGATCCCTTAAGAACTCGCTCTGAGTTGGAGCTGGTACCGGGCTGCAAACCCTGTACCTACCAGCCTGTAGTCTGATGGCTTAACCACTGCGCCATCGAGGCCAGTCAGGGATTAATAATGAGTTGTTAGTGGCTAGTAAGTAAAGTAAACAATTGACAGTGATGTTGTACAACGCCACCTACACTAGTGTCAGGTTATTCCCCTTGACTACACACAATATAGTGATTTTACATCTCATGATGGGGGCCGGTTCCAGGATGTGAACCCAGCACCTACCAGCCGTATAAATTTGATGGCTTAATCACCATGCCATGCATTTCCTGAGGCCAGTTACATAAATGAATGATATGCAGAGGATTCATCAAGAGTGGTTTTTAATATGGAAAATATTAACCAAGTTTATGTTCATTGGTATTTATCAAGGCTCTGCCGAGACAAATATACCATTTAGCTAGATGAGGTCGATCTTTCACATATTAAAAAAATATTGGTAGCATATTTATCACATAAAAATAACAGTTTAATTTGATGTTTAGTAAATCACAGTTCGAAAGTTGTTTTCATATAACTGTATCATGATTTGCACAAATGTATTTTGATGTCACACACTTTAACTACCTCAACAGGGCTCAAACTTAAGAATTATCTCACATGGCAATTAAAAAAAAAATTGCCATAGGTGGAATGGCCTACCGACGGCAGTTTTGACCCTGCTAAAAAAAAAATTAAAAGTGCTTTTTGCAGGAAATAAACATGACTGAAATGGGTTTTTTTACTGTATGTAGACATATTTCAAATGTACAAATGTTATATATACTGGCAGATAATATATTCCTACATGTAAGTGTATGTTTGCATACATTTTGCCATTGTTGAGGAGCTTTATACCAACAGCATTTATATACTGATACAAACCTTTCTACTTTTTGAGGTATAAATATCCCGAACTTCACACACATTGTTTTCACTTCCTATTTATTGCACAAGTTTATTTTGTTCAAGAATATATATCACGAGACCGTGTTAAGAATCATACTCTGCAGCAGTCTTGTGTGATGTTTCAAATATAATATGACGTCATTTGTAAATGGTATATAAAAGGCGCTAACTGCAGTAAAAAGAAAAAGGGAATTCCCCATTTAAAAGTTCCGGTCCAGATTGCACATACATGTATGTGCGATACAGGATAAATTTATTACACGGTTTCAAAAGGCCTTTATCACTATAGTAAGATTGAATAGGTATGTAATAATATGTTTTATCATACTCATGTCTCCTTTGTGTTCAGACATGTTACCTTGGACACAAGTTCTGAAGCATGCCATAAATCATGTCCAGAGTAGATTTGAATTTTGTGCATAATTCTACCTTTTCAGTTTATACATGCTATACCTTTTATTTGGCCACAGTGGTGTTTGAAAACTAGATGGCATTCAGTTTTAAAATGAGATATCGTTCAATAAAAAGAAATGCATTAACATTCTGTTGTTGCCTTGCTGGTATGTGGGTCAGCTTGCAGAGTGTTGCTATTGAATATCAAGTGCCATTTCATTCATCACTATCTTATTTGTATGAAGCACATTAAACAAACATGTTGCACCAACCTGCCTAGACTTTTATCAGTCACAATTGGTGTCTAGTTAATATACCGTCTCACCTTCGTGGTGTATTCGTCAAGTATTGAGGCTGCATTGTAGATAGGGGCAGGGTTTAGCTCAGTTGGTAGAGCACTCGCACAAGTTGCTTGAGTCGAAGGATTGAATCCCTTGTTGTACATATTTTAGGATTGGTGGCCCCATGATTGGTATATCAAAGGTTTTGGTATGTGCTATCCTGTCTGTGGAATAGTGCATATGAAAGATCCCTTTCTGGGATGTATTTTAGGATTGGTGGCCCCATGATTGGTATATGAAGGGTCTTGGTATGTGCTATCCTGTCTGTGGTAAAGTGCATATGAAAGATCCCTTGCTGGTATATATTTTATAATTTGTGGCCCCATGACTGACATATCAAGGGTCTTGGTATGTGCTATCCTCTCTGTGGAATAGTGCATATGAAAGATCCCTTGCTGGTATATATTTTATAATTGGTGGCCCCATGACTGACATATCAAGGGTCTTGGTATGTGCTATCCTGTCTGTGGAATAGTGCATATGAAAGATCCCTTGTGGTGGCCCCATGACTAGTATATTAAGGGTCTTGGTATGTGCTATCCTGTCTGTGGTAAAGTGCATATGAAAGATCCCTTGCTGGTATGTATTTTATAATTGGTGGCCCCATGATTGGTATATGAAGGGTCCTGGTATGTGCTATCCTGTCTGTGGAATAGTGCATATGAAAGATCCCTTGCTGGTATATATTTTATGATTGGTGGCCCCATGACTGGTATATTAAGGGTCTTGGTATGTGCTGTCCTGTCTGTGGAATAGTGCATATGAAAGATCCCTTGCTGGTATATATTTTATGATTGGTGGCTCCATGACTGACATATCAAGGGTCTTGGTATGTGCTATCCTGTCTGTGGTAAAGTGCATATGAAAGATCCCTTGCTGATATGTATTTTATGATTGGTGGCCCCATGATTGGTATATGAAGGGTCTTGGTATGTGCTATCCTGTCTGTGGAATAGTGCATATGAAAGATCCCTTGCTGCTAATATAGTGTTCTCTGATGACTGTGTTAGAATTATCGAATGTTTGACTTTCAGTAGCCGATAATTAATTAATCAATGTGCTCTAGTGGCTATGGTAATTTTAACATAGTCTTAAAGATGAAACCTGCTACATTTATCCATTATTAGCAAGGGATCTTTTATATGCACCATCCTGCAGACAGGATAACACATACCACAGCCTTTTGATATACCAGTCATGGTGCAATGACAAATAGCCCAATCGGCCCACCAACGGGGATCGATCCCAAACTGACCATGCATCAGGCGTGCACTTTACCACTGGGCTACATTCCACTCCCTTGTTTTGGGTAAAGGATCTGGTACTGGTTAGAACCTAAACCCAAGACAGACGTGCACTCTAACAGCTTGTTCTGAATGTGCACATTAAAACACTTGACATTGCCAGTGACTTAATCCTGATACTGCCAAGGCCGTGCAGTCAACGTGCAGTGACCGGCCTCGGTGGCGTCGTGGTTAGGCCATCGGTCTACAGGCTGGTAGGTACTGGGTTCGGATCCCAGTCGAGACATGGGGTTTTTAATCCAGATACCTACTCCAAACCCTGAGTGAGTGCTCCACAAGGCTCAATGGGTAGGTGTAAACCACTTGCACCGACCAGTGATCCATAACTGGTTCAACAAAGGCCATGGTTTGTGCTATCCTGCCTGTGGGAAGTGCAAATAAAAGATCCCTTGCTGCCTGTCATAAAAGAGTAGCCTATGTGGCGACAGCGCGTTTCCTCTCAAAATCTGTGTGGTCCTTGACATTATGTCTGACGCCATATAACCATAAATAAAATGTGTTTAGTGCATCGTTAAATAAAACATTTCTTTCTTTCTTTCAACGTGCAGTGAGTTTATTTCTATTTCACTTCTTGTTGTGGGTGCCAGGTAGAAAGGCTGTTACCCTTGTAATCCCTTGCTATACAAGGTCAAAAGTAATCCTGTGGTATTGACCGACACAACTGTATATATTAAACAGTGGCCTATCCACTACTTACTGTGTGTATTTGACAGTCACCTGTGTAATACGGTAACAGTGTGTAATACAATCATTATACACACATGTACCTCGATCCCTGGTTACACCTATTTACACAGCGGACCAGCGGGGGGGATGTTTCCTAGTGACACCTATAGTTGTGTGTGCAACAGACTGTGTGGTTTTTTAAATCAAATACTAGTGCTGGAATTTGGTTGCCAGTAATTTATCTTGAATATATCATTCACTGGATACACATTTATATGTCATCAGTGTCGCTGAAGTGAAAGGTATGTGTGTTGTAATTTCTTTTAGCCTGTCTGTTGAGAATTTGTTATTGCCCTTTTTATAAGCAGCATTCCATTCATTGCATGACTTTAATTTATCTCCATGCTTATATCCTGTTACTGTCTTGGGCATCATACCATAGTTATCTGGCCCTGTGCTTATAAACCTTAAAGTCTAGACTTTAATAAAGTCCAGACTTTAACATCATGGCAACGCCATTCAAATAGCATTACGTTAAAGTCTGGACTTTATTAATATTCTAGACTTTAAGTTTTATAAGCACGGGGCCAGGACTGTCTGTAGTGGGTCACTTGTCAGTTGTTAATGGTTAGTGAGAGAAGAGAACATAAGTCAGTGTCATGGCCTTATACCTCTCCCCATCGAGCTGCTAAAACCTGTCCTGGGTTGGAGCCGGTATGGGTGCGTGAACCCAGTACCTACCAGTCTTACAGCCAATGATTCAACCACTACACCACCAAGGTCATAGTCCAAAGATTCTGAAATTTGATAGTGGATGATATACGAATCAGTCCTGATAGTTACTAATAAAGAAAGAAGTGTTTTATTTAACGACGCACTCAACACATTTTATTTACGGTTATATGGCATCAGACATATGGTTAAGAACCACACAGATTTTGAGAGGAAACCCGCTGTCACCACTCTATGGGCTACTCTTCCGATTAGCAGCAAGGGATCTTTTATTTGTGCTTCCCACAGGCAGGATAGCACAAACCATGGCCTTTGTTGAAAACCAGTTATGGATCACTGGTCGGTGCAAGTGGTTTACACCTACCCATTGAGTCTTGCGGAGCACTCACTCAGGGTTTGGAGTCGGTATCTGGATTAAAAATTCCATGCCTCGACTGGGATCCGAACCCAGTACCTACCAGCCTGTAGACCGATGGCCTACCACGACGCCACCGAGGCCGGTGGTGATAGTTACTAAATAGAGGATACTCCCCAAGTGTCTTGTGATATCATAATTTGTCAGCACAAGTTGATAAAAGTATGAAATCTGAGACTTGGAGAGGATTTTTATACTTCTATCAATGAGTGCTGATAAATTATGATATCACAAGATATGAGGTGGTATTCTTTTTATCATCCATTATCATTCTTTTCAGTAATGTGGGTTGAATGTCACTATATTTGGCAGTGGTAGATTCGTTAACTAGCAGAACGACAGTGACGTGACGTCACTAATGATAGGTTTAGAGCTAAAACATACACATAGACATAACAAAAGATGCGATATCTCCTAGGATAATATCGCTGGAGATATTGCAAATTATAGTACTAGCTATATCTCCTACAAAAGCCTTTAATGGATGATAATATAGAATACCGGTACAGCAACTTGTGTATCAAAAGGCCTGTCCTGTCTGTGGTAAAGGACATACACGATAGCAGTTTGATTTCCACTATTGAATTATATCCATTGAATGATTTCCAAGCGTACATCCACTTCAGGTTTAAGCTTGTTTATCTGGACTCGCACATCGGCTATCTGGGCAGTCTGTGATTGATTGATTTCAACTTATTTTCGTGCTTATATCCAATTAAGGTTCAAGCACACTGTCCTGGGCACACACCTCAGCTATCTGGGCTGCCTATCCATGACAGTGGGTTAGTTGTTAGTTGGTTAGTGGTTAGTGAGAGAGAAGAGGGTGTAGTGGCCTTACACCTACCCATTGAGCCCTTAACAACTCGCTCTGGGTTGGAGCAGGTACCGGTCTGCGAACCCTGTACCTACCAGGCTGTAGTCCGATGGCTTAACCACTGCACCACCGAGGCCAGTGCTGTCTGTGAAGAGACCTGTTATACAATGCAGTCTTAGCAATCGGATCAACTTAGAGCATAACTACCTCATGTACTAAAGATCATCTTAGCACTAAGATCGCTTAGTGAAATGGAATGAAGGAAATGTTTTAGTTAACCACACACTCGACACATTTTATTTACGGCTATATCCTTAGTAGAATGGGGTCCTGGGACAGTTAATATTACATTATTTCTAGACCTCTGTAGAGGATGGATATATCTCTAGTCCGTCCCATCATTCTATAAATATGTTTTTTGTTAATAATTTTAGTTTGGTTTGATGTAAGAAGAAAAGTAAAGGTGTTTTTTAAATAACAAACAAATAGTATTTGTGAGTGCAATTTACAAATCATTCGGCTCAGAAATAAATAACTTGTAGTAAATTCCACAGCATGATGGACTGTGGATGATTATTTAGATGATATTTCTGATGAAACCTGCTCCAGATCAGGTCCCGGACCTGTGATGGACATGCCTGAAACCTTAGTGGTATAGAGGCATGTTAAAAAAAAGTTTAAGCTCAAGGTCTGGTGAAATGGTTTGTTTTGTTTTGTTTTGTTTACCAAAACCATCATAATCTTTAGTGGAGGATGGATATATCTGGTTGATTATTCCGATGATATTTGTAATGAAATGTTTGATGGTTTGTTTACAGATGTTGACATGGTCAGCACTTCAGCGAGATTTGTTAAAGATACATCCAAGTACTGGTACAAGCCAAACATCACCCGCGAAGAAGGTAAGTTATTCAGGGCCAAACCAAGTGGGGGTAGGGCAGAATTAAGGGGCAGTTGTTCCCAGAGGTGGATCTAGGGGGGTCAGGGGCCCGGTTCCCCCCTAAATTTTGTGAGTTATAATTTTATTATATATTATTTTTTATTTTTTTTACGATCCCCTCCAAACCTCCCCCAAATTTCCATTGGCATTCTGCCTCATGTCATTGGGGCCTCCCTAGATAGATTTTATGGATCCGCCACTGGTTCCTCCCACAGGCAAATACATAATGCATAATCCAAAAATATCAAAAGCAGCCATGCATTAAATATATATGTATATGTATGTATGTATATATATATATATATATACACACACACACATATATACATACACCTGTTGAATAAACAAAAAGTTGAATTGCCTCATAAGATGATCATTTGTAGAATAGCATTTAACATTATTAGAGGGACAGTCCTAAGTTTGTCGCTATTGTTAAGATGTTGCAGACTACCAGAGACGGTTCAAGGACAACAAATTTGAATTAAATACATTTTCCTGCATAAAATATCAGTGGCTGTATATTTAAATGTGTTTTTGATCGTTCCAGTATTGTACTAGCTGAAACTTAATTTCGTTTCCCAATGTTTTTTGGGGGGTTTTGTACGTACAAAATTGTTGGGAGACCAAATCCAGTTTGGGCTACATACAAATAAGAGCACAACAAGAAACACTGAATATACAGACACCTATATTCTAAAGAAGAAACAATATTTAGTATGTAATTTTAGTCATTAAAATATTTTATTCATCGGAACATCTTACAATTGCGGCAAACTCAGGACTGTCCCTTTAACTGGTTTTTACAACCCATAGCTAAAGCATGAATAAAAGTGTTACCACTATCAGCAGTTACTGTCAACTGCCTACATACAATACTAGTATATGTTTATATATACATGTACCACCATGTTCTTTTTAAAGGGCCTATACTGAGTTTTTGACGATTGTTATGACGATATCGACCAACAGAGACTTTATAACAACTGTAATTACATATTAAATAATATTTTGTAAATAGAATATTAGTGGATGTATATTAAAGGTCTTTCTGTTCGTCCAACTCCCAAGTGTTTGCACTTGGTAAAACTTCATTTCATTTCCTATTACATGTACAAATGTACATGTATTTATATTTTTTAATACATTCGAAATTATTGGGATACCAAATCAAATATTGGTTGGTTACAAATATTAGGTCGATCAGCAACACATTGAATATACATGTACAGATACTGATATTGTAAACAAGAAAATATAATTACAGTGTAACCTTTCAAAACTGGACCCTCTGTAAACTGGAATTCCCCCAAAACTGGACATTTTTTACTGTCCTTTTTATAAAGTACAGAACTCAACCTCTCTAAACCAGATACATGTTCACTGCCTATGTACTGGGGGCAATAAATCTTTAAAAAACAAACAAAAAACCCCCAAAAACCAGATACCTCTTATAACTGGACATTTTACTTGGTCCCTAGGATGTCCGATTTAGAGGGGTTTCACTGTATTATGTAATACTAGACATTACAAAATGGTTTTAGTCGAAAAAACATCTTACAGTGCAACAAACACAGGATAGGCCCTTTAATGATGTGTATTACAAGACAGTGGAGTGACAGCCCTCTTCTGAATGTTGAAATGGAGAATAAATAATCTTTACGTGACTCAGATTAGTAACTATAGCCCAAATATATTGACAAATAGTGTAAGCCAGTAAGAAAATCAATATTACTAGTGTGGTCTAAGTAATAAACCGGCCTCGGTGGCGTCATGGTTATGCCATCGGTCTACAGGCTGGTAGGTACTGGGTTCGGATCCCAGTCGAGGCATGGGATTTTCAATCCAGATACCGACTCCAAACCCTGAGTGAGTGCTCCGCAAGGCTCAGTGGGTAGGTGTAAACCACTTGCACCGACCAGTGATCCATAACTGGTTCAACAAAAGCCATGGTTTGTGCTATCCTGCTTTTGGGAAGCGCAAATAAAAGATCCCTAGCTGCCTGTCATAAAAGAGTAGCCTATGTGGCGAAAAAACATCTTACAATGCAACAAACACGGGATAGGCCCTTTAATGCTGTGTATTACAAAACAGTGGAGTGACAGCCCTCTTCTGAATGTTGAAATGGAGAATAAATAATCTTTACGTGACTCAGATTAGTAACTATAGCCCAAATATATTGACAAATGGTGTAAGCCAGTAAGAAAATCAATATTGCTAGTGTGTTCTAAGTAATGAAATAATAAAATACACAAGAGGTTGCAGGTTTAAACTTGTGTTTTGTTACCCTCATACTACAGCAGAGAATAAAACTGTTATCTGACTCATTTCATATATTCCGTATGGACAATGATTCATGTACTAATTGTGTTTATTTTGTGTTACTATTTACAGCCATAGTATTGCTGAAAGACAAACAGCCCGGAACATTCGTCATCAGGGACAGTAACTCTTTCCCCGGAGCATTTGGACTGGCAATCAAAGTGGCCACCATACCGCCCAATGTGCAGATTAAACCATCAGGTAGTTTAGATAAATCAGTAATAATCTATGATGTGTCGTATTATGGTATGGCGTTGTCCGTCCGTACGTCCGTCCGTATGTCTGTCTTTTAACTTTTTCTTGTCTAGACCATATCTTGTATACAGACGCATACAGGACCATCAAACCTCACATATAGGAACAACTTGAAATGGTGGTTTGTCGCGTACTATTACTAGGTCACTGTGACCTACTTTTCACAGACTACTGCACGTAACAGTAAATCCTTGTCTGGACCATATCTTGCATACAGATGCATACAGGACCATCAAACCTCACATGTAGGACCAACTTGGGATGATGGTTGGTCCAAAACAAACTGTTCATCCATCCTATTGCAAAAAATTCACATAATTAGAATTGAATCATACCCGTAACATATTCATTAATATAGATATGGTTTTCCATCAAACTCCTGATGGGTGTATCATGTACCTCACCGGTACACTTGTTTAGTCATTGAGTGGAAGGATTTATCTCAGTGGGTTGAGTACTCACTTGAGGTGCTTGTGTAGCAGGATCGAACCATCTCAGTGGATCCATTCAACTGATTGTGTTTTTTCTCTTTCCAACCAGTGCGCCACAACTGGTCAAAGGCTGTGGTATGTGCTTCTTTGTCTGTGGGAATGTGCATATAAAAGATCCCTTGCTGCATTAGGGCAAATGTAGCTGGTTTCATCTGATGACTATGAGTTGGAATTACCAAATGTTTGACATCCAATAACCGACGATTAATTAATCAATGTGCTTTAATGGTGTCACTAAACAAACTAAACTTTAACATTTGCTGTTAACTGCAGAATTCACTGAGGCAGTAATACTCCTGATTTTATTTTTTAAGGAGGATAATGAAACTGAACAGAGAAGAAGAAGAAACAAACATAATAGCTAAAACAAATTTTTTTTTTTTTTTTTCCGTTTTGGTTTATATGCACAAGTAGCCATAATTCAGTTTTATACAAAAATATCATTAACAAGTGAGTTATGGCATTTATGTACATTTAACTGGTTGAATTAAAGGTAAGGGGGGGGGGGGGGGGGGGGGGGGGGGTCAGCTCTATGTTCCCTCAGGGTCAGGATTACTGTTAGCTGAGGGGACAGAGAGCTGAGAGAAGTGAGGGAACATAGACATGATCCGAATTAAAGTATATTTAAAGAAAAATTGCATGTTGTTGAGTCATTTTAGTATGTCAACTGTCATGCAGTCTTACCTTTAATATAAACCAAAAGCTTTTAAAAATGAAATTCAGGTAATATGTTGTTGAGTCATTTTAGTATGTCAACTGTCATGCAATCTTACCTTTTATATAAACCAAAAGCTTTTAAAAATGAAATTCAGGCAATATGTTGTTGAGTCATTTTAGTATGTCAACTGTCATGCAATCTTACCTTTAATATATAGGAACAGCTTTTAAAAATTAAATTCAGGTAATATGTTGTTGAGTCATTTTAGTATGTCAACTGTCATGCAATCTTACCTTTAATATAAACCAAAAGCTTTTAAAAAAATTAAATTCAGGCAATATGTTGTTGAGTCATTTTAGTATGTCAACTGTCATGCAATCTTACCTTTAATATAAAGAAAGAGCTTTTAAAAAATGAAATTCAGGCAATATGTTGTTGAGTTGTTAAATATTTGAATTAGTATGTCACAGGCCTTCTAGAATTTGTTTTAATCCACTAGCCATGGGATCATTGATTTTTTTTTAATTTACTAGCCATGATTTCAAATTCACAAGCCCTACTTTACTTTAAGTTAATACAATTTTACTAAATAATAGTTGAGGTGGGGTCAAGATATTCATATTTACAAAATAGACTTTAACTTCAACATCTGACCATTTTGTTTTCACTAGCCGTCGGGCATGGCAATAGTAGTTATTTACAAGCCCAACATTGAATATCACTAGCCATGGGAGTGGGGCTACCATAATCTAGAAGCTGTGTGTGAACTGTCATGCAATCCTATTTTTAATATAAACCAACAGCTTTTAACAACAACGTGAATTTTTGCCGTTTTGTTTTAACAGCAGATCCACAGGCTGACCTTGTCCGTCATTTCCTGATTGAACCGACCCCGAAAGGGGTACGACTCCGAGGATGTAGTAATGAGCCCGTCTTCGGTAAGTAATAATATTTGTTTATTATGATGTCATAAGTCCATCTAGTGGTACATTGAGTACAGCAGGGCTCGAATTTCAATTTTTTTTTACCTACAACAATTTTGAAATGTTTTTGCTGTAGGCAGGATGCTTACCAACGGCAATTTTCAGCCTGCCTACGGCAATTTTCAACTAGTAACTTTGGCAACAAATATAAAAATCAAGAAATGGTCCCTTGAACCGATGGCAATACTTTTTATCCATCGGCAAAAAAGTGCCATCGGTCAATCCTCGGAGCGACGGCAGTTCATATCGCAACTATGGCAACTGCCGTCGGTGCTGTTGTTAAGTTTGAGCCATGGAGTACACACCCACGTTTTGGAGAGATGATATATTCCTTATGAAATTAACCCTTTTCTGACAGACTATATATTCATTATAAAATTTATTATTTTTTGATAAACTATATTGTTTTTATGAAATTGACCATTTTTTTATATTCATTATAAAATTTATTATTTTTTGATAAACTATATTGTTTTTATGAAATTGACAATTTTTTTATATTCATTATAAAATTTTTTATTTTTTGATAAACTATATTTTCTTTATGAAATTTCAAATTTTTTGACAGACACTATATATTCATTATAAAATTTATTATTTTTTGACAGTGTCTATATTTCTAATAAAATTTCAAATTTTTTGACAGACTTCGGATACATGTATATATTCCATATGAAATTTACCCTTTTTTTTCACAGACTATAAATTTCTTTAGAAACAATATGCAGAATGTTAAGTATTACTCCTCTTTTTTTCTTCTTCTTTTTTAAATTTCTGTATTATTACTTTTTCTACTTTCCATTTTTTATTTGTGGTTATAAAATTAGCAGGAACTAATTTAAATTTCTTTCTGGGTTTTTTCCATGTTGATAGGTAGTCTTGCTGCCTTGGTATACCAACACACCATCACACCACTTGCGTTGCCATGCAAACTTCTCCTACCAGAACCTGGTAAGTACAGAATTAAAGGCACATAACCTAAGTTATTAGTGTAAAATATACTCAGGATAAAAATTCCTGTACATGTTTTGTGTAAGTTAAATATATGCTGATAAAAATGAAGAAAAAATCAAATCATTTTAAAGAAATTATTTATTGGTCATAAACATTATTACAAGTATGTTTATGTTATCAAGTCAAATTTCAGCCATTTGCAAACTTTGCATCTGGTTTGGGACCATTGTTTTTGGTGAACAGGAACTGTTTTAATTTTGATTTGAGATAATGAAGCTTATAGGTGATGATAATGTGAGGATATTAAAATAATTTCTTCTTGGTTGGTTGCTATTTGATAGTAAAATACAGCTTATAATAATTATAATACTGTGACATTTTAATTAGTTTTGAGATATTAAAATCTAGGTGATAATAATGTGAAGATATTTAAATATTTCTTCTTGATTGAATGCAATTTGTAGTAAAATACAGCTGATAATTTTTAATACAGAGATATTTAGTCTTTGAGGTAATTCTAGATGATACTTTGATGACATTTACATTTTTTCTCCATGCTATTTGATAACAAAATACTGTTGATAATAATCTATAATACAGAGATATTTTAATTTCTTTTGAAATAAAAAAATCTAAGTAATGTCAAGAGATATATTTTTTCTCTTTGTTTGTTAACAACATACAGTTCATAATAATCTACAATACTTAAATATTTTAGTTTGTTTGGAGATAATGAAATCAAGGTTGTAATAATAATAAAATATATTTTTTAAATTCCTTGCTATTTGAAAACAAAATACAGCTGAACTTCAAAATCAAATACAGAGATATTTTAATTTGTTTTGTGATAATGAAATCTAGGTTGTAATAATGTGAAGATATTTTAATTTTTTCTCCTTTTAAAAAAAATTGCTATTTGTAACAAAATCTATAATACAGAGATATTTTAATTTGTTTTGAAATGATGAAATCTACATGTAGGTTGTAATAATGTGAGATGTTTCATTTGTTCCCATTGTGTTCTCTTGAAGATCAGACTAGTACATCAAAGACCGTGGTATGTGCTATCCTGTCTATGGGATGGTGCATATAAAAGATCCCTTGCTGCTAATCGAAAGGAGTAGCCCATGAAGTGGCGACAGCGGGTTTCCTCCCCCAATATCTGTGTGGTCCTTAGCCATATGTCCGATGCAATATAACCATAAATAAAATGTGTTGAGTGCGTCGTTAAATAAAACATTTCTTTCTTTCTGTCTCTTGAAGATCATGTGGATGGACTGATCAGTGCTGAAAGTCACAGCATTTCTGCCGAGATGCCCAGTTCAGCTGCCGCTCTTCTCTCTCAGGGAGCAGGTTCGTAGATTAGTACCATCAAATAAACATTACTACAATCAGGTTTGTAGATTAGTACCATCAAATAAACATTACTACAATCAGGTTTGTAGATTAGTATCATCAAATAAATTTTACTGTGAGCAGATTTATAGATTAGTAGGCTACCATCAAATAAATCTTACTGTGAGTAGGTTTGTAGATTAGTACTATCAAATAAATCTTACTGTGATTAGGTTTGTAGATTAGTACTATCAAATAAATCTTACTGTGAGTAGGTTTGTAGATTAGTACTATCAAATAAATCTTACTGTGATTAGGTTTGTAGATTAGTACTATCAAATAAATCTTACTGTGAGTAGGTTTGTAAATTAGTAGGCCTACCATGAAATAAATCTTACTGTGATTAGGTTTGTAGATTAGTACTATCAAATAAATCTTACTGTGAGTAGGTTTGTAGATTAGTACCATCAAATAAATCTTACTGTGAGTAGGTTTGTAGATTAGTACCATCAAATAAATCTTACTGTGAGTAGGTTTGTAAATTAGTAGGCCTACCATCAAATAAATCTTACTAAGATCAGCTTTGTAGATTAGTACTATCAAATAAATCTAATACCAGGGGCCAGGAGCACAATTCACAGAATATCATAATTTTACAGTTACATGTAGTAGTCGTATGATTCCGAGAATTTGGTATCTTTAATGAAATTAAAACAAAGTATATTCATGGTTTTTAATAATAGTAAAACCAAATTAAAACACAAATTTATACAGCTGCTATATTTCAAAAGTATAAAAATTTTGGCGAGATGTAAACACTGGTATCATGGCTTTAGATTGCGTCAAATTTGAGGCAATAAACATTGTGCCCAAAATATATATATGCCCAAAATAATCATGCCCAGATTAAGTACAAACATGCTGACATCAAAATATTTCATCTCAAAATATTTCACCTAAAAAAACACTGAAATGTTAACTTTAATTAGATTAAAATAACTTGAAATGCATTTTTAAATATTGATAGCAGCTGTTAATGACAGTACTGAACTAAAATGACCTTCCTGTGCTCAGAAAAGACAAACGTCTCCATGTGTGCCCAAATTATTGAGATCTAAAACTCTGGGTATACACAATAATTGCAATGAACTGTGAATGTCACAGTTCACAAACAGCACTGAGAGATAAAATGTGTGAATTCACATACAAATGTTTTGATATACTTTCTTTTGATTGTCAGTATATTTCATGCAGAAAATCAAGTTAATATATGGCCACATTACAATAAAGACAAAAGAAAGTAATTTGTTTATATTTAGAACAGTATTTTTTGTATTCATTGTAATTACATGTATAACAATAGTTTGGGTTTTTGCCATGCCAGTGTAGATATCATATTAAAATAACTTTTTTGTATATTTTCAGCTTGCAATGTGTTCTTCTTGAACACAATAGATACAGAATCCCTAACAGGGCCTCAGGCTGTTGCCAGGGCAGTGAAGTTGACCTTTGAAACCTTGCCCCTCCCAGTGACCACTGTTGTACATTTCAAAGTCTCCAGTCAGGGTATCACACTGACAGACAATAACAGAAAGTGAGTATTTAAAAAAAAAAAAAAATTTTAAGGTTCCACTGGACCAAATTGGTTTCCATTGCCAGTAATGTTAACATATTCTAATCAAATTAATATATACGGTGTGGCATATCACATTTAATCTACCAGTAATTACAATAAAATGAGAATATTAATTTTGTTTTCTTTAATTTATTTAAAATAATTCAGTTTGAATCCCATTTCGTTTTGTCTCTGTTAAAATTATCAATGACTTGTAAACATTTTAGGACTATTTTGACAGTCCAAGGCATAGGAAGCAGAGGAGCACTTTTTTAAAAATTAAAGGCATTTAATGTTTTGGGGTCTTAAAGGCATACTGTCACAGATTTAAAGACCTTATTTCTCTAAAAATGGATAATAAATAAAAATTACATTAATTATTGGAAACCAAATCTAGCTATTGCATCACCTTAACTGAACCATAATGGAGTGAAATCCATGTCATCCCTCTCGGCAATTTTAGTTTTTGAATTATGGACCATTGCCATAATTCAATTATTTTCACAAAATGTCATTAATAAATGGAGTATGGTGATTATGAAGATGGTTGAATAAAGTACATTTAGGGACAAATCAAATTATTTTTATTCAGGTAATACTTTGTTTGACCATTAAATAGGTCAGTGGTCTGTGACAATATGCCTTTAGCATTTCTTTTGTCATTTAGTATATCTAATATCTCCAAAAGACTGTTGATCATCCTTTAAAAAAAAAAACATATGAAGAGTTCAGGCACAAAACGTGATATAAACAATTTTCTTTCTTTTTTTAGTTAAAGCCATTATTGTATGTCAGTAAGGGCTAATCGTAGGCCTGCTGATTTGCTGCAAAAAGCGATTGATCCTTATGAAATACTCCAATTAAAAAAGTAATTTTTACTGAAAATTAAAAATGGATATATTGCGTTTTGCACCTAAACTCTTCATATATATTTTGTTGAATTTGTTGTGAAAATATCAGACATACCTACACATAATCTATATATAGGTGTGAACTGAAGCGTACAAGACAGGAAGATGGGGGGTGGTTGAGGGTGAAACTGGTGCTGAAGCAAAACCTCAAATTCAGGCAAAAATGATAGAGATATTCGGGCAAAATGTGCTAATCTTGAGACCTTTTTACCATGTTTTTCCATCACTATACCCTCAAAATTAGTTGTAATTCATGTAAAAATGTGTAGTGATTCATGTTCAAGCCTATATAGATGTTTAATGGTAGTGTTAATATGAATAAATGTTGTTATCTACATTTGGGCATTTTTATTTAATTTCGGGCAAAAACCAGCCTGCTCCCTACAAAAATGTGCACCCGTATATCTACATGTATGGGAGTGAAATGGTTAAACTAGTATTTACTGTCACTGTGTTTGGTTGCAGACTGTTTTTCCGTCGACACTACCCTGTATCAGCCGTGACGTACTGCGGAATGGACCCCGAGGAGAGAAGGTACGTAGCAACCTCTGTAATTAAGAAAATATCCACGGCAAAAATGAATTCCATTGAAAAAAAACCCTGAATATAGTTCCAAGACAAAAAATTGCCATGGAGAATTAAAAACTGCACGGCATTCTCCACGGCAAACCGGCCTCGGTGGCGTCGTGGTTAGGCCATCGGTCTACAGGCTGGTAGGTACTGGGTTCAGATCCCAGTCGAGGCATGGGTTTTTAATCCAGATACCGACTCCAAACACCGAGTGAGTGCTCTGCAAGGCTCAATGGGTAGGTGTAAACCACTTGCACCGACCAGTGATCCATAACTGGTTCAACAAAGGCCATGGTTTGTGCTATTCTGCCTGTGGGAAGTGCAAATAAAAGATCCCTTGCTGCTAATCGGAAAGAGTAGCTCATGTAGTTGCGACAGCAGGTTTCCTCTCAAAATCTGTGTGGTCCTTAACCATATGTCTGATGCCATATAACCGTAAATAAAATGTGTTGAGTGCGTCGTTAAATAAAACATTCCTTTCTTTCTTTCTTTGCCCACAGCAATTGCAGGGGTTGTAAATAACTGTTTGTTCATGGAAAGGTGGAGGGTGTTAACATAGAGGATAATAAACAAGTTACCAGTTATTATCAAATTTATGTCCCGAGTGAAATAATTTTCAGTTGTCACGAGCTTTAGTGAGTGGCAAATGAAAATTATTTCACGAGGGACATAAATTTGATAATAACTGGTACTGAGTTTATTATTCTATTTATTACCTGAGCTATTTTTTTCTTCTCTAAAAGCCTTTATTTTCAACACACATGCACTGTATAGATACAGTATAAACCACTTTATGCACTGTTCTGAGTATTGCTATAACTTTGTTATTTAATCACGTTCATAGATCATTTTCAAAAAAAAAAATTCTCTTTATTCTGCTAAAACGTCTATAATGAATTGCATTAAAATGACATTTTGTTATAAATTTAACACCAAAAACAGACAGCCGTAAACGCAAACTCTTTAAACTACATGACGTCATTGTGTGTGTTTGCCAAATCGTGATGTCATCACATGTCCCTCCCTTCAAACTCATATAAATGCATAAGAATGCTTTTTTTGATGTGAAGTTGTGATGGTTTGTTAATACATTAATTTCTCATTGTAGATGGAAGAGAGACACGGATGTACCTGGAGTGCAAGTTGAAGTCAAGTAAGTATTTTTCATTAGGCTGTGCATAATTAGTCATTTTAGCTAAAAGATCAGAGTTATGGAAAGTACTCGCCCACTCGCCAAATGCAAGTAAAAATTCTGATGAACGAGTTAAAACATGCAACTACCAGCCCGACGGTCTATTTGTCTTTTTGAATTTGTTTGCGACGTGATGTGTGTTCTTAATAATGTTTTGTCAGTATATCTCTATATATGATTTGAAGTGAAGACACTTTATATTATAATAGTGTTAATAATATATTGTTCTATAGACTGGCAGACTAGTAGAAATTCTGGTAGGCTGGTAAATTTTAGTTGGTTCTGGTCTGGCGCACTAGTGAAATATTTTCCATTTATGCGCCCATGGAGATCCACCAAAATTGGTAGATACAGAATATATATGTATATATTTTTGGATAAAGTTTGGAAATATTTTGTAGATACTATGGAAGATGCTTAAAGGCATATTGTCACAGACCACTGACCTATTTAAAGACATATTGTCACAGACCACTGACCTATTTAATGGTCTAACAAAGTATTACCTGAACAAAAATAATTCGATTTGTCCCTAAATGTACTTTATTAACCATCTTCATAACCACCATACTGCATTTATTAATGACATTTTGGTAAAATAATTGAATTATGGCAATGGTCCATAATTCAAAACCTAACATTGCCGAGAGGGATGACATGGATTTCACTCCATCATCGTTCAGTTAAGGTGATGTGATAGCTAGATTTGGTTTCCAACAATTAATGTCATTTTTATTTATTATCCATTTTTTAGAGAAATAACGTCGTTAAATCCGTGACAGTATGCCTTTAATTTGCAGCAAGTACCTGTATGTGAAAGCAAAAGCAGGAATATCACATTCTACTCGTTACTGGGAATACAAAGTATACAAACAATAATTGTTTCAACAGTACAGTTCATAGTAGGGCCTCCACAAGTCAGGTCAGGTCAGGTCAGGTCAGGTCAGAGTGTTTAACATTCACATTCAGAGCAAGCTGTTGTAGTGCACACCTGTCCTGGGCACAGGTGCTGGCCTCCACGAGTCCAAAATATTGGACTCAAGTACTCGAGGGTCAAACTCGACCCGGACCTGAGTACCCGACACTTACACTAGATGATGATGTGACAAAGCAATAAAGTGAAATAGCATTATATTAAGACTAAGGAATAAAGCGAAATAGCATTATATTAAGACTAAGGAATAAAGTGAAATACATTATATTAAGACTAAGGAATAAATTCCAGTGCTGAATATGGATGCCGAATCATGTCATTGTATTGCATTCCACACATTTGACTCTTCTTTTTTTTTTCATGTCTCTTAATGTAATGTCTCTTAATGTAACCGGCGGCAAGCATATGGCAAAATGACGCAAAACATATAATTAAATGAGAGTGCTCTTCCTTGCATGTGTGCTTGAGTCCTGTGAACGGACTCGAGTCTTGCTAGATCTAGTGTCTGAGTACTCATGGAGACTCTAGGTCAAAGTTCATAATTTTGTTATAAAGTTGACCTTTAATATATTTTTTAAATGATTCGTTTCAGGATCTTTGGATTCGTCGCCAGAAAGCAGGGTGGGGTCTCAGACAATGCATGTCACCTGTTTGCTGAGTTTGACCCCGAACAGCCGGCTTCTGCAATTGTTAACTTTGTTACAAAGGTTATGATTGGACAGAGCAAAGTCAAGTCCTAGGTTGTCATTGGAAATGAAACATTTATACATAAGCCACTAGCCTTGCTACTTGTCTTTCAAGGTATCAAAGAAAATGTGAACAAAAATTGATTGCACTGGACAGACGGACAAACAGAAAAGCAGGTTTTATAGAGATTTGTTTGATGGCGAAATGCAGTAATTGTGTTTTACGGAGAAATCAAAATACAAGACATTAACAAGGATATACTACTCAGTTAACAGTTGATGACGGATGTTGGAAATGTTTATGAACAAATTGAAAAAACAACAACCACAAAATATCTGACATAGTGAAACGATCTGGTGCCGTGTGTTATATTATCAAATGTGTCGTGTTCCATTTAAACAGCAAACTGTGCCTGGTTCGTTAACATACAGATTTGTATTATAGTTAATAATATAGTTACATTAAAATGTTATACCAATGCCATATTTATAAGTCCTATTTGTGGACATCCCTTCTATATTGTTTTGTTAAGCTTTCAGCTCAGCTTGAGAACAATAACTTGTTATATATATGCAAAAAATATCCACAATTCATTGGCATTGTGTATAGATATAACGCTAGGAAGTAAAACCTACAGAAAGAATATTAAGAATATCTATGTTTTGATTAGTCAGTTTAAAATATTGTAGTTCTGCGAATATTAGCACTATAGTGTTTGATTGGCCAATTTACTACCAAAGAATTTGATTGGCTGATTTAAAGACTGCAAAAGTCATGTTCTTACCAACTACATATTTGATTGGCAAGATTACAACCAAAGAGTTTGATTGGCTAATTCATTATACTGCAGAAGTAGAGTTCTTACCAATCCTACATTTGATTGGCCGATAGTAACATGGCTTAATTAAGGATGCACATTTTCCAGCTGCCTTGGAAACACTTTGTACAAAATTTGATGTAAGCATTGTGCTTTTTATCTCAAAGTGCTATATTCAGTTAGTCTTAATTCTCGTATATTCAATTATAAATAATTTTAAAGACATATAGATAAATTTTGTTTTTAATATAACGATGTCTGATGTTTGTTAATATGTGTATGGTGTAATATATAAATATATATATATATATATTCAACGTTTTCAGTCGAAACAAAGTACTCGTGTTATCTTACACAGCTTTGCGTGGTCTGTGTTGTGTGTATGTAGAGTTAATTATCCTGGTGGGGTACTCTCCCCTTGACTGCACGAGCAGTGAGTTACGACTATACTGCAGGAGCAGTAAGTTGAGAAAGTAAAACATGGCTGGACTCGGGGTGGTGCTTTATGGGATTGTTCATTTTCCTGGTAGGGTTATCTCCCCTTGACAAAAAAAGAGAACAGAAATTAAATCGTGGCAAGACTAGGGTGATGCTTTATGAGATGGAGTATGTAGTTGTCTCCCCTTGACCACAGATGCAGTAAGTTGTAAAGCAAAAGATTGTGGGAAGTGTATCATAGGATTGTGTAGGGAAAGGTAAGTTATTATCAGTACTGAAATAGTGCTTGTAAACTGGTATTAGCTTGATTATCTCCCCTTGACCACAGAAGCTGTAAGTTAGAAAGTGAAAGATTGTGGGAGGGTCATGCGATTGTTTGTAAGTTATGACCAGTACTGAAATAGTGCTTGTAGAGATTGGTATAGCTGTACTAGAGAATTCCCCCAGACAGTAGATCACCAGTAAGTGTCAGTGTAGTTTGAAAATGTAAAAACTTGACACATTTTAGTTTTTTTTCGGAATATGCTTGCAGGTTTCTACCAACCACTGATGTCTTGTTTATGACACACAGTTGGACCTGCTGTAATGGACATCCTATATAGTAATCACCTGTCTATATAGGGCACTCTAAATGTATCCTTTATGCACACACATGCAAATTCTTTAGCCTGTATACAAAACCCATCTGTATATAAATATCCATATATTATAAAGGCAAGGTTTTTTTTGCAGGTCCTTTTGGTGGCTTTTGTAGACATGTAGTTAGGATATAAAGTGTTAATGCCCACTCCCATTACCCACCAGGGGGCTGTAGTTTGAAGGGAATGTGGATTTAATTTCATTACAAATGAACTAAACCAGTTGAAATCTTAATGTATTTATACTTGAAAATTTCGCACTTCATTTTGGCCATGCCCCTAACTGGTCCATTGCTTTCTTTACCCAGGGATATGCTGTACATATAATGATATTTACCTAACCACTTGTACTAAATGTAATTTGTCTCCACAATCTATTGGTGCTATGAACTTTGACCTTTGTGGAGGTCATCAAGAAACTGTTATTAGAGTTTCTGTAACATTTTAAATTTACATTGTTGGATTTTTTTATTTTTTTTTTATTGATTTTTTTTTTTTTGGCTGGGAATTGGCCAAGATTTCTTTGTTGGTGACATTTTAAATTTAATTTTCTTCACTGTGCTGCATTATATATATGTCGGATAATGAATGTCACAGTCCTAATACTAGTAGATGTTCATGTATTTATGATTTTTTTTCTTTCTTTCTCTGTTAGTGTTGTCATTTTTTCACATGTGCATATATTCTGTTCAACGTTTTTTCGACATGCATAATTCAGAATTTTTTTTCTCTGTGTTTCTTCAGTTTATATGCACGGATATGTCGTAGAACAAGTGTGCTTGATACATTTTTTTGTGTAATATATATAATGTTATATATATTTTGTGTGTGTTTACCCCAATAACACCACATTTATGTTATATATTATCGGACCTGGCCACGCATGACTAGACTTAAAATGCTGATTTCCATGCCTTATTGTAAGATAGATCAATATATGTATGTTCCTCGATAGATCCCAACCATAAATTAACATGGATTTAGTCAAACCATCATTGTCTGTTTAAAAAAAAAAAAATTTGTAAATAAAACAAAAAGAAATGTTAAATATAATAATTATTGCTGTTTAAATTAAGATAGGATTGGAAAATGATGTATTTTATCAAATTCAAGTGAAAAATAAAATGTATGATTTGGTTGTTTTATTGGAAATGTATTTATTTCTTTGGGGCGACACCCACCCCAAAGACTTGATGGGTCAAATATAGAGGTCACTGTATCATCGTGGTTCAGGTCAAATCATCTCATATAGGCAGCTGTAGTAGCCTTTGTTTGATTAATTCACCAATGATTGTAGTATACCGCTTGTAACTGTCACTAACAGTATATATATTGTATGTAGCCACCTCCTGGTATAATATACTATAGCCTCCGTAGATGTCTGTACAGTGCAATGTTCATGTTATACTTGTGGAGGCAAATTGTGATGTCTTATGATGAGTCAACAAATATGACTAAGTCGGTGGTCATGTGACTGAATTGGACAAATGAAACATGATTAAGGATGTCATGTGACCAGATTTTTGGGGGTGTTTTTTTTATATGAGAAGACTGTTTACACTTACATATTTTAGCTGTTTATTTTATGATTATACAAGTTAATTTACCACAGGTGGTGTTTACAAACATGGAATATATTTTTTTGGTCTCGTATAATGTATGGCAAGTGTTCAATTTTATCTGTATATTGTTAGATAAATATGTTGAAAATAGTAGTTTTTTAAATTAAATAAATACATAAAGTTACATTTTTCAAAGACACGTTTTGAAATTTCATCCAAATTACTGAGACTTTTGTCCGTTCATTTAATTCATTGAAATCAGTTTGAAAGTAAAGACAAATGCATAACTGTTTTATTTGCCAGCTTGTTTGCAGGAATAATTTAATATCATTTATTATATTATTTGGTTTACTGTTTTTTTTACAAATAAAAATAAGTTTGCAGTCAGTGTTCTTGTATCAAATAAAACATGAAATATTCATGTAATATAGAAAGTTACATTTTAATACATGATGATACATTTAAATCGTCATGATTTTAAATGTGAATTCATGTTAACACTTATGTTATGGTGTTAAAATGTGAATACATCATGATTGTAAGTTTGAATTCATGTTAAAACCTATATTACGGTGTTAAAATGTGAATACATCATGATGCTGGTGGTGTCTAAATACATGATTTTATTTGAATGCATCATGATAATAAAATTTAAATACATCATGTGCTCGGTCTCACAAATAAACCACTAGATGTTGGTTTAGACTGCTTGCTATCCCTGTTTTCGTTTTGTCTCCAATACCAATGTGACATAATTTGTACATATACATTAATATTAATATTAATACTGTGTATTTAACAATATTTTAATTCAGTGTATTGGATAAATCATAGTTTAACAATAAACTGCATGGGAGAACAATACACTATTTATACAAGCAATATTTAGTATTTTTAATAAAATATTGTAAATGTTGGTTAATATGACATCTATAACTTTATATTTGGCCAATTTAACTCTTCTTTCTTTTTTTTACTAGATGTTTTGACAACAAAGTAAAATTTTAGACATGTCTAAATTTGTTATAAAAATAGACACACATGTAAGAAGAAAATTTGTTTTCCAAAAGAGAAGTAAAGGAGGCAAATGTTTTATTTAACGACGCACTCAACACATTTTATTTACGGTTATAAGGCATCGGATTCTAAAAGGGCAACTGATAAAGAATCAATTTCCAGATTTCCACTTATTTTACCATCTTACCTGATTAACTATATTACTGGAAACATTATGTAATGGAAAACCCAATCTCCTAATAATGATTATGTCTTGGAATTTGGTAATAGTGAACTAGAAACAAAACTTATCTTAAAATTCAATAAAAGATATGTAAATAATCACTTTCAGACATGTTTAGTATGGAAGATGTTAATAGAACAATGGAAAGAAATGCTGTAGAAGATTAAAACAACCATGTTTTGTTTAGTTGAACATTGGTTTTTTTAGGCCTTATTTCAAGTAGTATGTGTCATATTAAATACGAGTTCTTGTTTAACGAGGAAATGAAATGTAAAGGGTTTCCATGGTATGTGGTACTGGACGTTAGCATGTTCGTTAAGTTACAAGCAGGTGTTATTACTTGTACATGTATATTAATTTTTAAAATTACCTCCAACTTTTAATACCATCAAGTCCTGTACATTACTTGTTATGTTTTTGTGTTTTATTAAAACTTTAGTGCTTTTTGTTTTGCATGAGAACCATACATATTTAAAGTTACCACATCAGTTTTTGATTTTAGGGAATTTGTAGGGGTCAGGTGTTTTTGTTCTTTTTGATACTAAACCATTTTACCATAAAGATATTTTAATATCTGTTGAAGCTAAAATTTGATGTGCAAAAAACACAAAACCTAAAATATGTAAAAACTAAACTTACAATTTTTTTTTCATTAAATGTTTAATCATCTGAATGACATTATTTGCAAACCAATGGAAGGATAATGTATTGAAGGATTAAAATAAATATATAATTTGGATTTTAATTTAAAATACATGTCACTTTAAAATAAATATATATATATATATATATATATATATATATATATATATATATATATATATATATATATGTATATATATATATATATATATATACATATATTATGTAGAACATTGTTATATTAAGTTGTATAATAGTGGTTAAACAAAGACGCTTTTGTTTTAAGTTATTTATCAGTCGTTTTGCCTTGCATTTGAGTCATGTGTTTGGTATTGTGTATTAAAAGTTTATAGGGCTTTGTGTTCAAGTTAATTTTTTTTTTTGTAGTATACAACATTAGAAAATAGCAATTAATTTTTGTTACCGTTGTATATTTCCTGCAAGGGATAAAATAATTAAAGGCATTTACTTTTGAGAACAAAAAGGAAAAATGAATTTTCAAGCAAAAATTAGTTTTGCCTTTATACATGTACAAAACATCTGCTTCTTAGAATGACATTACAGTTTCTACAAGAAATAATATGAAATAAAAATAAATTCACTTATGTTTAGTATGTTACATAATTTATTGTTTCTGATAATGAAAATATAATTTTATAATTCAGGGCACTTTGTGTGTTGTATTTTTGTATTGTATACTACAATATTGAACTAAAATATTTTCTTTACACAAATTTTAAAAACAGAACAAGTTTTTGTTATTAGACACATAAAAGCATTGGTTTTAAGTTTTGAAAAGAAAAAAAAAGAAGCAAAATATAGTTCACTGACAAAATTACCTTTTCTTTTTCCATGGAAAATCCAAACCCCAAAACAACACTCAGTTAAATTTTACATAAAATTATGATTTAAATTTTTTTAAATTTTTTTTTTTTGTTCTTGTAAAATTCCATACATTTGTATTGGGACACATTACAAATACACCATTAAACTATAAATACAGTTTTCCTTAAAAAAACATTTCTATTTTAAAAAACGTTTTCTAGGAAATTAATTACAATAAATATAGTAATTGACAATCTCGCCAAAGAGAATTCATCCAAGTTACACTTGCATCTGGTTTTCAGTGTTTAGTTATGTTTATTATTTTTTAATTTTGTTTAAGTGTATATGCTAATATAATTAAAAATATGAAGACATAATATTTATAGCGAGCCAGTTATACATTTAATTAGTGGTCTCTCCAGCCATTGGTGACTTTTGCACCTGGACAGGTGACTTTTGTACCTGTCCAGATGACATTTTGTACCTAGACAGGTGACTTTTGCACCTGGACAGGTGACTATTTTACCTGGACAGGATACTTTTTGCACCTAGACAGGTGACGTTTGCACCTGGGCAGGTGACAATGTTTACCTGGACAGGTGTTTGCACACCTGGGCGTGGCCAGTATCTAACTAGTGCTTGTAGACAAGCCACCAAGGATTGTTACTCTTACCTGTACTCTTACCTGTACTACCTGCAGCGGATAATTGTATCACATTGAAATAAATCAATCTTTATACAAATAGCTTTTGTTACCTTTTCCTTTCTATCTTGTCCTGGGGGAGATTTGAACTATTAACGAGACTGTTCTGCATTTCCTGCTATTGTAAATTGTAACATGTTCCCGACTATACCTGTACTGACTATAATATATGATGTTGTTAGTAATATTAGTGTGTTTGACGAATAATATCCCTATCCCGAGTCAGACCCCAGTTGTATAGCATCGGCGTATTCGAAACCCTAGGGGTATATGGACACGTTAAACCAGTTACTAAGCTGACTAATAATAATACAATGTATTATTATATTTAAAAAACACACAAAACCGTCAAAAGAAGGGAAAAAAAACAATTCCCTAAAATAAAAACACAAAACACAAAGAAAAACACCAAACCAAACAACACTTAAATTAAAAAAAAGTCCGAGATAATAACTTGTAGTTGTATCAAGTGCCAAATGGTAAATATTGAACAGGATAAAGGTTGCTTGTATTTGTAATATTTAAAATATGTCGGCGTAACCTTTCATTTTCCAGAAAGTTTAAAAGTTGGTTTTGTGATGCATACAGGGCTGCCAACCATTACGATTTATGCAGAATCATTACAATTTTCCATCTCTTATTACGCCATTACGCCCGTAATCTGAAAGATTACAGCAAATCCGCGTTTTCCTGTTTTTTGGGGGGTTTTTTTGGTAATAACCTACCACCCCTACGAATCACATAAATTGGACTCGCCCAACTAGCTGCAAATGCGCACGGAAGTTTTTTTTGCGCGCGCAACACACTTCAGAATAGACGTAGCTTGTGAAACGACGCCATTTTGTAAAGATGTCGAAAAAACACGAACGATCAAAGCCATATGAACTGTGCAAAGCTCAGAAAAAGCCAAAAGTAGTACAGAAGTATAAACAGGACTACAGCAATGAGTGGCCTGTTTTGAAAGCCAGTTATGTTAGTAATACTAGTACATTTTGCACTTTATGTCATGTTGGTTTTTCTGTTGCCCATGGCGGGAAAAATGATTGCCAAAGGCACATCAAAACGAAGAAACACCAGGACATCATTGAGGCCAGCAATAAAACAATTCATAAACAAATATCTGGATATTTTACACAGCAAAAGGGTTTATACGACGGGTCACAATTCACGCGAAAATTATTACTCTTTCCCGTTTTTAAATGTTGGCAGCTATGTGCCTATAGAGCCCAGTGATAAAGTGCCCGTTTTATGCGCCGTCGGTTTGGGCTCGATCCTCGTCGGTGGACCCATTGGGCAATTTCTCATACCAACCAGTGGTCTACGACTGGTATATCAAAGGCCGTGGTAAGTGCTATCCTGTCTGTGGGATGGTGCATATAAAAGATCCTTTGCTATTAATGTATCAGGTTTCCTCTCTAAGACTATATGTCAAACTTACCAAGTGTTTAACATCCAATATTCGATGATTAATAAATCAATGTGCTCTAGTGATGTTGTTAAACAAAACAAACTTTTTTCCCCTCACTTTCCTTTTCGACTGTTGACAGACGCAGCTGCCCCCTTACCACCAGCATAAGACTGGTAATCTGAAGTAAACCGTTTGTTTTGTTTAACTACACCACTAGAGCACATTGATTTATTAATCATCATTTATTGGAAAGGAAATGAAATGAAATGTTTTATTTAACGACGCACTCAACACATTTTATTTACAGTTATATGGCGTCCGACATATGGTTAAGGACCACACAAATAACGAGAGAGGAAACTCACTGTTGCCACTTCATGGGCTACTCTTTTCGATTGGCAGCAATAGATATTTTATATGCACCATCCCACAGACAGGATAGTACACACAACGGCCTGTTATACCAGTTGTATAGCATCGGCTGTTGGCTGTCAAACATTTGGTAATTCTAACTCGTATTCAGAGGAAACCCACTACATTTTTCCTAATGCAGCAAGGGATCTTTTATATGTACTTTCCCATACCACAGCCTTTGACCACTTGTGGTGCACTGGTTGGAATGAGAGAAAAAACCAAGTGGCTGAATGGATCCACCGAGGTGGTGCGATCCTGCGATGAAAGTGCCTCAAGCGAGCACTCAACCTACTGAGCTAAATTCTGACCCCTGAAGTAAAAGTAGTTTTTTTTACAAACCGTACCACATTGTACAACACAAAAGTTGTTGGTGTTTATACCAAGTTAGGTTCAAGCATGCTGTCCTGGGCAACACCTCAACTATCTGGGCTGTTTGTCCAAGACAGTGGGTTATATTTATGTTTAGTGAGCGAGAAGTCGACTGTAGTGGTTAGTCGAGTTGTTAAACTCGATCTGGGTGGGAGTTGGTACCGGGCGGCAAACCCAATACCGTCCAGTCTCAAGTCCAGTGGATCAACCACTACACCACCAAGGCCTAAACCATTTCCACCTCAATTTTACTGAGCTCCTTGCACCGATTGCCCCACTCCCACAGTCTGCACTATAGTCGAAAGAAAGAAAGAAAGAAATGTTTTATTTAACGACACACTCAACACATTTTATTTACGGTTATATGGCATCAGACATATGGTTAAGGACCACACAGATTTTGAGAGGAAACCCGCTGTCTCTATTACATGGGCTACTCTTTCCGATTAGCAGCAAGGGATCTTTTATTTGCGCTTCCCACAGGCAGGATAGCACAAACCATGGCCTTTGTTGAACCAGTTATGAATCACTGGTCAGTGCAAGTGGTTTACACCTACCCATTGAGCCTTGAAGAGCACTCACTCAGGGTTTGGAGTCTGTATCTGGATTAAAAATCCCATGCCTCGACTGGGATCCGAACCCATTACCTACCAGCCTGTAGACCGATGGCCTAACCACTACGCCACTGAGGCCAGTCGCACTATAGTCGACTAGACAGTCTTGTTGGGCCAGTGAACACTTTAAAAAAAAGTTTTGTTCAACGACACCACTAGAGCACATTTGGTCACTTTTAACATGTGGTCTTAAAGCGGAGCAACATTTGTTTTATATGCACGATCCCAGACAGGACAGCATATACCATGGCCTTTGTTACACCAGTCGTGGTGTACTAGTTGGAACGAGGGGGCGGGATTTAGCTCGGTTGAGTTCTCGCCTCGTCGCAGGATCGAACCACCTCAGTGGATCCATTTAGCTGATGGGGTTTTTCTCTCGTTCCAACCACTGCACCACAACTGGCCAAAGACTGTGGTATGTGCTTTCCTGCTTTAATGGAAAACTTTAGCAGATTTCCTCTCATGAGTAGGAGTCAAAATTATCAAATGTCCGACATCCAACAGCTGATGATTAATAAATGTGCTCTAGTGGTGTCGTTAAAATAAAACAAACTTTCTGGCTGGAATGAAAAATAGCCCAACACGGAATGATTCTAGACCGACCAAGCATCAGGGGAGTGCTTTAGAAAGAAAGAAATGTTTTATTTAACGACGCACTCAACACATTTTATTTACGGTTATATGGCGTCAGACATATGGTTAAGGACCACACAGATTTTGAGAGGAAACCCGCTGTCGCCACTACATGGGCTACTCTTTCCGATTAGCAGCAAGGGATCTTTTATTTGCACTTCCCACAGGCAGGATAGCACAAACCATGGCCTTTGTTGAACCAGTTATGGATCACTGGTCGGTGCAAGTGGTTTACACCTACCCACTGAGCCTTGCGGAGCACTCACTCAGGGTTTGGAGTCGGTATCTGGATTAAACATCCCATGCCTCGACTGGGATCCGAACCCAGTACCTACCAGTCTGTAGACCGATGGCCTAACCACGACGCCGGTCTTTTATTTGAAGGCAACTGAATCCCAACTGCCAACATTACTGTTAACAGGTCGCAAATAATTAGAGCTGGGTGGTATTGAAGTTTGAGGTTTGGTATTGATATCGTCATTTTTTAGGTGATTTATCTCGGTATCAGTACAGTATTCAGTATATTGACACAATACTAATACCGACACTGATCGGTATTTCGGTATACTCTGCTTTAAAAGTAAAGTTTGTTTTATTTAACGCCGCCACTAGAGCACATTGATTTTTTATCTTATCATCGGCTAGTGGACGTCAAAACTGCTTTAAATGCCCGAGTTAAGGCTCGCTCGCTAATTTCATCCAAATAAAATTAAATTCCATACAACTCTCTCGTCTGGTTTATACCCAACCCATTTTGCGTTCAGATATATTGTTAGTGCTTTACTAAATGATGGAAATGTTTTTCAATGCTGAAATTTACTCGGTATGGTAAATCGGTATTGACATGATACCGACACCGAACAGTATATACAGTACACCAGCCAGCTTTAAAAATAATAGTACTCAGAAAGAAAGAAATGTTTTATTTAACGACGCACTCAACACATTTTAATTACGGTTATATGGCGTCAGACATATGGTTAAGGACCACACAGATATTGAGAGAGGAAACCAGCTGTCGCCACTTCATGAGCTACTCTTTCTGATTAAAAGCAAGGGATCTTTTATATGCACCATCCCACAGACAGGATAGCACATACCACGGCCTTTAATATGCCAGTCATGGTGCACTGGCTAATAGTACTCAGGTGACATCTTGAATCATATCCAGGTAAAATGTCCATCTAAAAATAGAACCTGTATTCTAACTGAGTAATTAATTGTTCAGTAAATTAGTGTTTATATAGGATTGCTCATTGCTCATAGCACCTTATCCAGGCCCCTCTCCCCCCCCCCCCCACCACCCAATATTCAACACATTTCCCTAGCTCTGAAATTGCTCAATTTTGAGATGGATATTATTCTCAAAGAGAAATATAATATTTGTACAAAAACATAAAGACACATGCTATATAAAAATGATTTTATTAAAATAGGTTTATAATTTAATACAGATTTAAAAAAAGTTGCTAACATAGTGATACATGTATTTACATATTCATATGATATACAATAGCATTAATTTTTATTGGAATGTTTTCAATAACATTTAACATTTAAGAAACAAGTCAAAACAGTGACAACCACTCTAAGGCCCAAAACACACCGGATCTGTGTCTAGGTGTGGCAAAGACGCCATGTCTGGCGTATTTTGAAGTCTGGGTCTGAGTCTGGCAAAGACACCATGTCTGGTGTATTTTGACGTCTGGGTCTGGCAAAGACACCATGTCTGGCGTATTTTGAAGTCTGGGTCTGAGTGTGGCAAAGACGCCATGTCTGGCGTATTTTGACGTCTGGGTCTGGCAAAGATGCCATGTCTGGTGTATTTTGACG
This sequence comes from Gigantopelta aegis, assembly GCF_016097555.1. Lineage (NCBI taxonomy): Eukaryota > Metazoa > Mollusca > Gastropoda > Neomphalida > Peltospiridae > Gigantopelta > Gigantopelta aegis. Next base: position 28,084,256 of record NC_054711.1, read on the forward strand.
TCTGGGTCTGGCAAAGACGCCATGTCTGGTGTATTTTGACGTCTGGGTCTGGGTCTGGCAAAGACGCCATGTCTGGTGTTATTTTGACGTCTGGGTGTGGCGAGTGTGTTTTGGGCCTAATGTTTTGATTAATTATAAAGGAATACTAACACGGAATTACAGTATTTGGTCACTTAGTCAACAGACAGCATTTTGGACCCATTACAGTACAGTAGCAGCAAGACAATCAATTCATATGAAATAACTTTTTCCAGTTTGTTTTAAAATAATGACATATTCAGATGAAAGTTACAACACAGCTAACATCTTCTCCAGACCACTGTAACATTTAGCTTAACATACTGCATTGAGGCTGCTATATAGAATGGTACCTTGGCCTGTAAAGATATACAGCTACCGTATTTCCTCTTAAGGGCCAGGCCTCAAATAAGCATCGGCCTCCAATAAGCGCCGGTGTAACAGCGGGTACAAAACAGGCTAGCCGACTTTAACCCTGGGTTTAGTTTGGAAGGGGGGTATATTTTTTTGGCTGTTACACCGGGTCTGCAACACTTTGCAACAGAATAAATGCCATGCCTCTAATTATCGCCGGGTAAGACAGCCGAAAACTGGCATAATGTTTAAAAATGCCAAAAATAAATAAAAAACTTATTAAAAATGAGGGGTGCCTTTTCACCACTTCCTGTCTCAAAAACGGGAGTATGCCGCTGAAACAGGGAAATGGCCTCTAAAAATAGATTAGAACATATTTCTATAACTGTTATTTCACACAGATATGTGCATCTTTAGAATTATGAAAAATGTATTTTGTGGCATTACGAAGACCAGGCCTGGTGCTTATAAAACTTTTAGAGTCTAAGACTCGAAACTCTAACAGAGTCTGAGACACTAATGCCATGACAACGGCATACAAATTGTATGTGTGTGACATCGTTTGAGATCGAGTCTGGACTTCAAGGTTTTATAAGCAAGGACCCATGACTATTAGGGTCCATGACCATTAACACTTAGGATATACACGGGTATGGATATATAAATAATAAAATCTAAGCAATGTCTGGTTTCAATTACCAAAAATGGCTCTCATAGTGAAAAATGTACAGTTTAGTGTTTAAAAACTAGGATCCGTCACTTTAAACATTATTCAAAAGTAGAAAGAGTCACACAACAACGTACTGCCATTATGAATTAATGCTTCACAACAGCACAGTACAAAAATACATCAGCCACTGGGTGTCAGAAGAAGTTATGTAATTGCCATGTTGAACTTAGTGATTTTGTTACATACAAAATACAATGATTTTAAAAGCCTGATATGTCGGTTATATATACTACATGTTGGTGATCAATGGGTATTTACAATGATCATTGAATTTGTGTCTTTTGACTTTTAGTGTTATTGTTCTCAGTGCCTTGCAAAATTGTAGAAGGTACATCTTCTAAAATGTGTGGCCACGAAGAAAATGAATGACAAAGCCTCAACCTAATTAAACCAGTTTCCATCATAAATGATCAATGATTTTGCCATATAATGAAACATATTAATATAGCATATTACACAAATCAACCTATGGTTATCTTCATTTGTCAAAAGTTTACTGACACTTTTTGCAAACAACTGAGTAAACAAAAATAAAGATCTTATTCTCATTAATAACAATCATCAGTCCACTCTATCATTTTCAATAACTATCATTAATATAAAAGAATGAAATACAGAGAGGATATTTCATGGGTTTTTTGTCAAATATTATTTATATCTCATTGAGTGAAGTTTGCAATCATATCTTACGAGTCGTGCTTGTGCAAGTTTGCGATATGATTGCAAACTTCACAAGATGAGATATAAATCATATTTTAAAAAAACATGAAAATTTCTATTTATTATATAACTTTTGCCAATTTACCTTTATTTTTAAAATGCCAGCAGAAAAATAGTTCCGGCTTTCTTACAGTGAAGATAACACTTTCTACAGTGAGGATAACACATTTTAGAGTGAAATAGTTAAATTTTCACTCTAAAATGTGTTATCGTCACTGAGTGACTGATAACACTTTTATTTCACTGATATTTTAAGATATTTCACTAAATGTTATATAATAAAAGTAAATATTACATTTCTGAAAAGAGCTAAACACAATTTTAATTTTATCTTAATTTTGACAGTGCTAGCTAGCTCTTGGTGAGTAGAATATTGTGTCAAATTGTACATTAAAATTCAAAACTTGCACAAACCCAAAGGTGTTTTCCATCAAATTGCCAACCATTACACCTTAAATCAAACATTTACTTGAATTAAAAAAAATACTCAGCCAATAATTTGATAAATCTAAATGAGAATGGAACTTAAAAAAAAAAAAAAAAAGTAAATCTGGGTATAAAATTTTAAAGTCTGTTGTCCAAAAAGTTAAAAAAAAAAAAAAAAAAAAAAAAATTATGCACAACCATCCGGTGTTACTTTATAAATCTATGGTGGAATCACCGAACTTGGAAGAAGGCATAGATCACGCTGGTCACCAAGGTAATGGCAAGAATGGCCATGTTTGATTTTAAACTACTTGCATCCAGCTGAAAAGAAATAAGAATAAATTATGATAATGATGTCCAGACATTGAAATAACCAAACGACTGGTCAACCAATAAAAGATAACATGCAAATAATAATATAGCTTGCATCTATAAAACATTTTATCCTGTTTTCACAGTTGTCATGATATTCAAAACAATGAAAGTTTGTGTTTTCAATGTTTACACTTTATAGCTTGAATAAAATTACATCAGTAGGTATATTAATGTCATGAATGGGTCAAAACATTAATGGTGGCCAGCTATTTGTTAGTCAAATGTTGCATGTGACAGCAAATCGAGAAGTGACTTGTAGATGGGTTTTTTGTTTTCACATGATCATAAATATATATTTTTTTTTTTACATCTTGCCATTGAGATCACACAAATTAATTTTTAGTGGCCAGAATCTAAAATCCACTAGAGCCTTGGGCATCAGGCCACTGTATTCTAGAATTTCTGGCAATAATACCAGGATGCATTATTTTCATTCTTTACAGTAATTGTTTCAATGTGTAAAGCTCACCGTGACGTAGAAGTTGCACCGGTCTCCCTGACAGCACTCGTAACACTCCCAGTCACGGTACCAGTCTCTCATGCAGGTCAGTCCGAGGTCGCGCTGGGCCTTGGCGCAGTAGGCGGAGTTGTTACAGCTCTTGTCGATGTGGTGGATCTTCACATTCCGTGGCGTCCAGAACGTCGGGGCTGCAACAGGCAGATAATTAGTGTCGGGAATCCAGCATCCTGTGCCAGATTTACAAGGGGCAAAGGGGGCAACTGCCCCGGGCGCCCCAGACTAAGGACTTCCTTTAATAATTATAAAATTAGGCCAAATAAAAATAAAAGAGTTGGTGATCATCCTTTTGATCACACAAATCAGGGGGGATGGGGGGACGTTTTTTGTTGTTGTTGTTTTCTATGAAAAACTTTATAAAACCCTGGAAACCATTTTGTTTGCGGGAGTATAGCGGCCAACAGCGCATGCGCCTGGATGTTGTAGTTCCTTTACTGGCCGCCAGATGGACCTGGTGATGGTTTAACCCGTTACGGTGCTTACAAAAGTTGAATTGCTGCTATCTCGATGCATTTTTAACAGTTTTTAGCAAAACAAAAAAATCAGGGTCAGGCGCATTTTTCAGGTACGGGTGGGGACAATCACCAACTCTTTTTTTTAATTTGGCCTTAGTTCATATTTTTATTTGTCATGTAATTTAATTTCTATGTTGTGGGACCCCCGAACATGAGGTGACCCGGGCCCCTGCCCCAACGTCTAAATCCGGCCCTGCTAGCATCAATCATCATTAAAACCAATAGTGTACCAAGGCTGGGGGGGGGGGGGGGGGGGGGGGGGGGGAGAAGGAGACACGACGTGGCAATACTCCCCACCCAATCACACTTTTTTCTTTACTGTATTAAATATTATTGTGTGGGTTGACACACACACCCTCCCCCCCAATATAAAATCCTGGCTTTTTCATCATGCTGGTAGCCTCGGTTACACTGGTGTAACTGAATTCACAAAAACAGTGACACAATTACCATAAATATAATTTATTTTCCATTGTTTACATGCAGATGAACACAACTGTTTGCCCTCCTATTCCGGTTTAGGCATACTTATGTGTACATGTATATTAACTTTACTATATTTAGTGCATTATATAATTTCTGACTAGGGCTATTAGGGTTGGTTGGGTAACTGGAACCACACATATCTTTTTTTCCATTTTTCCGTAATAAAGTAAAGTTTGTTTTATTTAACGACGCCGCTAGAGCACATTGATTTTTTATCTTATCATCGGCTATTGGACGTCAAACATATGGTCATTCTGACACTGTTTTTAGAGGAAACCCATTGTCGCCACATAGGCTACTCTTTTTACGACAGGCAGCAAGGGATCTTTTATTTGCGCTTCCCACAGGCAGGATAGCACAAACCATGGCCTTTGTTGAACCAGTTATGGATCACTGGTCGGTGCAAGTGGTTTACACCTACCCATTGAGCCTTGAGGTGCACTCACTCAGGGTTTGGAGTCGGTATCTCGATTAAAAATCCCATGCCTCGACTGGGATCCGAACCCAGTACCTACCAGCCTGTAGACCGATGGCCTGCCACGACGCCACCGAGGCCGGTTTTTCCGTAATAACTATTTAATATTATCTTACTTTATGTACACATGAAAACAAACCCCAACCCCACCATATTTACATCAATTCAAGCACGTTGAATGGCAAGTAAGAATCCCAAATTGGCTAGTAATGTTTGTTCTGTTAGTAGCCAGCTGGTGAGTAGATATAAAATCGTCAGCGAAATGACAAAACCTCGTAACTACACTTTTCAAAATTTTCAGAACAGCAAAAAAACTGAATATTTTTCGAAAAATATGTTATTTTGTTATAGTCTTATTAACAGTTAATAGTGATAACTACTTAATAGTGGGTGTACCATATGTGTCAGGTCTACAAAAGTACTTACGACATTTTACACCTGAAATGTCGTTGAAAATGTCAGTTACGACTTTTTGATCTAGAATTTAACACAGGTTGAAGGAATGAGGCAAGATCTGTACATGGATTAAATACACATACAATCAGGTGTAATTAACTGGTTTTATTTACATGTAATCCGTGTAATGTGAGAACATAATGCAATGCTGAGCGTCATGTCCACACTCTAGCTTCCCGCTTTGTAGATACGACGTTTTGTTATTTTGTTTCTTGGACCAGTTATAATACAACTATTTGTCACGTGACAGTCAACCACTTTCTAATAGGCCGATAGTTACGATCTTTTGATAAAAGCAGAATATGAACATTCTAACTGGAAATTCCAAAAAGTGATTCCTTGCCAAAAGCGTAGTTACGACCTTTTGTCATCTCGCTGACGAAATGCTATTTTGCGCCCTGCATAGTGAGGCAAGAGTGAATCTTTAACAACACCACTAGAGCACACTGATTAATTAATCATCGACTACTGGATGTCAAACATTTGGTAATTCTGACAGTCTTCAGTTACATGTAAGTTTAATTCTGTACAAAGCCCATTGATTAATTATCAGCTACCGGATGTCAAACATTTGATAATTCTGTCAATTAAAAGTTTGTTTTGTTAATGACACCATCAGGGCACATTGATTAATTAATTAAAGCTTCTTTTTAGTTATTTAATTTTATAAAATCATACATGTATATATATATATATATATATATATATATATATATATACACACACACACACGTATATATATATATATATATATATATATATACACACATATATATATACATACACACACACACACACACACATGTATACATACATATATATATATATATATAGATATATAATATATATATATATATATATATATATATATATATATATATATATATATATATATATATATATATATATATATATATACACACACATGTATATGCAGTGTGGGTTGCACCCCCCCCCCCCCCCCCCCCATAATCCAGGCTATGCCAGTAACTAGATATCAAACGTGGTAATTATGACACGTGTTCAGTTAAATTTTGTGTTGTCCAAAGACATCAGTAAAAAAAATGTTAATTCATCATCAGCTATTGGATGTTAAACAGTTAGCAATTCTGACTTGGTCTCCAGAGAAAATACATGTACATATACAACAGGCGCTGATGCAGGATCTCTGAAAAGTGGTGTGTGTGTGTGTGTGTGTGTGTGTGTGTGTGTGTGTGTGTGTGTGTGTGTGTCCAAATGCGATATTTTTATTGTTTAAGAATTTAGAACAGTTAATACCGGCCTCGGTGGCGTCGTGGTTAGGCCATCGGTCTACAGGCTGGTAGGTACTGAGTTCGGATCTCAGTCAAGGCATGGGATTTTTAATCCAGATACCGACTCCAAACCCTGAGTGAGTGTTCCGCAAGGCTCAATGGGTAGGTGTAAACCACTTGCACCGACCAGTGATCCAAAACTGGTTCAACAAAGGCCATGGTTTGTGCTATCCTGCCTGTGGGAAGTGCAAATAAAAGATCCCTTGCTGCTAATCGGAAGAGTAGCCCATGTAAGTGGCGACAGTGGGTTTCCTCTCGAAATCTGTGTGGTCCTTAACCATATGTCTGATGCCATATAACCATAAATAAAATGTGTTGAGTGCGTCGTTAAATAAAACATTTCTTTTTTCTTTTTCTTTCTTCAAACACATTCAGATGCATTAGTAATGTTCATACAAAAAAATTTCAATAGCAAGTTTGCATTGGAATTTTTCCAGCATTCTTAAAATGGAAATGTCATGTACCCAGCGGGCCAGTGTATGGTTATTGTAAGGCGATTCAAAGTGACGTCATTCAAATTCAAAATTAGCTATATTATTACAATGCTTCACCACATTAAAATAAAAACTGGTCTACTAACCTTGACCCCTTTGACATTTCTATAACAAGTGGACAACGTTGTTTACAGGTTGGTATTTTTCATAATTCTGGACAAAATATTAATTTTAAGTTTCAAAAGATGAAATAAATAAAAAAAAACTTTTGACAAGTATATCATATCAAAAAATTACCGTTGGATATGTTTTATTTACTGTGTACCAAGCCAAAACAAGGGTGTGAAAAGTGACTGTCGTCGAACTTAATGTAATCACGTTTCCCCTTAAAGGCAAAAATTATGCATTGATGTTTAATTTTTTCCTTCCCACTTGAATAGCAATAGCTGCAGAATGTAGAACAAGATAGAACAATGTATAGAACAATGTATACTTTGCTTTGACAGATTTATGATACAATGTTTCAATTCAGTGTACCAGTCACACTGAATATTAGCCAACATCAAAAACGAATACCTAGCTGTGATTTAAATTGTGGTCATGTGTTGATTGATTGAAACATATGTTATTGCATGTATATAGTACAGTCCTCGCCACTAGCAAAATCAAGGCGAGCTGAAGATGACTCTCCTGAAATTGTTCTAGGCAAGCAATCACATGATGTGTCAAATAAAATGTATTAAATATTTTAGTGAGAGGCGATCAGTTTGGCTTGCACATTTTTCAGTGGTAGCCAGACCTCAGTAAAAATTGGTAGCTCCATAATTTGTTATAAATTAAAATGAGAGAGAAAAGCAAAATCATTTATTTTTTATTTAAACATGTTGTTTAAGGTGTTTATGTGTCTTGTTGATTGTGGAGTACCTGGATGTGCAAAAACAAATCTAGGTGCCTGGTGGAATTACTGGGTTTAGACATCAGGCTCCGTATTCATAAACGTACTTAAGTCAATGTATGATACTTATTTATGTACTTTAAGTATGCATTTAGGTATCATACATTGACTTAAGTACGTTTATGAATACGGAGCCTGAGCCGATGCTTATAAAACATTTAGAGTGAAGACTCAATCTCTAATAACATCATACACATATTGTTTGCATGGCGTTGTTATGACATTAGTGTCTCAGACTCTATTAGTCTCGACCAGCCTCGGTGGCGTTGTGGTTAGGCCATCGGTCAACAGGCTGGTTCGGATCCCAATCAAGGCATGGGATTTTTAATCCAGATACCGATTCCAAAACCTGAGTGAGTGCTCCGCAAGGCTCAATGGGTAGGTGTAAACCACTTGCACTAACCAGTGATCCATAACTGGTTCAACAAAGGCCATGGTTTGTGCTATCCTGCCTGTGAGTAGCCCATGAAGTGGCAACAGCGGGTTTCCTCTCAAAATCTGTGTGGTCCTTAACCATATGTCTGACGCCATATAACCGTAAATAAAATGTGATGAGTGCGTCGTTAACTAAAACATTTCTTTTCTATTAGTCTCGAGTCTAGACTCTAAAAGTTTTATTAGCACCAGGCCTGGTATCCCGAATAACAAATCGGTAGCCAAAACGCTACGGTCGGTCACTGAACATTTGAAAATGCTGACATAGTCTTAGAGATGAGAAAACCCACTACATTTTCCATTAGTAGCAAGGGATCTTTAATATATGCACAATCTCAGACAGGATAGTACGTACCAGAGTCATTAACCAGTCATCTTGCACTGACATTTTGACCATGGACACTTAAAACTGTTGGCATTTTGACCATTTACACTGTCCTACATCCAAATGTGGACAGGGATAATATATATACAAAGTACATGCAGCTATATATATCATTTAGCATTTAAAAAAAAAGAAAAAAAAAAAAGTTTTATTTAACGATGCACTCAACACATTTTATTTACGGTTATATGGTGTCAGACATATGGTTAAGGACCACACAGATTTCGAGAGGAAACCTGCCGTCGCCACTTCATGGGCTACTCTTTCCGATTAGCAGCAAGGAATCTTTTATTTGCGCTTCCCACAGGCGGTATAGCACATGGCCTTTGTTGAACCCGTTATGGATCACTGGTCGGTGCAAGTGGTTTACACCTACCCATTGAGCCTTGCGGAGCACTCACTCAGGGTTTGGAGTCGGTATCTGGATTAAAAATCCCATGCCTCGACTAGAATCTGAACCCAGTACCTACCAGCCTGTAGACCGATGGCCTAACCACGACACCACCGAGGCCGGTCACTTAGCATTAGGTCAGACCATTGGCAGACCTCTCAACCTGAGGCACTGGAAACCTGGACACTGAAGCCCAAAAACCTGGAGATTTCAGTAAAAACCTGGAGATTGACCTATTCATACATAATCAAGTGCTAAGCAAAATAAAGTGGTCGTTCTTTTGTGTAGAAAACAATATTTGACAGGTGACAGGGAATTTTCACTTCTACGTCACATGTGCAAACTCTCAACGAGAATGCCAGAGACTGGTAGCGATAACTTTATTTGGCAGTGATCTTCTAAATATGGATTGTTGTGTCCAGTCCTCTCACTGTTTGTTATTTCTGGCCGGATTGGCTAAGAACTCGACTGAGTAAGAACAGAATTTTTTTTAACTACAATGGATTTTTATTGCAAGAGAAAAACTGTGAGATTTTTTTAAAACGTGAAATGTTCGTGGCTTACTGTGAGACCGTGAGATTTTGTGGAAAACTGTGAGATTTGAGGTCTGCATTGGCCCTCGGCCCCAGCTAGTGAAATTTTGGTCTGGGTTAGTGAAAGTTCTCAACTGTAGCCAAAGTTTTAGTATGGGCTAGTAACTTCCTCAAACATTATTTTGTCAAACATTGATTAAGCTAACAAAGTTCCTTTTAAATTAGCAACTTTTGAATAATTTACAAATAAATAATCCATAAATAAAAAAATTGGCTATAACTAAATTCTTTGCATTTTTTAATAAGGAAAATATCAACCGAGTCTACGGCAATCAGTATGTGTCAAGCCTCTGCCGAGACAAGTACCAATCAACTAGACAAGGTTGATATTTTCTATATTAAAAAACACAAGTAGCGAATTCTATTTACATATAACACTTCTAAAATAACATTTTTATTTGATAGTTAGTAAATCAGAACACTAAAGTCGCCTCCATCAATAATGTGACGTCATGGCGATAAGCACAAATTAGTTTGACGTCACACATTTTAAAGGGACAGACCCCTAGTTTCAGCCCGTGAAAATTAACACTAAGTTTAGTTAAAGGGACAGACCCTAGTTTCAACCCGTGAAAATTAACACTAAGTTTAGTTAAAGGGACAGACCCTAGTTTCAGCCCGTGAAAATTAACACTAAGTTTAGTTAATCTACAAACCTGTAACACATTTGGATAAAGTTACAACTGAGTGAAACATGAGTCTGTGACTTTGAAATGGTGAAATACCCTCTAAAAATAGACTAAAACTCGAATCCACAACTGTTACTTGTCAGATGCACGTGCGTTTTTAAAAATATGAGAAATGCATTTTGTGATATTGAAAACACCAGGATGACCAAAAACACTTCGAATGTATGGAAGTGGATAATCTAAACAATAAAATCTAAGTAAAGCATGATTTTAGTTGTCAAAAACGGCTCTAACAGTAAAAAATATGCCTTAGTGTTTAAAAACTAGGATATGTCCCTTTAATTAAATGTTATGAAAACGTTACACTCGGGTACATGCAGGTCGTGTTGGCTTGTAAACAAATGACCTATTGACAGCAACACATTACTGCCTAGAGACCTGGCAAATTTGCATATACAGTAAAGTACACTTATAATGAACATACTTAGAACAAATTACTGCATAGAACAACCTGATCGTAAAGTCCCATTTTATCTCCCTATATATTAATAACCAACGTATCCAAATATGTACAATGAACTACTAGTTGCTATAACTAACTATCATGGTCCCCTCTGGTTTGTCATCAGAGTACTTTACTGTACCTTTAAATTTGCATACCATTAATACCCGGTTAATATACCTAATTATCACATGGGTTTATCAGGCATCGAAATAAGCATTGTGTCTGGTAACTCATTTACAGGTTACCACAAAATATAGCCTGGTAACCTATAGGTTACCAAAACTATATGATAGTTCAAATTGAATTCCTGTTACTACTACTTTTTAATGCCCTTACATGTATGCCAGATGATTATTTTAGTATACATGCATTTATGAATGTTCTGAAATTGTATCGGTGCGCGCGAACATCGGTACGAGAAACGAAATCCAGAAGTAAATTTAAACAGGTCAGGATCACATAATAAACATCGATGCTAATACAGGGCAGGATCACATAATATCTAATACAGGGTGGGATCACATAATATCTAATACAGGGCAGGATCACATAATATCTAATACAGGGTGGGATCACATAATACCTAATACAGGGCAGGATCACATAATATCTAATACAGGGCAGGATCACATAATATCTAATACAGGTCAGGATCACATAATATCTAATACAGGGCAGGATCACATAATATCTAATACAGGGCGGGATCACATAATACCTAATACAGGGCGGGATCACATAATATCTAATACAGGGCGGGATCACATAATATCTAATACAGGGCAGGATCACATAATATCTAATACAGGGTGGGATCACATAATACCTAATACAGGGCGGGATCACATAATATAATACAGGGTGGGATCAATAATATACAGGGCAGGATCACATAATATCTAATACAGGGTTGGGTTTCATAATACTAATACAGGGCAGGATCACATAATACCTAATACAGGGCGGGATCACATAATACAGGGCGGGATAATACAGGGCAGGGCGGGATCACATAATACAGGGCAGGATCACACAGGGTGGGATCACATAATATCTAATACAGGGCGGGATCACATAATATCTAATACAGGGCGGGATCACATAATACCTAATACAGGGCGGGATCACATAATATCTAATACAGGGTGGGATCACATAATATCTAATACAGGGTGGGATCACATAATATCTAATACAGGGCGGGATCACATAATATCTAATACAGGGTGGGATCACATAATACCTAATACAGGGTGGGATCACATAATACCTAATACAGGGCAGGATCACATAATATCTAATACAGGGCAGGATCACATAATACCTAATACAGGGTGGGATCACATAATACTAATACAGGGTGGGATCACATAATATCTAATACAGGGTCTCCCACATATCACACATAATATCTAATACAGGGCAGGATCACATAATACCTAATACAGGGTGGGATCACATAATATCTAATACAGGGCAGGATCACATAATATCTAATACGGGTCAGGATCACATAATATCTAATACAGGGCAGGATCACATAATACCTAATACAGGGCGGGATCACATAATACCTAATACAGGGCAGGATCACATAATACCTAATACAGGGCGGGATCACATAATACCTAATACAGGGCAGGATCACATAATATCTAATACAGGGCGGGATCACATAATACCTAATACAGGGTGGGATCACATAATACCTAATACAGGGTCAGATCACATAATATCTAATACAGGGCGGGATCACATAATATAATACAGGGCAGGATCACATAATATCTAATACAGGGCAGGATCACATAATACCTAATACAGGGCGGGATCACATAATATCTAATACATACAGGGCGGGATCACATAATATCTAATACAGGGCCACATAATATCTAATACAGGGCATAATATCATAATATCTACAGGGCAAGATCACATAATATCTAATAAAGGGTGGGATCACCTATCTAATACAGGGGGATCACATAATACATTAATACAGGTCAGGATCACATAATATCAAGACCCAACAATAAAGTAACCTATCCACCTATAGTTGGGTTTCTTAAAGGGACACACCCTAGTTACGGCTATTTGTTAACCATTACGGCGTTGTTTTTTGCTATTAAACCCCATTTTGCACAAATAAAATTGCACTTTACTTACATTTTATTATTTAGAATACACATCTCCATTTACCTGAAGTGCTTTTTGGTAATCCTGGTGTTTGTAAAACCACGAAATGCATTTTTTGCTTTTTTTTCACAAGACGTGCTGTCGAGAAAAAACCGTTAAGCAAGCGAGGTCCAATCTATTTTTAGAGGGAATCTTCCTGTGTAAACGTCACAGATGTTGGTATACCATGTGACCGTTATCATTTTGGTTCGGTTTGTTTTCTCGTGCACGGTTCGCGCAATCAACATCCGATTTGTTGTTGTTCATTTGTGAGATTTTTCTTCACAGTTCGTGAACATTTTCAGTAACAAAGTTCAGACAAGTAAGTGTCTCAATACAAAACGTTACAAACCCTTAAAACCAATAATTTTGCTAAGTCTTACGATATCTGGAGAGGGGATACAACCAGGACAAAACAGTTGGAACATGTCCAGGAGAGGTGAAAAGAACGCACCCCAAGTCTGTGCGCACTCTGTGAAATTTGTTGTGACGTAGGCATTGTTGTGCTTCGAGCGACATCCACCGGTGACATCAGAATACTAACTTTCAAAATTATTTCAAGCAATTGGGACATGGGGATTCCCATGGTATTTATCGATATAAAACCTGCTTTTTCACTCCATTTGATAAAAATGTGATCTAAGTGTCTTACAGGTTTGTAGATTAACCAAATTATAATTTATTTTCGCTGGATGGAACTAGGGTGTGCGGCTTTAATACATTTATCTTTGTTGTCTCCCTGATTCTCACACACATAGCACTCCAATGCCAGACCTGCAATACAGACATAATTATCATGAAAGTACAGTTCAAGACCCAACAATAAAATAACCTATCCATCTATAGTTGGGTTTCTTAATACATTTATCCCTGGTTCTCACACACATAGCACTCCAATGTATTAATATATGCAATTATCACAAATGCACACAAGACACAAAAGGCCTACAGGAACTTTGTGTATGTGTGTGTGCCTGTAACCCTCCTTCCCTCCCCAAACACACTTAAGGACAAACATGTATGGGTTTCAAACTTTGTATGCTATTCTATATAAATAAAGATAAACATCTGGCTTGTGCTCCCATCCATTAGGCTGTGAAACTCCCCTCCCCCCACCACCCAAGTCTTGATATCTTCCTGTGAGCCTGCCCAACGAAAACGTCACCTGTTCACCTGTAGCTGACTTCTCAATACATTATTCATCATAACCACAACTGCCCCCCCCCCCCCCATCACTCACAACTCTTTTTCAACATCAGGATATATATAAAATCCTGGTTATGCCAGTATGTCCAACATACAGCAATTATCACCTGCTACTGTGCTAGGAATGTACACTGGCGTAGGAAGTAGCAATGTTTTTATATATATATATATTTATACATGTATTAATATATTTGTGTGTGTGTCTGTGTGTGTGCACCCCCCAAACACTTTTTGGCACCTTCCTACGCTCATGATGCAGGTCTGAAAAATGGACTGCTTTTTGCAGGACGCTATTTTGAGTCTTGAATTTTTGTGTGACCTACATGAACAACTTCATCTAATGGTGTCGTGATTAAGCCATCGGACATAAGGTACAAGGTTCGCAGCCCAGTACCGGCTCCCACCCAGAACAAGTTTTAACCACTCAATGGGTAGGTGTAAGACCACTACACCCACCACTAACTACTGGTTAACTAACACTGTCCTGGACAGACAGCCTAGATAGCTTTAAGTGTGTGCCCAGGACAGCGTCCTTGGACATTACTTGGATATAAGCACGAAACATCAGTTAAAATGAAATGAAAATGTGTAATATGTGTATGCTATACTAAAATCTGTTCCTATGGAACGCTAATTGCTCACCTGGAGTTTAAGAGGCGAGTGACTTACCGTTTCTCTCTCAATAACAACTAACCCACTGTCCTGGGCCCCGTTCCTCACAGCAATCTTAGCCTTAAGATCACCTAAAGTGCATAGCTACCTTATGTGCACATCTTAGTGCTAAGATCACCTAAAGTGCATAGCTACCTTATGTGCACATCTTAGTGCTAAGATCGCTTTGAGGAACGGGGTCCTGGACAGACCGAGCCCAGATAGCAGACGTGTGTGACAGTGTGCTTGAACCGTAACTGAATGTAAGCACGAAAATAAATTGAAATGAAATGAAATAAAAAATAACATCATTTGAAGATAATTAATGCTGATGATCTATTCTAAATACAGGGTTTGACAAATTCACTTGTTAGGATAGGGAAAACTCAATTGGAGAATGGGTTAGTTCATCAAGATCAACTTTGTCTACAAGTGCAAGCACTACCTGCAGTTGTAGACAAAGTTAATCTTGATGAACTAGAGAATGGGTAAACCAAGTGAGTTTGATCTAGCCAGAGTACTCTGCTGTTCCAGAGATTGACGGACATTTGAAAGGTTATGATCGCTGTCTGCCATCAAGAAATCACTCTATAGCGAAAGTGTGTCAAATGTAACAATTAAAGGAAGGCCTTTCCTTTGGCATTTATGTTCTTTATACCTGACAGTGCCAAAGGAAAGTCCTACCCAATTAAATATTATTAAGGTATATTTATATTTTATACATCATGCACACTTTTTTAAAATATTGTTACAAGTCTAATGTGCTAAATCAATGAATGACTCACTGCCTTAGAATTTTTGAAGTAGGTAACATAAATGCATATTTTTGTCAGCTTTTCAGTAGAAAAATAAACAAATACTGGTGTTTTATTTATATTGAGAACATGAATTAATTAGTTACCAAATAGGTCTAAGCAAGGCTTTTCGCCAGATTCGCGTGAAACTTTAAAATAAAACTTAACACCGAGTTACCATTGTTCAAACTGTCGCCATTTTTGTTGACCTAGAAAATATGTTAGGTGACAATTCCACTCCAGGTGTGCAAATATTATCTTCGCAGATTTTTAAAAGTCAACATTAAAACAGTTATTAATACCCCCTTACCTGCTCCTAGGAGGCCTAGCAGGCAGAAAACTGCCAACGACTCCTTCATTTAACGTATGTTATTTCCGCGCTCTGCCAGGTGTGCTCAATGTTGTCATACCTGTGTCACTCATAAATACTACTAACTACACAACCAGTCATAATTTATATTTTAATAACACTTGGCTTTATTTTAAAATTAAATTTACAAATTAAATTTTACGGCTATTATCCCCAAAAAGTAAAGAAGCGATATAAAAACAATAGCGTGTATTTAAAAAGAAAAACGAAAAAGAGAGAGAGAAAAAACCCACCAAAAACCCCCAAGATTTAACGCTCAGTCTTTAAATGATATTTGCTCAGATAATATATGTGACGTATATGATGATGGGACTATATCACTTTTCCATTTTACTGATTTAACATCATTTACTAACATTAAAAAGATATGCAATAACAACCTCCATAAATTGCCATGCATCAGTACATGGCAATTTATGGAGGTTGTTATTGCATATCTTTTTAATGTTAGTAAAAATTGCCAGTACACACCGGCCTCGGTGGCGTCGTGGCAGGCCATTGGTCTACAGGCTGGTAGGTACTGGGTTCGGATCCCAGTCGAGGCATGGGATTTTTAATCGAGATACCGACTCCAAACCCTGAGTGAGTGCTCCGCAAGGCTCAATGGGTAGGTGTAAACTACTTGCACCGACCAGTGATCCATAACTGGTTCAACAAAGGCCATGGTTTGTGCTATCCTGCCTGTGGGAAGCGCAAATAAACGATCCCTTGCTGCCTGTCGTAAAAAGAGTAGCCTATGTGGCGACAGCGGGTTTCCTCTAAAAACATTGTCAGAATGACCATATGTTTGACATCCAATAGCCGATGATAAGATAAAAAAATCAATGTGCTCTAGCGGCGTCGTTAAATAAAACAAACTTTACTTTACTTTACTTTGCATCAGTACAATACATTTAACAGCTATGACGTTGCGTCCAGCCAGATTGAAAAAAAAAAAAACCCCAACAAAAAACGTTCGTAGACTTGGTTGATGCGCTTTCAGAATGACCACACAGGGAACCAAATAATTGGCAAACGTTAGCGTCACTCTGTCGCTGAAAAGTTAAAGTTTGTTTTGTTTAACGATACCACTAGAGCACATTAATAATATGGTCATTTTGATAGTCATAGAGAGGAAAACAGGTACATTTTTCTATTAATAGCAAGGGATCTTTTATAAAGATAAACATAAAGATAAAAACGTTATTGCATATAAACATTCCACATACGGAACTGGATGCAAAACATATGCATAAACAAGAAACAAACAAAATGACTAAATAAGGACTAATTATGGGCAATACATGTATAATCGTGAACAAATATGCATACCGCACCAGCACAGGCTGGATTTTGGTTTTGCATAATATATATATAAATTTGTCTTGCATACTCATACTTGTAAATAGGTAATTATGGAAAGTTAGATATGCATATAATTTGACACGTTGACTATTATATTTCTTATATATTGTGATATGATGGTATTCATCTTCAATCACATTACAGTGGTCACATAAACGTTCTTCGACTGGAGTGAAGGGTTTTGTATGGCGCCCAGTCTCTATTTTTAATTTGTGGTCACTGAGACGTAATTTAGTAAAAGCTTTACGGTGTTCTGGATGTATACAGTGTAATAAATATGGCTCTAGTTGAATATTGTGTTTATATAATTTGTACGTTCGCATCTTATTACTGGATCCATCTCTTTTGGCTCTCTATACGGTTTTCTTTTAAAATATTGTGATACTTAGTTTTAATTATATTTATAAAATGAATGGGATAATTGACAGTGCTTCGTTTTTTATTCAACTCAACAATGTAATAATATAATTTGTGAAGCCAACCAATATTTTTCTTTTCAAGGCTTGTGCATTCAGAGAAAGCATGTTGTAAAATAATGTTGTCCGTAGTTTGCATATGGGAGTAAAAATGTAACATTCTTTTTACCACAGACAACAGGAATGGGTACAAATCTAGCTCAGCTCTAGAGGCCCAATTATGGGTACGACTATTAACTTGTAGTGTTGATTTACAGAATTTTAAAAGCACTCTGGCGGGAAAGTTTCCAAATATTTTAATGAAATGAATTGGGCACCCCAAACCTCACTGGCATATAAAAGGACAGGCTCAACAAGAGAATTAAATAACTGGCATGAAATGTCTACTGGTAGGTTAACATTTGAGAATTCTTTCTACATCTTGTAAAAACAACCTAGTCCTTTGCTCCAAAGTGATCGGGAACATTCTTTAAAATTTCCATTTTGAGTAAAGTCAACCCCAAAATATGTATACTTTGTTCAACTGGGACTTTATTGCCCGAGAGATGCCAAGTAAGCTTATTTGTTGTACTTTGGCCACCAAAAATTAAAATGTTTGTTATATTTAAATTAATAGTAAGATTATTGGCATTACAATACATATCTAGTTGATCAAGGAGCTGTTGTAGACCATGTGGGGTTTCTGATAAAAGTAGAAGATCATCTGTAAAAAGTAGATGGCTTAAGCGCATTGTGTCTAGTGATATTTTATCTCGAATGTTACATAAATATTCTTGGAAGTCATTAATGAACATAATAAATAGTGTTGGAGATTAAATACAGCCCTGGCGAACACCAATGTTAGATTGGAATGGTTGTGATATGCCTTTATCAGTCTGAACACTATATATAACATTAACATATAAAGATTCGATTATTTTTAAAACATTACCTGTAACCCCCATAAGAGCAATTTTATTAAATAATTCGCTTCTATCCACAGAATCGAATGCTCGTTTGAGATCTACAAAGCATGCATAGACCTTTTTCTTTTTACATTTATATTTATCAATCAGGGTTTTTAGTGTAAATATGTGATCTGTTGCTCTAAATCCTTGCCTGAACCCAGCTTGACAGATATCAATTTGGGTGGTTTGTTGTAGGTAGTCTACAATTCATTTATCTATTATTTTGCAAAACAATTTACCAATACAACTACTTAGAGCAATTCCACGATAGTTACTTGGGTCTGTTTTGTCACCTTTTTTTTGTGCAAAGGGACAATTATTGAATGGGCCCACTGTGGAGGAAAATAGCCTATTAACAATATATCATTGAAAAGTTTGATAACATGATCTAGTATTAATGGAAAGAGACATTTGATAAGCTCATTACTGATATTGTCTACACCCTGTGCCTTTTTCAGCTTAATATCTTCAAGACATGCTATAATTTCCAGTGCTGATATTGAATTAATCACTTGGTTATCCTGCAGATTAGTATGATCAACCTCATTAGAAGAACAGTTAACTGTTGGATCTTGGTAGATCTTTTGAAAGTGGTCTACTAATTCATGAGGATCAGGGAACACTTCGGTGGGGTTTTTTCATCCTCGATACTGTTAATCGTATGCCATAAAGCTTTTGTGTCATTCTTAGGTATACTTCTAAGTTTTTAAACAAGATCACTTTTATGAGACCTTTTTTTATGACGGGTTAATCTCTTATATTTCTTTTTGGACAGAAATGCATTTTTCTTTGTTTCTTGTGTGTTTCTTGCATTTTTGCATTTTATGTCAAACCAAAGATTTTTCTTCAGAGATCTATTTAGATTCTGATTTTTGGTAGCATATATAGTTGACATAGCAGCTTGACATCCGACGTTGGTGGTGGTGTCAAAATTAACCTATTGAGTGCCTCTTTGTTTTCATCTGACATTACTGCTGAGTATACACGTGGCATGCTATTATTATTGTGCCATTTTCTTTGTTTACGTTTCGTGAATTTATGGCTGATTTTTTTTTGGATTTTCCTGTGACTTTTTGTTTCTAATTGATATATTAAGTTTTAGGGAGAGCTGACAGTGATCTGATGTCCATGAAAGTCGTTTAATATTAAAATATTTTACATGGCTAGTAGTAGGGGGGCCTTCCTGGGGTCATGACCTACTTTTCCGTGACCTTGCCCTTGGTGTACTTGGCAGGTGTGAGTCATAGTGGTGTGGTCTACTAGGGTGAACGCTCGCCCGTGTCCCTGACCGACTTAGGATGGTACTGATGTCCTTGGACTGGCCCTGACCGATTTAGGTTGGTACTGATGTCCTTGGACTGGCCCTGACCGATTTGTTTAGCATTGATCGACTTAGAGGATAGTGACTGGTATACCTGGGCAGGTGTGCGACCTTGGTGTAAGTCATAGCCTTGACGTACTTGGTGTGTGACTCGTCGCCTAGCCTTGTCAGGGATGGTGTAGGATCCCAAATTGCTACTAATGGGAAAGTGCAGCGGGTTTCCTCTCTAAAACTGTCAGAAGTATGTTTCACATCCAATAGCCGATGATTAATAAATTGAGATGCTCTAGTGGTGTCGTTAACCTACCACTTCTAAGGACTGCCCGACGCGAGGTAGTGTATTTAATTTTAGCGCGCTGAATGATGAATGGTTATCACTGTTTACATCCGGCAAGTGATGGTATCTTGTGTTGTCAGTCTCTAAATAAAATACTCTACGGAACTTCTAGAAGTTAAGTTCTCAAAGTCTGGCAGAAAGACGAAATGATTGAAACAGGTGAAAAAAGGAATTCTCGTTCTACACTATCTGATAGCGCATTCACAAGATTATTATGAACTGACCTATTTCGTCGCTTCATCCCGCGAGCACACACACACACCCACACATATATATGGTTTAAATGACAGGTTTTGCCAATGTGTCGGTAGCTCAGTCGTTAGCGTAGTCGACTTGAGCGTGAAAGGTACGTCGTTCGTATCTCATGTGGTAGAAGGTATTTTTCTTCTATTATTATTTTTTAAATTAGTTTATTTATTTATTTATTTATTTGTTTTTTTTTATTTTATTTATTTATTTATTTGTTTATTTATTTATTTTGTTCAAGCAGAACCCAATACAAGCATCCTCTAATAACCCTGTGTGGACGGGACGTAGCTCAGTGTTCCCTTGATGTGCGGTAGGTCTGGGATCGATCCCCGTCGGTGGGCCCATTGGGCTATATCCAGCCAGTGCTCCACAACTGGACAACGACCGTGGTATGTGCTATCCTGCCTGTGGGATAGTGTAGGATCCCTTGCTGCTAATCAGAAGAGTAGCCCATGTAGTGGCGACAGCGGGTTTTCTCTCAAAATCTGTGTGGTCCTTAACCATATGTCCGTATAACCGTAAATAAAATGTGTTGAGTGCGTCGTTAAATAAAACATTTCTTTCTTTCCTCAATCAATATCTGTGTGGTCCTTAACCATATGTCCGTATAACCGTAAATAAAATGTGTTGAGTAAATAAAACATTTCCTTCCTCGTAAAATAAAGATTAATTGAATACAAATATTTATTTTTAGTATTTTGTTTTAGTCATAGGGAAAGAAAGACATATTTGTCTCGAAGAAAGGAATGTTTGTTAAGAAGAAAGGCATATGCGTTAAGGAGAAGAAAGGAATATTTGTAAAGGAGAAGAAAGGGATGTTTGTTAAGGGAAGAAAGGAATGTGTGTGTGTGTGTGTGTGTGTGTGTGTGTGTGTGTGAAACATCCCCAGCCCCATTGCTTTGAAGAAAGAACGCGTGACTGCAACTCAACCCTCCAACCTAACCTATGATCTTTTAACTGCATTTTAAACACAAGTATTTCCCTAGAGTACAAGCCTTTTTACAGGGCTTTTTAATTACCAAATGGGTAAATACAGTGGTCGATCTAGGATCGATCCCCGTCGGTGGCCCATTAAGCTATAGCCAACCAGTGTATTATGTCTGGTATATCAAAGGTCGTGGTATTTTCTGTCTTGTACACACAGCTCTTGCTACTATAAAGTAGCGGTAGAAATATCCAATCACAAATCTAGTCATAGAGTAAAAAAAATTAAAAAACGCAATGGTTTGGTTTTTTCTTTTTTTTTTTTCTTCTAAATTACAATCACTGGTCTCTCTAGAGACAACTACACATGAAATGGACACACATTGGGTTACATCGAGAGGCCTCAATGGCGACATGCGAATAATATGAGTGTTCATTTCTCTTCATCATCGTCGTCCTCCTCATCGTCGGTATCGTCGTCGTCTTGTTCATCCAAATATTCGCCGATCCATGAACGATACTGATTTAATTTAGAACGAATCTGTGGTCTCACATCTTTATCTGGATTCACAAACTGTAAAATTTTCCTGGTGTTGGGACCTTTGTCAAAGTAATGCATATATGTCAGAAAGCGAGAGTACGTGTCTTTAAATAACTTCCATTGCAATGTCTTCATGTTCCTTTCAATGGCATCTGGGGACATGTTTTTTTCTTCGTAGCGTTTCCTCTTGCTTTGGAGATAGTCACGATTGATGTCGAATTCACGTTCCACCATGAGACGAATGCCTTCGTTTTCCAGGTCGGGCGACGGCTCTCCATTTCCCTTTTCGCACGTTTTCACGTGTCGCTGCAAGTCGCTTCCGTCTTTAAAGACTAGACCACACGTATCGCAAGACTGCATCCTCTTGACTTTTTTCAGATAGGGTTCTACCTCATCATCTTCTTCTTCGTCGTCACTTTCGTAGGCGGGTATGCCTGGTAGTTTTCTCTTGAATGCGCCCCTTTGCATAATTTGCAGGTAGAGCTCTTTCTTCGACAGTGGTTGCACGTCTTCTGAGACATTCGCCGTTACGCTCGTGCTTTTATACCATTCGGACGGCCCCGTCTCTAAACCATTAGGCCGAAGACGCCAATATTCGGGTGTGGTCGGTTTCAAGTCCACCAAGAGATGTCCGTAGGGCCTGTGTGTAGCTTCCTCAAACTGATGCATGAAATGACTAGTGTTTTCCGGATACATCTGCCGTGCCAAAGTCAGAACTTGCTGCTTGTCGATGGGGTTGTTGAACAGCGCTAGATAATGGCAGTTTCTTCTCTGTGTCGGGTCCTTGCTGTGATACAGGTTCTGGTTGATAGCGATGACGGATAAGTTTCTGTGATGACTTCCTTCTGTGAACAGGTCGGTGATCCTTGAGTCTTTATTAGCCATACACATCAGGTCGTCCAACACGATGAGATTTCTGACTCTGGGATCCAAATAACGATCCTTTTCCAAATTCTCAGGTATACCTTGAACAAATTTCACTCGAGCAACCTTTTTGATCATATCATAGAGGGGTTGCCATCGTTTGTAGAGCCAGATGACGCGCTGGGGAGGCGGCTGGATTTTACCATCTCTCAACAATTTGTATACCAAAAATGTCTTTCCACACGACGTGGGTCCCGACACGATCATGGTGAAGGGATGTAGCAATCTTAGGGGATGCTGCTGCTGCTGCTGTGGTGGTGGTGGTGTGGTGGTGGTGGTGGCTGCTGCTGTGGTGGTGGTGGTGGTGGTGGTGGTGGTGCTGCTGCTGCTGTGGTGGTGGTGGTGGTGGTGGTGGTGGCTGCTGCTGTGGTGGTGGTGGTGGTGGTGGTGGCTGCTGCTGTGGTGGTGGTGGTGGTGGTGGTGGCTGCTGCTGTGGTGGTGGTGGTGGTGGTGGTGGTAGACCTTTAGCATGTTTTTGTTGAAAATGTCTTAACATGGCGTCTCTCCTCGAGAATGTGAAACCACATTCTGAACATGTGCTCTGCATGACGACTCCAAATGAAATGACGATATCTGACCCACATAGTTCCTTTTATAGCTTATTTAGAAATGCTTCTGCAGTTTCGGGGCTTTCCAACCCGTACCACTTTGTTGTTGTTGTTGTTGTTTCCGTTTCAGATCGGCTTTGGCTTGCTCTACCACTTGTTGTGTTGGGGAGACCATGACGACTTTGGGTGTCAGGGACTTGTTCTGTTCCTCTTTTTCTTTTTTCCACGTGGGATCGTAGAGTTCTAGACATCGATCCACACTGTACATGATCTGACTTTCCCCACCACGTTGAATTTCGAAGTGAGGTTGAAGTTTACCTTGTGCCTGCAGTTTATAGAAACGGGTCCACTTATCCACGTCGGGTACATACAACTTGTACTGGTCTGACATGTTGCTCCTCTAAAAGTTCTACCTCAAATGACGAGTTTTCCAAAACTATTTTACTTATATACCTTATGACGCATAAAGATATGGTACAGGAATGTTTGAATGTGTGTGATACGTATGACCAGTGTCCCTCCTCCCAAGCACAAATCTCATCGTGCGAGCTCCCAAAAATAATCGTTACCAAAATATTACCCTTTACCAGTGTTACTACCATAGGGACACGTCCAGAGACACACTCATGGACCCAGGACATAAATAAGAAAGCAAAACCTGTTATTCACGGTTTTATTCACAACATACAACATGAAAACATAGCACACAAGTGTCTAAAACATTTAATGTCTGAAGAGGTTGTTCACATAAGGACATCTTGGAGAGAGTCTGTAATGTTCCATTACTGGGTCGTCTGTCTTCTTCCATCGGTAGACGCGAAGTCCGCAACAGTAACAGGTGATGGCATCGTGGTCTCCCATGTAGTAGAAACCGGCCTTGGCAAGTTCTTTTGGTTTTTTGACGTAATTGTATGGGCCACCGAGCATACGTCAGCATCCGGGCATAGAAATGTCTCATTTCGGGACGATGACAGAACACGTAACGTCTCGAATAGCAATCTTCCTCACAGGCAGCATCTGTTTCACAGGCAGCATCTGTTTCACAGGCAGCATCCGTCTGATCTGTGAGTTCATCCACGAGTTCGCCATCTTCAGTTCCAACCCCAATGTCACGTGTAGCATCCGTTTGATCCGTATAATGAATACTCTTCTTCTCCTCATCTTGTTTGGTAGTCACTCTTTTGATCGTATGTCTTTCTGAACATTTGCAGACCAAGACGTCGTCCTCGTCGCTACTGCTGCTGCTACTAACACTGCTCGAATATCCCGATGTCATTTTCTTCGTACCAGAATATCTTCAAACTCCAAAGCAAAAATAGATCTCGTTCACAGAACTTTCGGCAAGCGAATGACGCTACTAACAAAACACCCCTTTTTATATCTAAATACGAGCCTACATAGGTCAAGACCAGTCGTAAGTAGGCCAAGGACAATAGTCTGGGGAAACAGTCCAAGGGCACAACGGAACTAGTCTAAGTAGGTCAGGGCATGACTCATACCAAGGCCAGACACCTGCCAAGTATGCCAAGGGCGGCCCATGACTCACACCAAGGCCAGACACCTGCCAAGTGTGCCAAGGTCGTTCTTTCTTCAAAGCAATGGGTTAGGGATGTTTCACACACACACACACACACACACACACACACACACACACACACACACACACATTCCTTTCTTCCCTTAACAAACATCCCTTTCTTCTCCTTAACAAATATTCCTTTCTTCTCCTTAACGCATATGCCTTTCTTCTTAACAAACATTCCTTTCTTCGAGACAAATATGTCTTTCTTTCCCTATGACTAAAACAAAATACTAAAAATAAATATTTGTATTCAATTAATCTTTATTTTACGAGGAAGGAAATGTTTTATTTACTCAACACATTTTATTTACGGTTATACGGACATATGGTTAAGGACCACACAGATATTGATTGAGGAAAGAAAGAAATGTTTTATTTAACGACGCACTCAACACATTTTATTTACGGTTATACGGACATATGGTTAAGGACCACACAGATTTTGAGAGAAAACCCGCTGTCGCCACTACATGGGCTACTCTTCTGATTAGCAGCAAGGGATCCTACACTATCCCACAGGCAGGATAGCACATACCACGGTCGTTGTCCAGTTGTGGAGCACTGGCTGGATATAGCCCAATGGGCCCACCGACGGGGATCGATCCCAGACCTACCGCACATCAAGGGAACACTGAGCTACGTCCCGTCCACACAGGGTTATTAGAGGATGCTTGTATTGGGTTCTGCTTGAACAAAATAAATAAATAAACAAATAAATAAATAAATAAAATAAAAACAAATAAATAAATAAATAAATAAACTAATTTAAAAAATAATAATAGAAGAAAAAAACCTTCTACCACATGAGATACGAACGACGTACCTTTCACGCTCAAGTCGACTACGCTAACGACTGAGCTACCGACACATTGGCAAAACCTGTCATTTAAACCATATATATGTGTGGGTGTGTGTGTGTGCTCGCGGGATGAAGCGACGAAATAGGTCAGTTCATAATAATCTTGTGAATGCGCTATCAGATAGTGTAGAACGAGAATTCCTTTTTTCACCTGTTTCAATCATTTCGTCTTTCTGCCAGACTTTGAGAACTTAACTTCTAGAAGTTCCGTAGAGTATTTTATTTAGAGACTGACAACACAAGATACCATCACTTGCCGGATGTAAACAGTGATAACCATTCATCATTCAGCGCGCTAAAATTAAATACACTACCTCGCGTCGGGCAGTCCTTAGAAGTGGTAGGTTAACGACACCACTAGAGCATCTCAATTTATTAATCATCGGCTATTGGATGTGAAACATACTTCTGACAGTTTTAGAGAGGAAACCCGCTGCACTTTCCCATTAGTAGCAATTTGGGATCCTACACCATCCCTGACAAGGCTAGGCGACGAGTCACACACCAAGTACGTCAAGGCTATGACTTACACCAAGGTCGCACACCTGCCCAGGTATACCAGTCACTATCCTCTAAGTCGATCAATGCTAAACAAATCGGTCAGGGCCAGTCCAAGGACATCAGTACCAACCTAAATCGGTCAGGGCCAGTCCAAGGACATCAGTACCATCCTAAGTCGGTCAGGGACACGGGCGAGCGTTCACCCTAGTAGACCACACCACTATGACTCACACCTGCCAAGTACACCAAGGGCAAGGTCACGGAAAAGTAGGTCATGACCCCAGGAAGGCCCCCCTACTACTATGGCTGTAGAGTTCTTCAGATGTAAGAACATAATCTACAACACTGACCATTGTACGTGTGGCATGTAAACTGTCCCAAGTGATCTCCAACTGTTCTACCATTTAAAATAATTAATTTTGATGCAGTTGCTAGTGATATGAGGGATTGTCCAAATTTGTTCGTTATATTATCTCGGTTATTTCTTTTTGTCTCTATGGTAGTAAAAATATCTGACGGTACATATATGTTTTCAAGAAAATTAACTCCATCACTATTCACACTCCCACACTCGGTAGCAGTTCTAGCGTTAAAGTCACCGCCAATTATTATCGATCCATGCAGCGAATATTTTAAAACTTCATTACTTATGACATTAAAGGGATCTGTTGTTAAATTTTCCAATATGATGAATTTTCAGGTGGTACATAAGTAGTGCAGACAAATATATCTTTGTCAACCGTTGAAAACGTTTTACTAATTCTAATCCATAATGTAAATTCACTACATGCTACAAAAGAAACAAAAGGCTTTATCTAGTTTTACATTAAAAAAATATGCCAATCCACCACGGGATTCTGCACAAACTGTTTGCGTGGATTGGAAATTGAAAAATATCCTGTAAAATTGAAGTCACTCTTGTTTCCTAACCATGTCTCAGAGAGACCAATAACATAAAAGTTTTTAAAACACTTATTAAATTTATCACGTTTTAAGTTGGATATACCTTGTATATTCCAAAATGAAATATTAAATTGTGAATTTGATGTTAATATTAATCAAATTCAACCTTCCGGAATGCTGATCCATTGGCTATATAACCCCCTACGTCACCTCTCTCACATACACTTAACGTTTTGCACACATTTATGTACATGAATATCGGAACAGATTATTGAGATGCTGCAGTATATATTGAGCACTCTGATGATCAGTGAATGGCATCCTGCTGGTAGCGCTCCCTAGGAAACCCCAAGGAACATAGCTGTCTCTTACTGTAGACGGTACGTGAGTTGAGAATGGATAGTTGTTTAATGCCTGTTGATTGCTTATCCTGTCATTTGGAGTTGAGAAAATGTTGGCATTATAAGTGTTTGTCATCCGTTGACCATTCATCCGTTCACTGGAATGCACCACAGTATTTTCGTTGTGATGATGCTGGTTTCTCTCGGCATGATCGGTTTTTCTGTGGGGATAACTGTTGCTTCTGTTTGGCAATGGTGGGAAATCTTGGTGGGTGTACTTGTACTCCCTGGCATGCACCTGTGGATGGATGTCAGTATCACGACTTGATCTGTCTTTGTTGTGTTTAATTGTAAGACCCACAGACTCCAGGAATGAGTTGGCAAGAATACGAGATTTATATTTACTGGGGTGGACTTTGTCGTGATACTTGTTCTTTTTGGGGGCACCATTCACTGTAACAAACAGAGTTGAATGGTCAATTACTTCCACATTTAATGAGGAAGCTAATTTTTTTTTATCTTATCATTTGCGTTGTTGATGTTTTTGTGGAGCTGGCCTCGAGTTAAAGAAGGCAAGATGAGTGAAAAGTAAATGGCTGCATTTGGAAATTTACTGTTACATTCATTAAACAACTGTTTGTATTCACTTACTTCAAAAGCGTAATCTGGAGAGGTATGGCAGTCATTTACTCCAATGTGAACAATGACTTTCTTCACAGTTGTTTTTTGAGGCAAGTTCTTTATATGCACCAGCCCATAGATAGGATATCATCAGAGCCGGTTTATCCTAGTAGGACATGTAGCACGTGCTTCGGGCTTCGCAGTGATGTGCACATTTATTTTTCGCAGGTCATTTTGCCTCTCTCCCCAAGGGGGTTGCAAAATATATATCCAGGGAAGGGGGTCCGCTGTTGTTTGTACTACAGGTCCCGCGGATCCTTACAGGGACATTCCTGAGTTTGCTTCATTGTAAGATGTTTCCGACTAATAAAATATTTCTGCGAGTAAACTTACGTATTAAATATATTTTCTTGTTTAGAATATCAGTTTCTGTATATTCAATGTGTTTCTGGTCGTCTTAATATTTCTAAGAAGCCCAAACTGGATTTCGTCTTCAAATAATTTCGTACGTACGAAATAATATATTTTAGGAAATAAAACGAAATTTAACCCAGTACAAATATTAGAACGATCAGAAACACGTTTAATATACAGCCACTAATATTTTTTGGAATAAAATATATTTGGTATTTAATTACAATCGTTAAAAAAGTCTCTGTTAGTCGATAACATCTGAAACATTGCAGCAAACTCAGGAATGTCCCTTTAAACCGGTTCTGGATCATAGCATATACTAGTCGTGGTGCACTGGCTAGAACGAGAAATAGCCCAAATGGGCCTACCGCCGGGGATCGATCCTAGACCGACCGCGCATCACTGGGATACGTCCCGCCCCCCTATCTGTCGCTGAATGCAGTTACCATTTAAAGCAGCTGTCTTGGCTCCCTATACTGGAGTAACTAGGGCCCCCCCCCCCCACTCCTCCAATCACCTCTCTAATTATTGTTGTTCCCATTACCTTTTATATTTGCCTGTCCTCATAATATGACCCATACACAGTGTGTGTGCCCCTCAATATAAATAGTACGCCAATGGTTTCCCCATCGTATGACATCATTTACCAACTAGCTTGAGAGGAACAGTTTGCTTTGTTTATCGACACCACTAGAACACACTGATTTATTAAGGTCTAATCATCGGCTATTGGATGTCAAATATTTGGTGATTTCTGACTGGTTGTTTTATAGGAAAGCCGGTACATTTTTCTATTAGTAGCAAAGGATATTTTATATATGCATTTTCCCACAGACAGGACAGCACATATCACGGCCTTTGATATACCAATCGTGCTTCATTAGTTGGGACGGTTAAAAAACAATCATCTTGAGAATGGGTTCACTGAGGTGGTTCGATCCTACTACGCATGCACCTCAGGTGAGCGCTCTACCGTCTGAGCTAGATTCCGCTCCTAGATCTAAGTGAAAGATACAGGTATTTTTTTTTTCCATGTCCCTTATGACATTAATTACTAAATAATGTCTGGTCATTTTTGTATAGTCTCTACGTAATTGCAAAGCGTTGATTTTGTTTGATTGCAGCAAACACGTGGTCATGTGTATATGTATATAGATTATCGAACATACAGAACACTTTTATAGCTTGTTTTCTTTCTTTCTTCTTTTTCTTTCTTTCTTTCTTTACTTTTTTCGTTCTTTTTCTTTTATTGTATAAATAGAGTACTGTCGTCATGTGTATGTATTCAGTGGTGTAGGAAGGTGCCAAAAAGTGTGTGTGTGTGTGTGTGTGGGGGGGGGGGGGCACTTTTACATTTACACTTTTAAACGACTATAAAGCAAATATAAGGCAAAATATTTGAAAAGTAGGGGCATGTGCCACCTTGCCCCCACCCCAGCTTCCTACGTCAGTGGTATTATGGAAAATAACAAGTAAGTTGCAAAACTTGTGCCTAATCCATTTGTTTTTTAAATGCAATAAAACAGGTTTTAAACAATAAACAGGTCTTTCCAAACGAGACGCGGAACGTAGGCCAGAGGTGAATGATCTGGGATCGATACCCGTCGGTGTACCCAATGGGCTAATTCTCATTTCAGCCAGTTTACCACGAGAGTCTGGTATATCAAAGGCCGTGGTATGTGTTATCCTGTCTGAAAGATGGTACATATACATGGGCGTACATATGGGGGGGGGGGTTCGATGGGTTCGACCGAACCCCTCCCCCCCCGAAATCGCTTTTTTTATAATTTAATATATCTGACATTGATATCTGACATTATTATATCTACTCAACATAGAAATATATGCCCAATATCTCTGCAATCTGTTTTGGAACCCCTCTTTTCAAAACTTAACATAGAAATATATGCCCAATATCTCTGCAATCTATTTTGGAACCCCCCCCCCCCCTTTACAAAATCCTATGTACGCCCATGATATAAAAAAAAATCCTTGCTATTAATGGAAAAATCCCCAGGACAGGCGTGCGTACAACAGCTTGTTCTGAAAGTGCACGTAAAACCCTATGACCTGACCTAACATCAATGAAAAAATACAGCGGGTTTCCTCTCTAAGACTATTTGTCAAATTTTTGACATCCAATAGCCAATGATTAAAAAATCAATGTGCTCTAGTGGCGTTGTTAACCAATAGGCCATGGGCGGATCCAAGGGGGGGGGGGACCAGGGGGACGCGTCCCCCCCAAAAATTGTTCAAGTGCCCTCAAAATGTCCAAGTGCCCTTTTTGTTTGTAGAATTATTTTTTTTTTAAGTAAACAATAATTATATTGTAGATAAATGAAATCAAGATTTTCGTGTACATGCGCAAGCTTGCAGATATATGTCTGTGTTATTGAGTCTCAATGGGGCCCCATTGAGGTTCTAACGCAAGTGACGCCAATTTACTTCATTATTGCTAGTATATTATGACGTAGAACTGTAGGAATTCATATTAATTGTAAATATCAAAACTTGTAGTAAGGTGCCCTTTTGACGAGTCAATGTGCCCTTCTTTTTTGGTCCCCCCCTAAAAATATTTCCTGGATCCGCCCATGATAGGCCTAGGCCTACTTTCATAACCTCTAACCCACATCATAGGAGCGGTACGTAAAAGTTGGGACAGCCCCAATGAAACGATGCATCCATTTTAAATACAAAACTTGATTAAAAGCAAAAAAGGAAATTCACGTAGTAATATTATTCACCCCTATACATTCATTAACTTTGACAAAGCTAGGTATTTTATATACAAGTTTTAGGAACTACGTTAAACAAATATTTCCGCACTGCAGACCAGTAGGAACGATGTCTGAATTAGGAATGGGGTGGGGTGGGGGGCATGGCCCAATCTGTAGTGGAATGGGGCACAAGCCAGATTTAGACAGATAAGATAAATTTTATAACTGTATTGCATATAAACATTCCATTGGTATTTATAATAGAGTAGAACCAAATTTTTTTTTAAAATAAAGAGTATATTTAAATTTTATTCCTCAAGTGTGGAGGGGGGGGGGGAGGGCACAAACCCTCGGTCCATCCAGTCACTACTAGTTTGTTAAGCCCCCCCCCCCCCAAAAAAAACCCTAAAAAATCTTCAAACATAAATTATAAAATGAAATAATTATGGCGCGAAAGAGTGCATGCAGCCGGTCACGTGTCTCTGACGTTTCTATTGCTGACGTCAAATTTAAAAAAATCAGTTTGAAAGTGAAGACGATTTGCGTTCGGACTTTTTATTATTTTTAGAGTGGTAATTTAAATTAACAAAATGAGAGAAATTGTCCACGTGCAAGCCGGCCAGTGTGGTAATCAAATAGGTGCCAAATTCTGGGAAGTTATTTCAGATGAACATGGAATCGACCCTACAGGAACGTACCACGGGGATTCGGATCTGCAACTTGAAAGAATCAACGTTTATTACAATGAAGCCACAGGAGGAAAATATGTCCCTAGAGCAATATTGGTTGATTTGGAACCAGGCACAATGGACTCGGTCAGATCAGGACCATTTGGACAGATTTTCAGGCCTGATAATTTTGTTTTTGGACAAAGTGGCGCAGGAAACAACTGGGCTAAGGGACACTACACAGAAGGCGCCGAACTTGTCGATTCCGTTTTGGACGTGATCAGAAAAGAGGCAGAAAGTTGCGATTGTTTGCAAGGATTTCAGCTGACGCATTCTCTAGGTGGTGGAACAGGATCTGGAATGGGAACATTGATCATTAGCAAAGTTAGAGAAGAATACCCAGACAGAATTATGAATACGTTCTCCGTTGTTCCATCTCCAAAGGTTAGCATCATACATAATTAGGCCTACCGTATTTCCTCTAAGGCCAAAAGAATGAAAGTTGTAGATTTGCGTCCGAACAATTTTAAAAACACATGAGGCTTTTTTTCATTATTCATTATTTTTATTGGTCTATTATTTCCACAGTAGATTCAAGTCCAAATGAGGTTTTTGACATGTTTGAAGGTGGACGTGCGAGAGCCGAAGTTTTCCATTGGTCTACTCGATGTGCTGAAACAGAAGGACCAATCACATCGTTCCACACATCAAGAGTTCGGCAATTCTCGTAGACATTGCCACTATTGACAATACTATTGACGATTTGAAACTTGAATTTGTGTGATGATCATTAAGTGCCTTTTTTGTGCAAATAATGAAAAAGTTTGTAAATAATGAAACTTTTCAGCGGTACCTTTCACGGCATGCGGGCGGTGGACGCAAATCTATAACTTTCATTCTCATGTCCTTACATGTAGTTTTATATGTGGAATCTGTCACTTTAATGGGTTTTTTCACAACTTGTATGTGGACAAAATTTGGGGGAAATGTAACAGTAACTAAATGTAGGAGAATAATTTATCCAATCTGATTAAAAGTAGCTCTACTGGGTCTACCCTGGTAGATTTAACAGCATTGCGTGGACTCCCATGTCCAGGTGACATTTCATCTATAAATAACAATTCAAATATCCACCAATTACACTTCGCCGTTTATAGCGTTATTTGGGAGCATACAAATTCAAAAAATATCCGGCGAGACTATTTATGCAATAGAGCCAAACTTGTTGGTCTATTTCAACATTAAAAAGCAGGGGCAAAAGTGCAGTAATAAACTCTGGATTGTATACTAGTATAAACAGATTTTATGGCTATACCATCACAGTTGGGGGGTTTTAAGTCTTGAAATTTTTTTTATATAAAATTTTATATTTAAATTAGTTTCTGGCATACTTCGTAATTCACCCGAATCATTTCGCATACCCTCGGCATAATCCCGAATGTTTTCAAATTCTTTTCAAATCACTGGCATGATTTTGCAAGTAAGGTTTTGATTGGTCGAATGAAAGGTCAACTGGACATGAGCTCCAACAGGCTGCTGTTAGATCCACATGTAATAGTGGAGCTAATTTTAATTAGACTGGTAATTTATCGTAGTTGTTAACAATTTGGTTCGGACTTCAGTGCCTACTACCACTCTTGTTAAAATGTTCAATGTCATATGCAAACTAATATGTATATATGCCTCTGAAATCTGGGGATCAGATATAATTAACACATGCCAAAGCTCACTTTTTTATAGGCTAATTGGGAAAACCAAAAATGTAATCATGCTGTAATAAAAATTGCTTGATCTATTTTAGAGGTGTTTACAAGATGCAGTAATATAGGATCCCTTAGTGAACTGGGTTTATTTCCATTATCATATGATGTAATATTATTAATGTTGAAGTATTACAACAGACTGGTTAGCTACAAAGGACCGTCTTATTCACAAAGCCTTGATTGAGGATATTAAGCTAGTCTTCAAATGTGTGCAGTTCATTAACAAAATGTATAAAACATATTTGCTCAAGTCTAGATATCATTTCTGCAAAATTGAAATGCTCGTTCAATGATAATGTTGCACATAAATTCTTTACCCATTAACCCAACAACACGAAAAAGTAACAAATTAAGAACACATGCAGTGTTCGAGATTAAAAATTTGGGGCAGTACACATGTATCCCACTTGGATACTAACATTTTAAAATCTGGTATCCCACCTGAGATTTTACTATCCCACTTAAATGAAATTCATAAATAACATCATAACAAACTTGGAAAACATTGTTCTCGTTCCCAGTCTATTGCTACGCTGCAATCGAAATAGTGAAATGCACAATCAACCGGAATCGACAAAAATATTTGTGGCATCTATTTTTGAGTAATACTGACATAAATTAATATTTAGCAGTAATATATTAGTGTTTCTGACATTACTAATACCTACCTGTATAAATTTTCTGCAAATGTGGAATCAATATCTCAAATAAAATTTGAAGGGAGGAAACATCCAACAAAAACAATAGTGACTTGGCGGTTTCCAGTCTGTTTCTCCAGTGTAACATTAGACTGGGTAGTGAGTTGGGCAGTGTTTCTGCCAGAAAGAAATTTTTGGGTATGGCACTGGAATTGAATGCAATCACAGTCAACGGGGGGTTACTGGGGCCTCCCCAAGAAAGAAAATGGATTATGTTTAGGGTCAGGGTTAAGATAATCTTACAGTAATGATAAGAATAATTAATTTTGTCAAAAGGTTAACTTAAAAAACAAAAATCTGCAAAAATATTTGGGTATGGCGCCATACCCATTTTACTCTGGCAGAAACCCTCTTGGGGGAGATATTGTTACGGCATAGCATTAGACTGAGTTTTTTGCCTGAAAATACTGTTACTTAACTTCACCAGTAAATGACAACATTCATTGTTTCAGCGAAAAATATAAGTGCAGGATTAAAAAAAATAATAATAATTATATGGTATCCTGGTGGGATACTGGGTTATTGAAGTCTGGTATCCCTGGGATATCGGGATACCGTTAATCTCGAACACTGATATGGTATCTTCAAAGCATGAGGTCAGTTACTCAACCCAAAGTCCAAACCAAATTGTCCAAACACAAGTTGTGGAAAAAACCATTACAGTGACACAGATTCCACATGTGAGACTGTAACAATGTCACCAGTATCGACTTCGCCGAGAACGAAATGCCAAAATACATGCAGTTTTCTGCAGTCTGCCATTTTGCTTTTTTTATAGAATACTCTTCAAGAGATGTGAAAGCCTCCAAAGTATGTGACATAATTAATATAAAATCAATGTTCTCTAGTGATATCTTTAAACACAACAAACTTTAAACAAGTTAAGATGACATTTGCTTTTATATAGTAACATGTTATAACGTTGTTAGATTAAGTCATATCCTTTCACCCCTCTTGGAGGTGTACTCCATAAAAAGTTAAAATGGCAGCCGGCACAAAATTACATGCTTTTTGCCCTATGCGATCTCAGCGAAGTCGGTATAGGTGATATAGTTATCATTTAGTATGTGGCATCTGTGTCATTGTAATGGGTTTTTTTTCAAGATTTCTGTCTGGACAAAATGTGCGTAAAATGTAATGAAAAATAAAGGTAGGAGAGCAGTTTATGGTAGTTGTTAACATTTTGGTTTGGGCTTTACCTCAACATAAAAAAACAAAGACCAACATGAAACCTCTCATTACTCTCGGGATAAGTTGTCATCCTCTGAAAATTGAAAGGGGACGTTAAAACTAAAAAATTCCTGAGCAAAGATTTGGTCCTTTCTGTCCCAATAAAATTGAGGATGATCAAGTTTCACTTTTTGCTAAAATGTACAGCATATACTACAAGTGGGGAAAAACTGCTAACTGATATTGCTAAAAAATAGACTGAGTCTTCGATTGTCACCCAGCAGTTTATGACATTGTCGATAGATGGCGTAACTCGGTGCTCTACAAAGCGAGTGAAATACTCGCCATGGCGACTAAAAACATTCCCTGGTGTCTAAAAAATAAAATCACATTCGCCAGTTGGCAACTGTCAAATAATTTTACTTTAATCTGTAAACAAAACTGGACATCGGAAAACATAGTGGACCAGTAGCAATTGATCTCCCATAAAACGTGCTTTCTATCAGTATTCTAACTATGAATAACAATTTTCCAGTATTCAAGAGTAAACACCGTGACGTTAAGGGAGGTAATACTCCCTTAACTTGAATTTCAAGCGTTTGGAAATAATTCAGCCCCAGTTCAGTTTTGGACCAAGTCGGTCCTGTCTCATTTAGAGCCCGGTTTTATTTATGTATTGAAATGATATTGAGTCACTGTGTGTCTTTACTTGTGTGTCTTTAATTATTTTAAATGTGTGATGCTGTGTTCTAATCGTCTCGTGCTTATTGTGATAACGGGTCCCTCCATGATAACGACTTCTCCAGTCTTGAATGTTATTTTAATCACGTCGGAAGTCATGTTCACCAGTGTAGGATGAAAACATTTTTCTATTGTCATGACTAGACTTTAGACGGCTTTAAAGACACAGCTATTTACAAAACAGTATTTATGGATTTACAAGGCAGTATGTGACAAAAATAAATATTATTTAAACCAGAAGTAAGGTAGCCGATTGGTAAAGTTCTACTAGTAACACGTTGAAACCTGGTAGATATTATCACATGCTTTTATTTTACTTTTAATGAGTACTGCAATTTAAATGCATATCTTAGCAGTGCCATTAAAATAGTAATTCTCTTAATTTCGTTTGATAGATAGATAGCTAGTTTAATGTGCTCAGTAATTCTCTTAATTTCATTTGATAGATAGATAGCTAGTTTAATGTGCTCATATACCACTAGGGTTTCGAACATGCCCATCCAGAGTCCGACCTCCGATAAGATCGGTGACCTGACTCAGGATGGAGGGTAGAGTTGAAAATGGGCAGAATTTTGAAAATAGCAATTGGTAAAAAAGTTAATAGAATTTTTAACAAAAATTAAATAAAAAGTTACAAGCCAAAAATAAAAAGAATTGACTGCTCAGCCGAATATTTATATAATTTGGAGCATTTTAGAAGGACTGAAAGAAAGAAGCCGGATTCGTCTGAACGAGAGAGAGTATCAGACTAGGGTATAGTCCAGTCGTCATGGGTTGGTATAGTGGTGCGGACGGGCCCGACTCCGGAGGATACGAGATGGTATCACTATAAAGCAAAGTAGTCTAGAAAAGAGTAGTAGGGGCCGACCCTGCTTCCTATTTCTTCTTAGAATGGGGAGGTCAATCTTCCAGTGCTGCTAGGACAGGCTTTGACATATAGAGACTAAACGTGAACAACCGTGGCGTTCTGCAGAATGGCTATCATACGAGTCACGAAAAAACAAGTCGACGTAGTCAGCCGGAGAAATGACATAAAGGCAAGGAATCTCGCTAAAAAGAATCCAACCTGGTGGTACAAGCTGTCGAAACGAGAAGCATTCCAGCGTACAGTCAGTTCAAATGGCTGCATACATCCCAGCAGAAAACTTCATTCATTTCACTGACAAAAACAACGAAATGAAGGATCCCCAAGTCGAGCACACGAAAGCACGTGCAGTATGCACAAGTGAAACAAACATGTCTTACCGCGTCAAGCTCCAGACTGGGAATGATTTTGTTTGATAAATTTATTGGGTACTGAATTTTCTAATGATAGTTAATAGTCGTTCACTGTTTTAGTGGAACCAGACACAAACAGTAATTTGTAATTACTATTTAACAACTAGGAATTTACCCCTTCACGAATGCGGTCCTAACAACAATTATGACATTAGTAATGTGCCGTAAAATAGCAGATGAATCGATTTAATTACAAGTATATATTAGCTGGCTACAAAATACAAGTGGCTGGCGACTAAAATATTATACTTTACTGGCCAGGGATGAGTAAATTTGAACTTGCTTTGTAGAGTGCTGTAACTGTACGGCTGCCATTAAAGGAGTGAAATTAACACAACAATAACGTGATGGCATTGCAGCTGGGTTCAATTTCAGTCTTTATAACTTTTTTGGAACATTTTGCAAAAGCAAAACCAGTTTCTCGGATAATTCAACTTCATTTAAAGATTGTATATTCATATCAATATCGATGGGAATCTGTGAACGATTAAAAACATAAATAATAAAGCATGTATAGCCTACACGACAATACAAAATCATAACAAATAAATTAAACACAGGGAAGTGTAAATAATTTTGATGGTTGTTAAGTGAAACTTTACTGAATGCATCCTAAAATATAGAAAAGTATTTCAGTTATGTATGTTTGTAGAAGACATGGTGTACCGTTTAAAAAAAAGAAAAAAGACTGGCCTTAGATTTAGAGTAGATGTCAATGTTTAGCTGTTACTATTACCCGGTATTAGCTCTGGGATTTTCCAGATGTGATCACATGGGGTTGAATAGGGGCGCAATTAACACTGCAAAATATTTATCTTTTATTTATTTTTATTTTTTATATACATACGGGTTATTGTAGTGTATGATAAATAATTTACTGACTTAACACGCATACATGCCACACTGAAAATAGTACACCCACCCATTTCGTCGAATTTTTCTATAATTATTAAAAAAATATTATTTATTTTTTATTATTAATTAATTAATTAATTAATAATAAAAATTAAAATAATAAAAAAAAAAAAAAAAAAAAAAATTATTGTTAAAAAATTGTTTCTTGGAAAAAATTAAATTACATTAATCATCCACAATATACAACACTAAATTACCCCGAAAATGTGCCTCTGGTTACTCATAAAATGTTCTATATACTAGTTAATTACAAAATGAATCCCTTTGACACTTACTGATGATGCCCAAGACAAGTACACAGTGTTCGAGATTTAAAAATTTGGCCAGTATCCCAGTTGGATACTAACATTTCAAAATCTGGTATCCCACCTGAGAATTTAGTATTATATGGCATCCCGGTGGGATACTGGGTTCTTGAAGTCTGGTATCCAAAATTAAATTCTGGTATCCCCGGGATATCGGGATACCGTTAATCTCGAACA
Organism: Gigantopelta aegis; assembly: GCF_016097555.1. Lineage (NCBI taxonomy): Eukaryota > Metazoa > Mollusca > Gastropoda > Neomphalida > Peltospiridae > Gigantopelta > Gigantopelta aegis. Next base: position 28,123,371 of record NC_054711.1, read on the forward strand.
CTGAGTACAAACAAAACAGGAGCTTAGGCTGGCGAAGGGAGGGTGTGTGTCATCTGATACCCTTTATCTGCTGAGGTTAAAATATATACGTACATGCTTTATTATTTATGTTTTTAATGATTAATACACTTCCACCAACTTTGATATGAATACAATCTTTAAATAAGGTTGTATTATTCGACATACTGGTTTTGCTTTCACAAAATGTACTGAAAAGGTCATAAATACTGAAAATACACCCAGATGCAATGCCTTCACATATATTATTATTGTGCAAGTTTCACTCCCTTAATGGCGGACCGATCATGTGATTCTAAACAAGGCTGCACACAGTATTTTGATGTCACTGGCCAATAAACCCGTCTATATGAATTGAAGTTTAACCTTTTTGAATGAAAATGAACAACTAAACAGGGGTCGAATTTTATGCTATTCCGCAAATAGTAAATTTCGAAACGGAATAGTAAAACAATTCTTCCAATATTCCGTAATGAAAGTGAAAATAAAGTACGGAATACCGAAAATTGCCTGCGATAATTCCGCTTATGCTTTTTCTTCAGCGACATTTTTCTGCAGAACAAATCCTTGCACTACTAAGACCTTTTTCATGCACTTATCGGTACAAAATAAATGTCTTTTTGATCAAGACTAATGTTTGGAGTGCGTTCGTTTGTAATTCCAGCTAGTATGCATAGACTGGTATATAAACAATTGTTCGTTACACAATGTTGTTCAGGGCGACGTTGCAGTTGGGAAAACTAGTGGTACATTAATAATTGAAGGGATAGTACATTTTTAGACGGAATAGTGTTTTTTGAAATTCACTATTCCTTTGGGATAGTAGGAAAAAAAAGAAAAAAATTCAACCCCTGCTAAAGATAATTTTGGATCCACCAATAGATATTGCCCCTTTAATGAGCAAATACATTTATGAAAGTCTGAAAACTCGATCATCTAGACTCATTAAGTTAACTACTTGCATGTAAATAATTTTATGGACCTATCAGTTATTAACCATACATGTTTTACAATGTTATGTACATATATGTAATTGTTATTGTTTTTGTACCTGCTCCTTGTGAGTGTTATCAGGCCTTCTAGAATTGAAACAAATTTGACATTGAATTTGAAAATTCACTGGCCAGATCAAATTTTACTTGCCTAATTTTTAAGCAGTAATGAAATAAAAACAACAAATGAAATTAAACCACTGTTAACTTTATGATATTAATAAATAATTAAATATGTGATAATATAAAATATTCATTAGTACAAGGTTTTATCACCTATGTTTTTTGACTCCGATAATGGGCACCATTCCCCACCATTCTCGAGAGGCCATGTCGTTTTTCATTCACAATTTTGGAGTAAAAAATTCCCAATGTGAATTTAAAGTAAATCTCATTCACTTGACAAACTTTCCCTCCCCAATAAAGTTTTGTAATGCATAGTTGATACATTTATTTGAATAAACACAAGTACGTGTATAGCATTACTTTTTAAATTCTAACTTCGCTTAATAAGATGTTTTTGAAATGAAACTGAAAATCTCATTCACTTGACAAACTTTCCCTCCCCAATAAAGTTTTGTAATGCATAGTTGATACATTTATTTGAATAAACACAAGTACATGTATAGCATTACTTTTTAAATTCTAACTTAGCTTAATAAGATGTTTTTAAAATGAAACTGAAAATGTCCAATCTTTGGTAAAACGACGCTAAAATTCCCAATGTCCAGGACATGATTGTCAAGTCAAATTGTAGAAATAAAACCCGGCCTGTAGTAATAATAACCCTATAATAAAAAATAGTTAATATTTATTTCATAATATAAATTTATTCCTAATTAACTGAACTCAAAATTAAGATTGTATTAATGTATGAATAGAGATCTACATATCTGATAAGTAAGGAAGGGGTGGGGTAATGCTATTTATAGTACAATGCGACTTTACTTCCCTTGAAATTATCGCACAAGTCTTAACCAACCCATGTCCCTGCATAAAGTTGTCCACTCGCACGGTTTCATGCATGTACCACAAAGTGTAATCTTTATTATAAAGACAATTTGAATAAGTTTATTATATCGTTCAACATTGTAAAGCAGTCATCCATTCATGTTTACTGAGTCACATGGCATACACATTCTAACATGGTTCACTAACGAATTTGTTGTGTTGTACATTCTATGTCAAATGCTCATGGAAATTAACAAACCCAGTTTAAATGCTCAACAAAAACCTATTAGTAGCAAGATTATTTCACAGGTGTACATCATTTTGACAGTTTCAATGTTGATTACAAACACCTCCCACAATAATGGAAATAGCAGAAAATCGTTTACGTACAAATTTAGCGATCAAAATAGGAATATAATTAAAATTGTGACATATCTGCTTCACCGCTAAAGTGTGCCAAATCCTTTTCTAATACGTGGCAATCTGTGTCAGTTCTCACCATTGTTTTGGCAAATAGTGGTAACATTTAAAGATGGACTTGATGTTTGATTACAGTTGACATTAATTGATCTGCTATTTCACATTGTTATGGTTGAATTTATATTAACCCGACTTACCAGAACAAATATGGCAACAAATCAAAAGTAGCAATTCGTTTGGAAATATTTTTTTTATTTTTTATTTTGTTTTCTGGGGTGTTTTGTTTGGGTTTTTTTTTTTTTTTTTTTATTTATTTATTTAAAAAAAAAAAAAAAATCTGACTTTTTTTATTACTTACCATCAGGAACAGGTAACAATTTTTTGTGTGGCCCGAGTGTAAAAGTCACTGGCCTCGGGCATCGGGCCACCGTATTCTAGAAGGCATGGTAAATGTACGTTCGTGTAAAATGAATGGGTGAGGTGAAGTTAGATTTCATTAGCCCTACGACATAATTGTGATGGTGCGATGCCCTCCAAGCATACATGAATATATTCATTTTTTCTGCTTTATTAATAGTTTTAACAAATAAATTATGCTCAATAAATTATATATACAAGGCTGCAATCGAGGTAACACACACACACACCCTGTCATTGTTTACCAAGCCTGCACTATTTAAAAACATTCGCAAAGTAACAAGAGCTCATGTTTACTTTGAGCCCAGCCACGACTGTTTGCGAGAGACTTTTCGTAGCTATGAACAGGGTAAAAACACCCCAAAAAAGTGTTTTGGGGCAAATAATGTTAAATAATATACTCAAAATAATGATGGGCCAAAATCCCTAAAAAAAAATTAACCAATGCCAGCCATAAAAGAATGCTCACAAGTGGAAAGGTATCTCGCCACATCCATGGCCATACAAGTGGTCACTAAGGCATACATCGACACAATAATTATATTTAGATGAACAAGTGGACACTACCAAACAAATAACAAAGTTTAAATCAAGAAATAGAGAAGACAGTTCATACTACTGGACAGACATATACATTTAGTACTTCCTAGGTAAGTGTTGTAACCTACTGGCAAAATTCCTTATTTGTGAAATTAAACCAATTACTTTCAAGATCAATACATTATTAAGCACTGTATTAAATTAAAGAGGAGTAACACAATTGGTTATCTTAAGAAGTATGGGCAAGTGGGAAAATACAACTGATTGGCACTTGCCCTGTGGCAAGTAATTTTTTTTTTAAATTTTGAACCCCTGATATATCTCACTCAGTTTTTGGTACCGTGTTAATAGCATGTTGGTAAAATCACAAAACCGAATTTTCATTTTCCATAATTATTATATCGAGTACTGTATTTGACCGGAAGTAGGCACACGTCTTTGAATAAGCGCCGCTACTTTTTGAGGGCATTTAAGAAATTAGGTCTTTATTCTTAAATCATGGTATTTAATGTTGGTGAAGTAAACTGCCAAAAACGTTGAAGGATCGAGAAAAAGCTGTTTAAAATGTCACGATACTAAAATGGATAAGTAGACTTTGTAAAGTTAGTTTTTTCTGTATCTATGAGCTCGTGTGTAATGTGAAAATAGGGAATTCCCACAACATGGTCTGTTTTTTCACTAATGTAGCAGTGTTTCGTATTATGAAGTTAAGGTTGTCCATCTGCAAATTTTTGCATTTGTTTCCCAATTAAATTTTGATGTACAAGTATACATGTAATTAACATTTAGTCAACTAAATGTTAAAAGAACAGAGTAGGTGCGTTGCCATAAGTATAGGAATTCAAAATGTTTAGAATCATAATTAAGACAATGTTTTACATTAGGTTGTTGAATATCGGGACTCGCCCTCAGTAATCCTTGGCCACCTTCCCATCACTGGCTATGGTTAGAAACATTACAGCTGAAAGATAATTGTTTTGTTGTTGTTTTTTCATTGTAGGTATCAGACACAGTTGTTGAACCATACAATGCTACACTATCAGTCCACCAGTTGGTGGAAAACACAGACGAGACATACTGCATTGACAACGAGGCTCTGTATGATATTTGCTTCCGCACACTCAAACTGACAACCCCAACGTATGGCGATCTGAACCATCTGGTATCTGCTACAATGTCCGGTGTTACAACCTGTCTTCGTTTCCCTGGTCAGCTGAACGCAGATCTGCGCAAACTTGCTGTCAACATGGTGCCTTTCCCACGTCTGCATTTCTTCATGCCTGGGTTCGCTCCACTCACGTCGCGTGGAAGCCAGCAGTACAGAGCCCTCACGGTTCCAGAACTCACACAGCAGATGTTTGATGCCAAGAACATGATGGCCGCCTGTGATCCACGTCATGGCCGATACCTCACTGTTGCTGCCATCTTCCGTGGCCGCATGTCCATGAAGGAGGTTGATGAGCAGATGTTGAACGTCCAGAACAAGAACAGCAGCTACTTCGTCGAATGGATCCCCAACAATGTTAAGACCGCCGTCTGTGACATCCCTCCTCGTGGTCTTAAGATGTCTGCAACCTTCATTGGCAACAGCACCGCCATCCAGGAGCTGTTCAAGCGAATCTCCGAGCAGTTTACCGCCATGTTCAGGAGAAAGGCTTTCCTCCACTGGTACACTGGTGAGGGTATGGATGAGATGGAGTTCACTGAGGCAGAGTCCAACATGAATGATCTGGTGTCAGAATACCAGCAATACCAGGATGCCACTGCAGAAGAGGAAGGGGAATTCGACGAAGAAGAGGAAGATGCTGAACAGGCTTAAAACGAAAACTGGACTCTTTTTCGTAAAACAAATCTGGACAACTCGGAACAATTGTGGGCAGAATATTGTCGTTTTATTTTACTCTTTCTTTTTATTATACACTTGGTTTTAAACTTTAAACATTCATTCATTCATTCATTGAACTATTTTGAAATATTGAAAATACATATTGAATTATAACCATTTTGAGGTGTATAACAAATTTCATTACATAATGTTTAAAAGTTTTAACATTATATAACGTGAAAAAGAGACAACACTGCCAAAAACAATTTTACTTAATGAAATGCATTTGAAAACTTTGTTTTTTGTTTTTGTTTATGTGTTGGGTGGGACTGTGGTGATGGCAAATAAAACTTTATTTGTATATTCAAAACCAAATTGTTTTATTTTGTTTTGTTAAGTTATTATTATTATTAGTCCCCTACCGTTCCAACGGGAAGGGACTAGGTTTCATGTCTGTCCGTTTGTCTCGCATACAGTGCTTTGAGATATTGAGCTGAAATGTGTATACTGTTTAGTGTTAGGTCAGGTCAGGTCGTAGGGTTTAACGTGCACATTCAGAACAAGCTGTTGTAGCGCACGCCTGTCATGGGCAGGACAGAAAGGTGGGGAAGGAAAGGAGGGACCGCCTGTACTGGCAGGTGCAAGGGAGCACCAGCAGTCTGATCAACATCAGTAGCAGGCGGGGGGTATACTATTACAAATTGTTTGACTTTCAAGGTGATTTGTCCATTTTTGAGAGATATGGCCCTTGAACTAAGGAAATATGAAAAACTATTTTTCAGACATTTCATTGAATGCCTCACGATATTGAGCAGAAATTTTGTGTATAGCTTTGTCATGTACTGTTACAGATCAGTGTTAACTAAATGGGGATTTCAAGATTGATTATATGTAATAAATAGAGATATTAAACTTGCTACAATTTTGTATCATGTTTATGTCCCTCGTGAAATAATTTTCATCGTCACTCGCCAAAGGTGACAACTGAAAATGATTTCACTCGGGACATAAACATGATACGAAATGGAAGCGCGTTTAATATCTGTCGTATATTATCCTATAATTATGTTAATAATTTACTATCAATGGGTCATTTGTTTATAGCCAAAAAGACTATACCTGGGAAACGTTTTGATGAGATCTAGTTTAAGTGCGTGACGTAAACCTTCATTTGTGCTAATCGCGATGAAGTCATTGCATGTGAGGCAACTTCAGAACTTTGATTTACATTATACCGTTGACACACCAAACCTCAAAACGGATCAATGCGTTTTTATCCGGATCACACCATAGGAACGGTGTACGACAGGAGTTCGCACACCAGGAAATGCTTGATTTTTATCACTTAAGTAAGAATTCCTTTGGTTATCACCGTCAGATTTTTGAAAATAGCTTAATATATAATTCACATGCGCTCTTAAAATTACCGTAGCACATTGATTTATTAATCATCGGCTATTGGACGTAAACATTTGGTAATTTGACATTAGCCTTGGGAAACCAGCTACATTGTTCCATTAGTAGCACCCCTGCGCGTGCTGTAACCTCACCGTGGTGCAGGAGTATTCTCTTTGTGAATGGCCAATACAGCACAAATTGAAATTTTGAGTAAAAGTCAGTATCTATCTGTGATATTTGTATTTTTGCATAGTTCTTTACACTGTTTTTATTTAAATCTTGAATTTTTATATTGATGTTGATAATCACCTTATTTGTTTGCATTACCATAGTTTGACACCCAATTTCCGATGTATTTTTCGTGCTGGGGTGTCGTTAAACAATTCCATTAGTAGCAAGAGATCCCATAGACCATAGACAGGGTAGCATATATCACGGCCTTTGATACACCAGTTGTGGTGCACTGGCTGGAATGAGAACCAGCTCGGTGGGCCCACCGACGGAGATCGATTCCAAAACCGACCGCGCATCAAGCGAGCGCTTTACCACGGCTAGGTCCAATCCCGTTATTCATCTATAAGCGCACATCAACTTGAAGGACGATCTAGAGTGGGCATATACATGTAAGCTTGCATTGTATGGTAATGACATGAAACTTGCAGGATCATCTGAAAAACAGTATATTTTGGACCTTTCAGTTTCCCAGTTAGAACACCTCGTACTTTGTCTACGTTGTCTACACGTTACAAAGTAATTCTCTTGAAAAATAACCATCATACTGGAAATTCAAGTTCTTCATTACTTGGATATGAAGTACGCCCCACGGAGATCATCTGTGCCCAGTTTCATGTTTCTGTCATCATTTAAAAGGTTCTCCCAGTTACAAGGTATACCAATAACTAATATGATAATGCAACCATGCATCCTGTGACCCGATAACGCCTTTATTGTGTGACAGTCGTAAAGATGAGCGAAACGTTGCTTGAGACCGTTTGCTGGTTGCATGGTACCAAAGAAGAGAGTTCCGTGTCAAAGTTCGAGGTGTACCGTCAAATATTTACAATCTAATTAAAATTAGCTCCACTATTACATGTGGATCTAACAGCAGCCACTTGGAGGTCATGTCCACCAATCAAAACCCTACTTGCAGAATCATGCCAGTGATTTGAAAATAATTTGAAAAAATTCCGAATTATCCTGAGGGTATACGATATGTTTCGTGTGAATTACAAATGCCTTATTTAGACAAGTAGAACTAATTTTAATCAGATTGCTAACAACACTGCGTAGTCTCCAATGTCCAGGTAACATTTCGTCTGTAAATAATAATTTAAATATTGACCAATCACACTTCGCCTTTTATAACGTTATTTGGGAGCATACAAATTCTAAAAATATCGGGCGAGTCTATTTTAGTGGCCGCAGTACAGCGAACCATACCAATACGTACGGGATGGGTTATCAGTCTTCAATTTTACATTAAAAATTATTTATTTATTTATAAAAAAAAACAACTAAAAACTAAATCAGTCTTCCGTTTTACATTACAAATTATTTATTTTATAAAAATAAAACATGTTTTAAGGCATTCGTAATTCACACGAAACATGTATACCCTCAGTATAATTCGGTATGTTTTCAAATTATTTTTAAATCACTGGCATGATTCTGCAAGTAAGGTTTTGATTGGTGGACATGAGCTCCAACTGGCTGCTGTTAGATCCACATGTAATAGTGGAGCTAATTTTAATTAGATTGAAATATGTATGGAGTAAAAGCAGCTGTTTGTGATTGAATCGTGTCCATATATTCGCTGAGTTTTCTAGAGTAAAGGCTATTTGAAGTATATACCGAGTACATGAGCACTTTTGGCACATTTGCTCATCTACCTAGGAGTGTGTTGGTATTTTCTTCCGTTATTACCACACTTGTAAAGCTATACTTTCCAATACTACTATGTAAATCATTTCTTACATTACAGATTGTAAGTAAATATTATATTCAGTTGAAACTGAAAATAATTAAAGAAACTGACTTACGCACACTTTTGATGCTTTGAATGTGCTTTTCTTATGACAAATAAAAAATAAGGATGTAAAACCTAATGATAACTCTAGATACGATACTTGTCTGTAAACACCAATCACTGGAGATTATTAATAAAATATCAACAGAAATATTGGTAGCTGTCTGTGACGGTACATGCTCTTAATTTCTTTTCGCCTGTGGCGATATTAATTGTTTTAGAGGACCGCGTGCAGTTCCAAATGCACTTAGCCCAGATGGGCAACTTGTTACGTAATACCTTCGCGCGACCGTGCATTCCAATATGCACTTATTCCAGCTGTGGAGGCCATGTGGCCAGTAGTTACGTAATACCTCCGCGAGTGCGGTTTTTACAACCGTGATTTTGGCGACTGGCGACAGAATGTCTGGTCATCTAAGGAAAGATACCGACTCTGGGAGAGGTGGAAATATCAGATGATACGTGAGGTACCGCCTTGTACCCCCAGGCGATATTCGCTGTCTCTGAGAGTTTTGAATAAATAGCTAGGATTTTAGATATATCGAGGAGAAACATTGGAAGTATCCAGGGGAACGGACGTCGTCCACTGAACGATCTATATTAGTTCAGACGGGACTTTGGTAAATATATATTTCTGCTCTGTGTATAACCTTGATGTGATTGATGTGACTTTAAATATTTTAATACTGTATTATACCAATATTATTTAGACGGTGCTGCCGGTCATCTGACGCAGTAATCTGTAGGCTCACTGTCCTAAATAATTATAAAAAGCTTAACCAGTCATCCTAGAGGACCTAGGTAAACTGTAGGTTATTGTCTTTATTGTGATAGGTACCAGTATTAATTCTGTGTTACAAGGTTACTGAATGAGTAGTAAGGGTTAATTAAAAATTAACCAGTTAGGAATAGAGTTGTAATTCCTTTATTAATTAAGTTCTCCTGGAAGCGTTTCTCAATTATCACACGTTACTGAATGAGTAGTAAGGGTTAATTAAAAATTAACTAGTTAGGAATAGAGTTGTAATTCCTTTATTAATTAAGTTCTCCTGGAAGCGTTTCTCAATTATCACACGTGTGGGTGTTGTGTCACGGTGAAGTGATTAGCATATTGTGTAAACTAGACACCTAGAGATTATCTAATTAAGTGATCAGTTCTGGGTTGTTGTTATTAATTAACTACTGCGGCAGTACATTTGTCAGCGTAGGTTAATACAGATTCCAAAGTGTATTGTGTTTTGTTGTGTTTTCTAGTGAACTAAACGTGCTATAATAATATATACTTTATATAAGATCGTATCTCTGATCATACCTAGACGAGCCACAAGCGGGTATAACCGCCCGTTACAGAGAGATCTAATAGATAAACAGTTAGGAGAGATATTTGGACAGTCGTGTTTCATTCAGCTACGGGTATTATAGGATCCCCGTGAGTGGATTTAATAATACAAATATGAAAACCAACTAGGCTGATGGGTTTGAAAATATTGCATTCAGTGACTTTCCATACCGTGGGTGTTTTCCCCACCATGATGTGTACCACATTAATTCACTACTGTTTGTGGATGTAATGTTTTTTTCTAGTGAAGTTCTTATCATATGCCCATTAAAGTCTTTCAAAACACCTGGTCGCTGCAATAAATGAGTTTTACGGGAATGATTTCTTGGAAATGAGAGACTGACTATGCATGCACACACTACATGTACAACTAAGCATACACAACCAGCCCATAGTATGTATCTTCAAGTGTAGTATTTTTATTTATTATTTGTTTTAAATATAATACATTGCATTTGTATACAACTTTGCATAACACCGATGCGTCATGAGGTGTACATTAAATCAGGTTGCACTGTAGGAAAAAACACTTTCAATTATGTTGTCACATCATATCAGAACACAGAAGATCCTGATAATCATAAAAAACCCAACAATTGGACACGTTTTTTTTCTTTTTTTTGTGTGTAGGTTACATGGTACCAAAAGGAGAGAGTTCTGTGTCAAAGTTCGAGGTGTACCGTCAGATATTTACGGAGTAAAAGCAGCTGTGGCTGTGATTGGCAGTAATATGTGACACCTATTTGTGCAAATACTATTTTCCATAGACATTAAATAAATACACTTTAAATTTATTTGTTCTACAGTTGTTATGCAGTATATACCAGAGGTTGAAACTAATGCAAGGTACCCACAAAAATAGAACTGCAATTTTCAGCAAAAATGATGGTTGCTAATAAAAACATTAATTAAATCTCTTAAATGGTATGTGACCCCCAATTTCTTGCAGGTAGATTAGATGTGAGGTGCCACACTTTTTATTACTGTACTTCCTGGGTGTGTTGATACGCTGCTTATACCAGTTTTATCAGTAAACGTTAACATTATCGGCAATAGGTCTAATTTGGTCTGTTAGAACCTGCTTATGACTGTCACAGTGACGTCACTGATGCAGTTTTTGTGTTTTCATTGTTTCCTCCTCTGTCGTTGTGCATCGGCCAGAGAGCAAATAAAGTCATGTCGTGTCTTGTCATTTGTCAGTTGATAAATTCAGCTCACGTAGCCCGCGCACGGTGAGAAAGTTTGGCACGCGTGGCCCAAAAAATTCAAATACGATAGATATTTTCCTCAGACCAAGAGAGGAAAAACTCAGCAAAATCGCCCGCACACGAGACCTCTCAGCTGAGCAAAAAGTCTCCAGACATGTTTTGCTCATCTGAACAAAAAGTCTCAAGTAACGTTTTGCTCAGCTGAAAGCTCTCGTGTACGATATGCTTAAGCATACTAGCTCAGCACTTAGGTCACCGTATGCAGTTAAACTGCTGTGAGCTAAAGTCCCGTCTACACCATGACACATTGGTCAAACACTTTGCTGAACAAGTCGGGACAAATGTTCCCAATTGTTGCGCTTCTGCATGTTTCATCTTTTGGACAAATATAATCATGGTCATAGGGTTTAACGTGCACATCCAGAGCAAACTGTTGTAGCGTACGCCTGTCCTGGGCACAGGTGCCGACCTCGGCCGTCTCCTCCGTCCAGGACAGGAAATGTGGGTGGGTTGGAAGGGGCACCGCCTGCACTGGCAGATGCAAGGGAGTACCAGCAGTCCAACCGTAGTCAGTAACAGGCGGAGGGTGGTATGGTGCTATGGAATTTGGAACGTCCCGTAGGATTAAGCCAAAGTAAATGGGTGCGCATTTTTGATGAAGGAATTTAGGCGCAATTTTGAACGGTCGATCTTAATGGAAAGGTAGGGAGCTACGTATAGGTTTGGAATTTAGTAGGCCAAGAGTAGCTCGTTAATTGGACCTATATGGTGCTGATATGTCCCTAGGTTGCCGATAGGAACCCTTAAAATGGCCTGAACTGTTCAGCTCGTGGCCTGACAACCCAGGTGAGACTCGAAGCGGGAAAATATTAGGTCAGGTCAGGTCAAAGGGCTTTACGTGCACATTCAGAGCAAGCTGTTGTAGTGCACGCAGGGAAAATATTGTAGCTTGTCCCTATTTATAACCAACCAAGACACTTTAGATAGCCCATGTGATCAAAGTTATACATCACATGATATTCAAAATGGCAGTATCAATAGAAAAGGGGAAAGCATGAGTGGAGTTCAGCCAGAGCGAGCAGGAAAATGGAGTTCAGCCAGAAAAACGTCCGCTAGACTGGTTTGTGCGCTTCACACTAAACCAAATGGTCACGTCGGTTACCAATCAAATTGTACGCGAACGTTAGCGAACTGTTTGCTGGTTGAACATAGGGCTGGTCTTACCACTAAGTAATGAAAGCGATTAACCACTTTACCACTGCACTACGTCCCGCCCCCGAGATTACACAGTAAAACAATCTCGTCGTACAGCCTAGTCAAATTAAAATTAAAATATAGTCTTGCCATAGGCATTTTCCTTAATATTTCTGCCAATACTTGTTTAAACTTTAAAACGTGAGTCTCAGTTGAATCTATGATTAAAACCATTTTGATTACGAACAAATGTCAACAACCTGCAACAAATGCGGACAGAAGTCCAGGAATGTGTAGACAGAAAGTTATAATATATAAATTTAAACAAATGGAGACTTTTCAGTGGGGGGGGGGGGGGGGGGGGGGGGGGGGGGGGGTGACATGGGGTGGAATGCCAAGGGAACTTTGGGAGGTTTGGAGGGGGGTCGTAAACAAATGAAAATTAATATATAATAAAATTATATCTATTGCAAAATTTAGGTGGGGTGCGGGTCCTTGGGGCCCCCCTAGATCCGCCTCTGTGTTTGTCCTGGCATGTCCAACAATGTTTTTGGAGAAATGTATGATCGTGTAGACGGGCCTTAAAGGAGGGGACAATTAAGGCATTTGGCCTGGTATGCATAGTCAACGATATATAATGCACATTATTGCTTAATATCAACAAGTATAATGGTATAGTTAATTAATAAAACGCTTAAATGTCACGACTATTATATATAACGGGAGAAGCCATTTTGTAACATCCCAGTAAATACGCCCTCTGGCGAGCTGGTGGTTACGTAATACCTAACGTGTCACGTCAGGAATTATACTTCGAAGTAACGTGTTGCTCAGCTGATAACTCTCGTCTGCGGTAGGCTAAGTATCATAAACACACGGAAGAGCTTTCCACATATAAATGATGTGCATTTTAATTAACCATTTTCAGCCAGTGTAAAAAAAATGGCCAAATATTATTAACAAAACAAAAAAAATTAAAGTCTGTGGGGTGGTGCAGATATAAAAAAAAAAAAAAATTCTGGTAACTAATGGAAAAGTGTTCCGGCTTTCGTCACTACATTTCAAAATTAGCAAATGTTTGACATCCATTAGCCGATTATTAATAAATCAATGTGCTCTAGTGGTGTCATAAAAAAACAACAACATTAACTTGTTTCTACACATGGCGGACCATGCCCCTTTAATTCTACTTGTTTATTATCAGCACAGTCCGTGTATTTGCAAGCAGGATCTTCCTTGTATGACAGATAACAATGCAGCACTCCTTGTTTCCACGAAAATAGGTCTGAGTGAAATAGATAAAGTAATCGTACACCACTTCCACTACGATTAACAGCAACGCCCCAAATCAGAAAGCAGCGTTTCAGTGGTTTGCAACACGACCGGTACCGCCCCTTCCATGGCGTTTTCAAACTTCTGGAGCCGGTAAGCTACGGCAAGGCATAATTGTTGTTTATTTGTCCAGGGGTGCTAAACCTGATTAAGGCGCCAATTTTATCTGTACGTAATCTGCATGCGTACACGTATACGTAATTCGTATTTGCGTAATCCGCATCAATCGCTTTCTAGGGGGCGGGACGTAGCCCAGTGGTAAAGCGCTCACTTGATGCGCAGTCGGTCTAGGATCGATCCCCGTCGGTGGACCCATTAGGCTATTTGTCGTTCCAGCCAGTGCTCCACAACTGGTGTAACAAAGGCCGTGGTATGTATTATTCTGTCTGTGGGATGGTGCATATAAGAGATCCCTTGCTGCTAATCGAAAAGAGTAGCCCATGAAGTGGCGACAGCGGGTTTCCTCTCTCAATATCTGTGTGGTCCTTAACCATATGTCTGACGCCATATAACCGTAAATAAAATGTGTTGAGTGCGTCGTTAAATAAAACATTTCCTTCCTTCCTTCAATCGTTTTCTACATAACCCTTGCGCGTGCTGTAACCTCACCGTGGTGCAGGGGTGTAACATTCTCTTTGAGAATGGCCAATACAGCACAAATACATTTTGAGTAAAAGTCAGTATCTATCTGTGATATTTGTGTTTTTGCACGGTTCTTTACACTGTGTTTTTGTTTAAATCTTGAATTTTAATATTGATGTTGATCATCACTTTATTTGCCTTACCATAGTTTGACACCCAATAGCCGATGTATGTTTCGTGCTGGGGTGTCGTTAAACATGCATTCATTCATATACTTTCTACATAAATGAGTTGATTCGATGTATGCGTCTCCATACGCGTGTGCGTATCTGATCACTATATATGAGTTGTGGATTATGTATGCGTCAATACCGACCTCGATGGTGTCATGGCTAAACCATCGGACATAAGGCTGGTAGGTACAGGGTTCGCAGCCCGGTACCGGCTCCCAACCAGAGCGAGTTTTAACGACTCAGTGGGTAGGTGTAAGACCACTACACACCCTCTTATCTCTCACTAACCACTAGCAACTAACGACTAACCCACTGTCCTGGACAAACAACCCAGATAGCTGAGCTGTGTGGCCAGGACAGCGTGCTTGAACCTTAAATGAATATAAGCACGAAAATAAGTTGAATTGAAATGAATGTATACGTATATACGTTTACGCAAATGTATTACGGACACACGGAATTTGCACCTGTTTTTTTTTTAACACTATATGTCTTACAATACAAGTTAAAGTATAACGACACCACTAGAGCACATTGATCTATTAATCATTGGCTATTGGATGTCAAACATTTTGTATTTTTTTATATGTAGTTTTAGAGGTTTATTATTTTGTTTAACGACACCACTAGAGCACATGAATTATTAATAACTGGCTATTGGATGTCAAACATATGGTTATTTTGACACAGTCAGTGAGAGGAAACCCGCTATATTTTTCCATTAGTAGCAATGGATTGTTTTATATGAACTATCCCACAGACAGGATAGCACCAACCACGGCCTTTGATATACCAGTCATGGTGCACTGGCGTGAACATGTAATAGCCCAATGGGCACACCGGCTGGGATCGATCCTAGACTGACTGTTCATCATGCGGGCGCTTTACCACTGGGCTTCGTCCCGCCACTGAAATGGCATAAATAATTTACAAATGACATGCTATTACTGCAGTCAGTCAGTCCTCAATCAAACACATGTACGTGTATTTACGCTCCACTAACAGAAACGGGAATCAAATTCCTGGAACTGCTTGTAGTTTTACATTCTACGCCATTGCTGGGGCGGATCCAGCTTTTCTGATGAGGGGTGGGGGGTGGGGGGTGGTCTAATACAAAAAGGGCACCATAACATTATGAAAGGGCACTATTGAAAAATTACACACGGTTCACATGGACCATAATATAATAGTGCTACAACAGGGACGCTGACAGACGTATTCTACAGTGTTCATTGACAGAATAAATAAATTTGTCAAAAACCTAAAAATCCTAAATAAAAGGGGCACTTCTCAAATTTGAGGGGAGGGGGGTCCGGACCCCCCCCCCCCCCCCCCTGATCCGCCCCAGCATTAACTAGACTTAGAATCGTATTAACTAATCAGAAAACCAGTCACATACCAGTGGCGGATCCAGAAAATCCCCAATGACATGAGGCGGGATACCAATGGAACTTTTGGGAAGGTTTGGAGGGGATCGTAAAAAAAAATGAAAATTAATATATAATAAAATTATAACTGTCGCAAACTTTAAGGCGGGGTGGGGGGCTGGCCCCTGCTCCCCCCCCCCCCCCCCCCCCCCCGATCAGCCTCTGGGGACCATTTTATAAACGACCTAACAAGCATACTAAATGTTTGGGGTATTATTATTTCTTTCTTTCTTTGTTGTTGTTGTTTTTGTTTTTTGTTAACTTGAAGTTTTATCTTGATGATGTTCATCACTTAAGTTTTTCATTTACCATAGTTTAGTCGTTAAAAATTAATTAATTAATTCATTCATTCATTCATTCATTCATTCATTAATTCATTTATTTACCATAGTTTGATACCCAATAGCCGATGCATTTTTCGTGCTGGGGTGTCGTTAAACATCTATTCTATTCTATTTATTCATTTTTTCTTTATTATTTATTTTTATTTATTTAAGAAAACACAAATATATATGACACACGAGCATGACTATATGAAATTTATATGCAAGTCATATCTAGCGGCTTCGGGGTACCAACTTGGCTCCGGCTCACAGTTTTTTTGTTCCGCTCGCATAATAAAAAATATTATAGACAAATACCTCCTGGTTCACATATTAAAAGCTGCTCCTGTAGTGTAACAATATTAATTATGTTCCACGTGAAATAATTGCCAACTGAACATGATTTTACTCGGTACATAAACATGATACAAAATGGAAGCTTGTTTAATATCCTATAAGACTGGATAACCGTTTATCACCGTACTAAAGAAAGAAAGAAACAAAGAAATGTTTTATTTAACGACGCACTCAACACATTTTATTTACGGTTATATGGCGTCAGACATATGGTTAAGGACCACACAGATTTTGAGAGGAAACCCGCTGTCGCCACTTCATGGGCTACTCTTTCCGATTAGCAGCAAGAGATCTTTTATTTGCGCTTCCCACAGGCAGGATAGCACAAACCATGGCCTTTGTTGAACCAGTTATGGATCACTGGTCGGTGCAAGTGGTTTACACCTACCCATTGAGCCTTGCGGAGCACTCACTCAGGGTTTGAAGTCGGTATCTGGATTAAAAATCCCATGCCTCGACTGGGATCCGAACCCAGTACCTACCAGCCTGTTCACCGATGGCCTAGCCACGACGCCACCGAGGCCGGTCAAGTATTGAAGAGATATGATACCCCATCATCGGATCCGGTAAACATTTCACCCTCACACACATTCGCGCACACGTACCTTCAAACACACACACACATACGCACGCACACACACACACACACACTCAGGCACACGCACACGCAATCACACATTCATGCACACACAATCACACATTTATGCACACGGAATCACACATTTATGCACACGGAATCACACATTCACGCACACGCAATCACACATTAATTGACACGCAATCACACATTCATGCACGCGCAATCACACATTCGTGCACACGCAACCACACATTCATGCACACGCAATTACATATTCGTGCACACGCAACCACGCATTCATGCACACGCAACCACGCATTCATGCACACGCAATTATACATTCATGCACACGCAACCACACATTCATGCACACGCAATCACACATTCATCCACACGCAATTACACATTCATGCACACGCAATTACATATTCATGCACACGCAATCACACATCCATTATTACGCAGTGACACATTCACACAAGAATGCATCTTCCTGTACGATTACATCTGGCAGGGGCGTATTCAGGATTTTGTAGGGGGGGGGGTCACAAAAATTCTAAAACGTGCAATTTGAATTCGCCGAGTAAATGAGCCAAATTTCTAAAGAGAACGATATCTGTAGGGACATTTTCGGGGAAATTTAGTTCTGCATATTGTGACTAATGAATTTAAAGTGTCATTTAAAAAATGCATTTCACAAGGACGGGCGAGAGTCATGGGGCACCTGTAACCTCCCACCTCCCCTCATCTGGATACGCCAATGGTCTGGGTCATCCCTTAATAACAGATATGAACATTAGTATGTTATCTCGTAAAGTTTAAGGTACACTTTTTATCACAAAATATTTCATCTGCCTATAACAGGCTATGTCATTATTTTCAGCCCGAACTGCTGTTGTGATAAAAATGCTGGTTTATCGAGGTGAGTATTTGTCATATTGGCAGCTGCTTGTAACTGCACAGGAAGGGAAGTTTTTCTGTTCTCCAAATAGAGGTAACTAAGTGACAAAACAGCCATATTAGACGTTATTTACACCGTGTAGGACCGACACCGGATATTGGTAATGTCACAGCTACGTATTTTAGCACCTCGACTGAACTATGGTAATAACATTGTTTTAACATTTAACTTAGTTATACCTGATAATAAAACAATTGTACACCTGTATATATAAATCTTTTAGCAAACAAATACGCCAACAGTTAATTCTGAGTAATAAATTTAAACGTCGTTCAAATTGTGGGGTGTTTTTTAAAATAAAAACAACTGGTATAGCAATTCACCGTACAGTCGCAATTTATTTTTTTAATGAAAGAAATGCGTTATTAATTTCAACGAGTTCTGCAATGTTAAAGTTATATGAACTTGATTAATGGTAAGTGACCCTTTTCTCCACATGTGCTAGCAAGATTTGTCGTTTCGATAGTTCCAATATCCGTTGTCGGTCCCACGCAGTGATATAGAGAGCGAAATAACCCTTTAGACTATATTCCAGATCAAGCGATTATTAAAGGGACATTCCTGAGTTTGCTGCAATATTTAAGATGTTATCGACTAAAAGAAACTTTTTAACGATTGTAATTAAATATCAAATATGTTTTTCTGCATAAAATGTTAATGGCTGTATATTAAACATGTTTCTGATCGTTCTAATATTTATACTTGGTTAAATTTCATTTTATTTCCGAAAATATTTTTTTTCCGTACGTACGAAATTATTTGAAGACGAAATCCAGTTTGGGCTTCTTACAAATATTAAGACGACCAGAAACACATTAGATATACAGACACTGATATTCTTAACAAGAAAATATATTTAATATGTAAGTTTAATCGTAGAAATATTTTATTAGTCGGAAAAATTTTACAATGCAGCAAACTCAGGAATGTCCCTTTAATAAACGTAAGTTGGATGGACCAATCATTTTGGAATTTACTAGTATTATATTTTCCATAATAACTTACTTAGACTTAGCAACAGAGTACATGTTTTACCCGTGTCATTACAACTGATGGAAAGAAAGAAAGACATGTTTTATTTTAACAACGCACTCAACACATTTTATTTACGGTTATATGGCGTCAGACATATGGTTAAGGACCACACAGATTTTGAGAGGAAACCCGCTGTCGCCACTACATGGGCTACTCTTTCCGATTAGCAGCAAGGGATCTTTTATTTGCGCAGGCAGGATAGCACAAACTATGGCCTTTGTTGAACCAGTTATGGATCACTGGTCGGTGCAAGTGGTTTACACCTACCCATTGAGCCTTGCGGAGCACTCACTCAGGGTTTGGAATCGGTATCTGGATTTAAAAATCCCATGCCTTGACTGGGATCCGAACCCAGTACCTACCAGCCTGTAGACCGATGGCCTAACCACGACGCCACCGAGGCCGGTACAACCGATGGAGGCACTATGATATAGTAACGGTTACTTTCAACATGATATGTATTGAATGATAGAGTGTCAATCTTCCATAGCACAGATTCAGTTTGGAGGCCATTGTGCAATAATAAATGTTTTTCTTCATGGTCTGGGAATTTTTATGTCTGCTTATATCCAAAAAAAAAATTAAAATCTGTTTACATCTTAATTTATTACCGTTTAATTGATTTTTGTCTTCCCATAACTTACGAAACCAATCTTGTTCACAAGTCCTTCTTAAAATATAACTTTAAAGAGACATTCCTGAGTTTGCTGCATTGTAAGATGTTTTCGACTAGTAAAATAGTTCTGCGATTAAACTTACATATTAAATATATTTTCTTGTTTAGAATATCAGTGTCTGTATATTCAATGTGTTTCTGGTTGTCTTAATATTTGTAAGAAGCCCAAAACTCGGTTTTGTCTTCAAATAATTTCGTACGTACAAAAAAAACCAATATTTTACGAAATTAAATTAAATTTAACCTAGTACAAATATTAGAACGATCAGAAACACGTTTAATATACAGCCACTAATATGTTACGCAGAAATATTTATTTGATGTTATTACGATCGTTAAAAAGTCTCTTGTAGTCTATAATATCTTAAAAATATCTTTTTAACTGATTTTAATGCTGATTTGACCGACTTACCCCTTTAATCCATTAAAACATTGTTCATCAACTAATTGCTTGAATTGGTCAAGCCATTTAAAACGGCTAATATTTAAAATATCACAATACAATTTACAGGGTACAGAAAATGACGATAGCTATATACGGTTTCACAATAGGCTGTATGACGCCTGTATTCCAATAACTTGGCACTGTTCCAGATCCAAAACAAAAGACTTAATAAACAGCCGGACCTGGTCCTGATTGCCATACCTTCAGCTGGACTACAATCAACACGAACAAATTTACACAGCTTGCACGAATCACATGGTCACTCTGAACCAATTCTAACAGAGGTGAACTAACTTCTGAAACAAAATATGAAGTGGTAGTGGTAGTAATAGTAGAAGTAGTAGTAGTAGTAGTAGTAGTAGTAGTAGTAGTAGTAGTAGTAGTAGTAGTAGTAGTAGCAGCAGCAGCAGCAGCAGCAGCAGCAGCAGCAGTAGTAGTAGTAGTTTATTTATTTTGTTGGTTGGTTTTACCATTTATTAGTGGTAGTGGTAGTGGTAGTAGTAATAGTAGTAGTAGTAGTAGTAGTAGTAGTAGTAGTAGTAGCAGTAGTAGTAGCAGTAGTAGTAACAGTAGCAGTAGCAGCAGTAGTAGTAGCAGTAGTAGCAGTAACAGCAGTAGTAGTAGTAGTAGTAGTAGTAGTAGTAGTAGTAGTAGTAGTAGTAGTAGTAGTAGTCTTAGTAGTAGCAACAGTAGTAGTAGTAGTTTATTTATTTTTAGCCGTGTGGGTTATAAAACATATATACTCTTCAAAAAAAGTAGGGGAACTCTAATAAGAATTTACAATTGCCAAAATTGTAAGGTATATTAGCTGTGGG
>NC_054711.1:28149464-28349464 GCF_016097555.1 Gigantopelta aegis
GCTGCCCGACCAGGGTCGGTAGCGGGCGGGGGCCTTAGTAATGGTTGTGAAATATCAAAGTTATAGTCCCCGTACTTATAGGGGGTTTTGCGGGGGGGGGGGGGGGGGGGGGGGGGGGGTGGGGATGGTGGTGGCAAGTATGGATATAATTTATATGTGTATGTGTGCTAGCGGGCGGGAGACAGTGTGAGCCTGGCATTGCAGACACCAACTATTGCTGGTTTGTTTCTTTTGTTTTTCAGTAATGATGTGGAATGGGATGTATTCATGAACAAGGAGGACCGGAAGAAAGAAACAGTCGACAGATGGAAGTGGCTACACAAAGTCCTCAGATTCATTGTATGTGACGTCATATTCATTCTCGTTCTGGGATCCGCTACGATCTCGACGCTTTCGTTTTTACTTATGACGTACAACATCAACACAAGTGGAACAAATTTCACTCTGAGCATTGAAAACGGAAGTACGTACGTCATCAAAGATGGCCACCGGAAGACGAACGTCAGATGGATTTGGGCGATCATGTTGGCTGTGTCGGCGCCATATTTGTTAACCTTTGTGAGAAACTTGAGGAAGATTATATTCACAACACAAAGACGCCTCAAGTTTGTTCCACTCTTCGTTGTAAGTATTCATCTGTGGGGTTCGTGACGTAAAGCGCTCGCTTGATAGGCGGTCGATTTGGGATCGATCCCCGTCAGTGGGCCCATTGGGATATTTCTTGCTGCAGCCAGTGCACCACGACTGGTACATCAAAAACCGTGGCAGTGGTGGATCTAGGGGGGTGGGGGGGAGAGGGCAAGCCCCCCTAAATTTTACGACAGTTATAATTTTATTATATATTAATTTTAATTTTTTTACGATCCCCTCCAAACCTCCCCCAAAGTTCCATTGGCATTCCGCCTCATGTCATTGGGGCCCCTCTAAATGGATTTGGGATGGTGCATATAAAAGATCCCTTGCTGCTAATCGAAAAGAGTAGACCATGGAGTGGCAACAGCGAGTTTCCTTCCCCAATATCTGTGTGGTCCTTCACCATATGTCCGACGCCATATAACCGTAAATAAAATGTGTTGAGTGCGTCGTTAAATGAAACATTTCATTCCTTCCTTCATCTGTAGATTCCTTAGTAACCATGGTCTTCCACCAATGTTAAAATGGGGTGGTGATGGGGTGATTTGGAACAAATAATATTATTATGGTTATTAACTATTGCCTATCGAACCTGAATGACAAAACCGTATTCTGTGGTCAAAATCGTATCTGCACAAGGCAGAGTCGAAAAGATGTTATAGGCAAAGTGATGGCTTCCATGATCGACTATCAGGTGCTCGTCTTTAGGAATGCCGCTACTTCCCTAAAAGATCCGTAACAGGATGCTTCATCCCTCCTGCACCGCCAGTAAGAGGACTGCCACTCCCAAGACTAGCTTAGAAAACCCAATCTTGCACAGGGTAGAGCTTAATGGAATATATACAGCTGTGATGGAATTACTGTAGAAACAGTGATGTTATTAGGTGTTCGCGAAAGGTGAGCATATCCTGCCCCACTGATGGCAGCCGTCACGAGCACAGCCTACAGCCATGTCAAGTCCATAGTTTAAATGTACAAGATTTCTTCCAAACAGAAGGAAGGAAGGAAATGTTTTTTATTTAACGACGCACTCAACACATTTTAAGTTACGGTTATATGGCGTCAGACATGATTAAGGACCACACAGATATTGAGAGAGGAAACCTGCTGTCGCCACTTCATGGGCTACTCTTTTCAATTAGCAGCAAGGGATCTTTTACATGCACCATTCCATAGACAGGATAGCACATACCACGGCCTTTGATGTACCAGTCGTGGTGCACTGGCTGGAGCGAGAAATAGCGCAATGGGTCCACTGACGGGATCACAAACCGACCGCGCACCACTCTCCCAAACAGATGAAAGGTCAAACTAGGGTATTGCACGTGACCTGGTTTGAGTCAGTGATGCGTCATATCGTGAAATGGGCTCTGATAATCTTCCATAAAACTGTTTGAAGGCTTTCGGGAGTCCTGTTTAGTGTAAAGATGCCATTTTACAGAAACCTTGTCCATTGTATTCAGTCCATAAGGCTCTAGTTGTCAGTTTGATTTGGAGTAATATAAAATATAGACCTGTCACCTTTTTTTCTATTTCAACTTATTTTCGTGCTTATATCCAATTAAGGTTCAAGGTTCAAGCACGCTGACCTGGGCACACCCCTCAGATATCTGGGCTGTCTGTCCAGGACAGTGAGTTAGTTGTTAGTAGTTAGTGAGAGATAAGAGTGTGTAGTGGCTTTGCACCTTTTTATATTGATGTTGATCATCACTTTATTTATTTGCATTACTATAGCTTGACACCCAATAGCCGATGTATTTTTCGTGCTGGGGTGTCGTTAAACATTCATTCTTGACTACCCATTGAGTCGTTAAAACTCACTCTGGGTGGGAGCCGGTACCGGGCTGCGAACCCATTACCTACCAGCCTTATGTCCGATGGCTTGACAACGACACCATCGAGGCCGGTACCTGTCGATTAAGACGAAAATTCCATTTGTCCCTAATCTATTTACGTAATCCCCAATGCTATCGCTTTCTATGCAAATAGGTTGAGTAGATTCCAGGTATGTGTCTCCGTAAGCGTGTGCGTGCATATGCATTATTAATTATGTACTCGTATCAGTCCAAGAGCTGGGAGAGGGGGGTATTTAACTCTATAGTGTATATTGACTGAACTACAACCATTTTAGTTATCCCTACCCCTACATGGCGCAGATTGTTATTAAAAACCAAATCAAATTTTTGGAATAGAAAGAAATGTTTTATTTAACGACACTCTCAACACATTTTATTTACGGTTATATGGCGTCAGACATATGGTTAAGGACCACACAGATTTTGAGAGGAAACCCGCTGTCGCCACTACATGGGCTACTCTTTCCGATTAGCAGCAAGGGATCTTTTATTTGCGCTTCCCACAGGCAGGATAGCACAAACCATGGCCTTTGTGTAGGTGCAAGTGGTTTACACCTAACAATTGAGCCTTGCGGAGCACTCACTCAGGGTTTGGAGTCGGTATCTCGATTAAAAATCCCATGCCT
Source organism: Gigantopelta aegis (assembly GCF_016097555.1). Taxonomy (NCBI): domain Eukaryota; kingdom Metazoa; phylum Mollusca; class Gastropoda; order Neomphalida; family Peltospiridae; genus Gigantopelta; species Gigantopelta aegis. The sequence goes on from NC_054711.1 coordinate 28,152,580, forward strand.
CGACTGGGATCCGAACCCAGTACCTACCAGCCTGTAGACCGATGGCCTAACCACGACGCCACCGAGGCCGGTTTTTGGAATAGATTTGGCAACTAAACAAGGCCATTCCAAAACTATATATATCAGGGTATTCAAAAATACCCTCAGACCTTTTGAACCTTTTCGGTTAAATACCCGTCGGTGGACCCATTGGGCTATTTCTCGTCCCAGCCAGTGCACCACGACTGGTATATCAAAGGTCGTGGTATATTCTATCCCGCCTGTGAGAAGATGCATATAAAAGATCCCTTGTTACTAATGGGGAAAAAAATGTAGAGGGTTTCCTCTCTATGACTATAATATGTCAAAATTACCAAATATTTGACATTCAATAGCCGATGACTGGTAAATCAATGTGCTCTAGTGGTGTCGTTAAAAAACCAAACAGAACCCCCCCCCCCCCCCCCCCCCCCCCCCCCCCCCCCCCCCCCCCCCCCCACTCAACTTCGTATAGCATATACCGTGGCCTCTTGAGAACTGGCTCGCACGGGCTCTTCGTTTCATATGTTGTAACGTTATTCAGATGTGTCACAGGTTTGTGGGTTATCCAAAACGTATTGTCCATTTTCACGATTTGAAACTAGAGTGTGCGACTTTAAAGAAAATCTTCTCCTTTTTTCAGGTACTGTTTGTAGAATCACTGCATTCCCTTGGTCTGCTCATGTTCGTGTTCATCGTCCTGCCTTACTTCGACGCCATATTTGGACTTGTTCTCTTTCAAGGAACCGCTATGATTCCCTCCCTTCTCAGACTCTTCTGGAAGAAGACTAAGAATTCTGAAATGAACCCTTTAGTAGCGAAAGACAAATCTGGGTCATCGTCATGGAAACTGACAGCACTGGTGGCATGTTTGGTTCAGCTAACGTTCATTGTCATGGCAACATATAAGGTTTTTGCCAAGACACAATCTACAAAGATCGCAAGTATTATTCCGGTATCTCAGATATTAATTTCCCTCGCCTACTGGAATAACTTTGTACAAAGACCAAAGAAGAAATTGCTTGAAACGAAACTGAAACAGAAAAAACATAATCCTTGGGAAATTCCAAAAAATCTTAAGCACTTGGCCAAATCTATTGAGGGCAACAAGGTTAAAATAGCTTTAGTAAGTTCTATTTGGAAGGTAGTTTTAACACTCTGTGTTCCTATGATCTACTTCTATGCCTCCGACTCGAAATGCGTTGACGTCTTACTCTTCAAAGCTACATCAGCTCTGAACTGCACGATATTCTCCGTTACACCTGCTGATTATGCCACTTACAACTGTGCAACCTGGAGTTACCTCCCTTTTGCTGTCGCTGCTGTCAACATCGCTTCCAGTTTACTCGGATACAAGATGGCGAAAGGAGCCTGCAAGATTAAAGCACAAGAACTTTGCTTCAGCGTGCCACTGACCCTATCAACACCTCTCTGCTTCGTCCTCGTTTTGATGTCATACTTCTACAAGCACTCTCTGATTGGTCTGTTTAAATGTGACGTCATCTGGTATGGACTGTCTGCGGGATATACGCTCGGCGATTTTCTCCTTGCTTACTCACAAGAGCTTTGGTTGCCTTTGGCAGGATTTGGATTTGCCAGTTTTATTCTCATAACAGGCCATATTTGGACGCCAAGATCGCAGAGAATGGCGTCTACTGATAGGTAAATACGAGTTATGCGCATGCGCAATATATACGACAATACAGCGTATAGTCCATCCCAGCATTCTATAAAAATGTAAATAACTTCAGTTTTGTTTGACGTAATAATAATAATAATAGATTTGTATTTCAGATCAGAGATCCATAGAACATATATAAAAATCACATACAAAACTGATTTCATAATATACAGCAGCTTGTGCCAGCGATTTACACATACAGATTTGACGTACACAGTTGTACACCGCAGGTGGGCAAGTAGGTCGTTTGATGTTGTTTCGATTCTGCTCTTCAGCGAATATGCTGTTGAGCGAAGTAAAGCGCCAAAGCTTTTTACTCGATGACTGACAAACATCTTGCTGGCACTGTATGGTCGTCGTTGTCCGATCATCCATCGGTATGCATTATTATAACATATGTTAAGATCCTTTATGGTATCCTGTGTCAATTTCACCCATAATACACCCACGTACAAATTACTACAATAACTCACAAATAATTGTGTTTTAACAGATTCTGAACATTTTGCAAAAGAAACGTCAAAGTGCTTTAGAAATAACAAACATATACTAGTTTTGTGTGCAAGTTAGAAAACAATCGGCTCATAAATAAATAAATTGAAGCAAATTCCATAGTATGAAAAAAGGCGTTCCCCAATTTTAAAACATTAAACAATAGTTGCTAATCAATTTTCAACTGACTAGAAATATCGCTAATCAAGATTTTGAAAATAAAATATTCCCTGATATCGTATTGTCAGCAGTAGTATCGTCATACATCGATGTATAGGAAGGAAAATGAGGTTAGAACGTCAGGATCCAATTCGATTTTCGAGATAAGAAAACTGTATCCCTTGATATCTTTCTCAATTAAAAGAAATATCAATAAGGTCCAAATGTCACCAACCCAAATTAAAATAATAGGACAGGTTTTGAATTTTTTTTTGTATGCTTTTTTGGTGCTTTGTTTCTTTTTGTGTGTGTGTGTGTATGCTTCTTACTAGTTAACTGTTTTTCATATTCAAGGCTGTTTACCTAATTAAAATGACGTTACTGTTTTTCATATTCAAGGCTGTTTACCTAATTAAAATAACGTTTCTTTTTTTCATATTCAAGGCTGTTTACCTAATTAAAATGACGTTACTGTTTTTCATATTTAAGACTGTTTACCTAATTAAAATGACATTGCTCTTTTTCATATTTAAGACTATTTACCTAATTAAAATTACGTTACTGTTTTTCATATTCAAGGCTGTTTACCTAATTAAAATGACGTTACTGTTTTTCATATTTAAGACTGTTTACCTAATTAAAATGACGTTGCTCTTTTTCATATTTAAGACTATTTACCTAATTAAAATTACGTTACTGTTTTTCATATTCAAGGCTGTTTACCTAATTAAAATGACGTTACTGTTTTTCATATTCAAGGCTGTTTACCTAATTAAAATGACGTTGCTCTTTTTCATATTTAAGACTATTTACCTAATTAAAATTACGTTACTGTTTTTCATATTCAAGGCTGTTTACCTAATTAAAATAACGTTGCTGTTTTTCATATTCAAGACTGTTTACCTAATTAAAATGACGTTACTGTTTTTCATATTTAAGACTGTTTACCTAATTAAAATGACGTTGCTCTTTTTCATATTTAAGACTATTTACCTAATTAAAATTACGTTACTGTTTTTCATATTCAAGGCTGTTTACCTAATTAAAATGACGTTACTGTTTTTCATATTTAAGACTGTTTACCTAATTAAAATGACGTTGCTCTTTTTCATATTTAAGACTATTTACCTAATTAAAATTAGGTTACTGTTTTTCATATTCAAGGCTGTTTACCTAATTAAAATAACGTTGCTGTTTTTCATATTCAAGACTGTTTACCTAATTAAAATGACGTTACTGTTTTTCATATTTAAGACTTTTTACCTAATTAAAATGACGTTGCTCTTTTTCATATTTAAGACTATTTACCTAATTAAAATTACGTTACTGTTTTTCATATTCAAGGCTGTTTACCTAATTAAAATGACGTTACTGTTTTTCATATTTAAGACTGTTTACCTAATTAAAATGACGTTGCTCTTTTTCATATTCAAGACTGTTTACCTAATTAAAATGACGTTACTGTTTTTCATATTTAAGGCTGTTTATTCGACCACTGTACTGCACGGTGCTGTTTGCCCAGTCATTGATTCTCGGGAGGAGAACTGACGACATTGTGGACACCAAGAAGAAACTCCAGGTACGTCCAATCGTCCTACGTCATACATTAACACACATAGGCGTATGGGCTTCCATTTTTGTAGGGGTGGAGGGGGTGGGGGCAGGCTGGCTTTTGCCTGAATTAAATGAAAATGCCCGAATCTGCACAATAACATTTATTCATTTTAGCATCACTACAAACAGATACATAGGGCTGCAACTGACTCGCTACACATTTTTACATGGATTACAACTAATTTTGAGGGTACAATGATGGTAAAAAGGTCTCAGGTTAGCGCATTTTGCCCGAATATCTGTGTCACATTTGCCCGAATTTGAGGTTTTACTCCATCACTAATTTTCTCCCTCCCTCCCTCCCTCTCTCCCCTCTCCCGTCTCGTACGCTCATGTTAACACCCGGATTACGTTATGTGGACTTACCGGCCCCCGTGATGTAGTCGTTAAGACACTGGACACAAGGCTGCTGGGTTCTGGGTTCGCATCACTGAGATCAACAACTCAATGGGTATGTGTAAAGGTACTAAACAATCTTTCATTTCATTTCAACTTATTTTCGTGCTATATCCAATTAACGTTCAGACACACTGTCCTGGGATCACACACACACACACACACACACACACACACCTCGGCTATCTGGGCTGTCTGTTCAGGTTAGTTGTTAGTGCTTAGTGGGTTCGTGCTTAATGAGAGAGAAGATGGTATAGTGGTCTTACACCTACCCATTGAGTCGATAAAACTCGCTCTGAGTGGGAGCTGGTACCGGGCTGCGAACCCTGTACCTACCATCCTTATATTCAGTGGCTTAACCACGACACCACCGAGGCCGGTGCTACATAGTCTTCTCGCTCACTAACCAACAACTAACCACTAAATCTGAACGACAAAACCGTATTCGCTGATCAAAATCGTATCTCTACACAAGGCAAGTCGTGGTTGCTTCCATGATCCACTATCGGGTGTTAACCACTAAACAGTATCCTGGACTGACGGTCCAGATAGCCGAGGTGTGTGTGCTTAGGACAGTGTGCTTGAACCTTAATGGGATACAAGCACAAAAAATAAGTATAAATGAATGAATATGTCAACAGCCATTGTACGTAACCATGACCCTTGCTGTTACACCTGTATAGCAATCCCTGTGGGGTGACATATGAGCCATGTGTATAGCAATCCCTGTGGGGTGACATATGAACCATGTGTATAGCAATCCCTGTGGGGTGACATATGAACCATGTGTATAGCAATCCCTGTGGGGTGACATATGAACCATTTGTATAGCAATCCCTGTGGGGTGACATATGAGCCATGTGTATAGCAATCCCTGCGGGGTGACATATAAGCCAATGTGTCCATCAGTGTTTGCAGTAGGCTAATTAATTAACAGCTCCAACAATTGTCCTAATTATTGATGCAGTCTTCGCCATAAGCAAAATCCTGGCTAGCCGAATTTATTACTCTTCTTAAATAATGACAGACAAGAAATCACACGAAATTTCAAATAAAATTCTTTAAACAATATTTTATTGCAAGGCGATCAATTTGCAACTCTCTTAAAATGTTTCAGGCGAGTGTTGAGGTGGACAGGAGTGATCGCTCGCCCTCCTAGCGAAGACTGTCGATAAAAAAATAAAAATAAAAAACCCCACACGTCAAAACCAGATTCCTACAAGTTCAAGCCTAACCTTTTAATTTTCAATTTTTAAATGTTTTTTTTGTTTTTTAAATGTTTGGGTGTTTTTTTTTTTTTTTTTTTTTTTGGGGGGGGGGGGGGGGTTGTTTTGTTTTTGTGTGTGTTCCACATAACTGTTGAGAAGCGTCCTGCCATTTGGCGAACAATACAGTTTAATGGCTGCAGCTGAAGCTAGTGTATCGAAAATGTGGCTGCCATGTTTGGTTTTTAAAAAAAATCTTTGGGTAGGCTTTTTTCTCTTTTTTGTTTTTCATTATTTTTTTTGTTCCACATAACTGTTGAGAAGCGTTCTGCCATTTGGCGAATAATTTAAAGGCTGCAGGTGAAGCTAGCGTATCGAAGATGTGGCTGCCTTGGGAAGGAGGTAATGTAAATGATCTGTTCACTTTCTCCATGTAGGAAAAGGTTGAGGATGCCAACAAGGAAGTTCAAGAACAGTCCGAGTATTGTCCAATTGTTGTTTCAACAACTCCTAAGGTTTACGCATGCGCAACTATGTGGCACGAAAACGAACAGGAAATGAACCATTTGTTGAAGTCAATATTTCGGTTAGTAACAAAAAATAAAAAATCCATAAACTTCTTTGTTTTAAAATGTTTTGTTTTTGTGCATACAAATGCATACGCACACACGCACACACTGGTTACGTAAGTGGTTAGCACATTTGAAAAGAAAATAATCTCGTTGAAATATTTGCTTTCGCTTCCCCGCTTGATTGAAGATAGAATTCAATTTGAATATAAGCATTAGTAAACCACTATCTTGATCTGTTTTCTCAGTGGCGGATCCAGAAAATCCATTTAGGGGGGAGGGCGCCAATGACATGAGGCGGAATGTCAAGGGTAACTTTGGGGAGGTTTGGAGGGGGATGCAAATTAAAATATAATAACATTATAACTGTCGCAAAAAGCGTGGGTTGTGACGTAACGGCGTGGGGACGCTGACCTCTAAGTGTGGCGTCGGTGTTCTAGTTATCTCTATTAATAGTTTTTGTTGCTGTCGAGGTTTACGTGGATATCCAAACAAATTATAAGGATGTCCGTGGGAAATCCCACGATCTCTAAACGTCGGTGACCTAGATAAAAAAAAAAAAAAAGAGTCATTGACCCAGTTAAGTCGGTCACTGACACTGTGAGCTCGTCGAATTTTTCCCACGGACATCCTTTGTTTGGATTCCAATTCAATTCCAATTCCAAAAAGGTTAACGTGCACATTCAGAGCAAGCTGTTGTAGCGCACGCCAGTCCTGGACAGGAAAGGGTTTGGGAGGTGAAGGAGGGACCGCCTGCACTGGCAGGTGCTAGGGATCACCAGCAGTTCAACCGTAGTTGGTTCATTTCAATTTTTTTATTTCAACTTATTTTCGTGCTTATATCCAATTAAGGTTCAAGCACGCTGTCCTGGGCACACACCTCAGCTATCTGGGCTGTCTGTCCAGGACAGTGGGTTAGTTGGTTAGTGGTTAGTGAGAGAGAAGAGGGTGTAGTGGCCATACACCTACCCATTGAGCCTTTAAGAACTCGCTCTAGGTTGGAGTCGGTACCGGGCTGCGAACCCTGTACCTACCAGCCTGTAGTCCGATGACTTAACCACGACGCCACCGAGGCCGGTCCGTAGTTGGTAACAGCCGGATACCCACGCCACGCTTAAAATAAACGTTCTCCAAGCCGTGATGTCACAACCCGCGCTAAAAAGTCAGCCAATCAGAGGGCAGATCACGTGGTCTAGGTTATTTGAACTATTGACGCTTAGGAATTGGTCACAGTGGTCGAATTACGGCATTTATTTTACGTTTCACACATTACTTGGAATTAATCATCTTTGGTCTGGAAATATTTTGATTAGAACCGTCAGAATTTGTACCTTGCCGGACTGAATGAATATCCAGCATGAATTTCAGCCAATTTTGACCCCTGACTCAGACGCCTTAGTATTGTTTATGCAAGTAGTAGTCATATTGTTTGTGGTAAAACGCTCGCTTGATGCGCGGTCGGTTTGGGATCGATCCCCGTAAGTGGGCCCATTGGGCTAGTTTCCTTAACCATATGTCCGACGCCATATAACCGTAAATAAAATGTGTTGAGTGCGTCGTTAAATAAAACATTTCCTTCCTTCTCTTACAATTCTCTAGAATGGATCTGGATCAGTTTAAGAAAAAAATGCTGTGGAGACTTTTTGCGATACACGACAGCGATTACTACGAGTTTGAAGGTATACCTTTAAAATATGATGTTTTTACACCTTAGATAGTGAGCAAAACGTATCAATAATACGATTTGAATACATTTCTAAAAAGAAATGTGCAAGGAAGTATAATAACAAAGACAGTGGATAAAGAAAAGAGAGAGAGAGAGAGAGAGAGAGAGAGAGAGAGAGAGAGAGAGAGAGAGAGAGAGAGAGACACACACATTCATATTAACAGAGAGAGAGACACACACACATAGAGAGATAGACAATCACAGATAGAGAGTTACATTCACAGAGAGAGACGGACCGACTGAGAGAGATACAGACAGACAGACATAGAGAGACAGATACAGATACACACACAGAGACAGAGAGAGACAGATACAAACAAACAGAGAGAGAGAGAGAGAAAGAGAGAGAGAGAGACATTCATATCCACAGAGAGAGAGAGAGACACACACAGAGAGATAGACAATCACAGATAGAGATACATTCACAGAGAGAGGAGAGAGACAGACCGACTGAAAGAGATACAGACAGACAGACAGACAGACAGAGAGACAGATACAGATACACACAGAGACAGAGAGAGACACAGACACAGAGAGAGAGAGAGAGAGAGAGAGAGAGAGAGAGAGAGAGAGAGAGAGAGAGAGAGAGAGAGTGAGTGAGTGAGTGAGTGAGTGAGTGAGTGAGTGTGTGTGTACTGGGATAAGAACCCTATACCTATTAACCGATGTTTATTTATGTATATTTTGTGAGTTATTCTTTGTTATTCTTTCTTACTTTTTTCCCCAGCACATATTTTCTTTGACAACGCGTTTGAAGATCACCCGGCGGATGACTTCGATTACTCTGTGAACCCCTATGTGAAGAGATTTGCCGCCGTATTCTCTGCTGCAGCAAGGTGATCGTTGTAATGTTCTGCTTGTTGATGATGATTATGCTGATGAATGTGATGATTGTTGTTGTTGGTGGTGGTGGTGATGTGGTGATGATGCTGATGATGATGGTTATGGTGGTGATGATGATGATGAAGATGGTGGTGATGATGATGATGCTGACAATGATGGTGATGATGGTGATGTTATGATGTTGTAATGATGATGGTGGTGGTGGTGGTGATGATGATGATGATGATGATGGTGATGATGATGATGTTGGTGGTGGTGGTGGTGGTGTCATGATGATAATGATGGTGGTGATGATGATGGTGATGTCATGATGATGATGATGGTGGTAGTGATGATGATGGTAATAATGACGATGATGGTGGTGATGATGATGACGATGATGATGAAGTAATGACGATGATGATGATGATGATGGTAGTGATGACAACGATAATTATGATTGCTATAAAGCAAAGCTATTCTGTTACTAATATTAAAATTAATTAATGAAATAAATAACTATCATGTCATATTTAACAATCTGGGGCCTAATTCCTTAAACTCTCACAACTTTGCGATCTCGCAGGCCAATGCTAAAAGACTTGCAAAGAGGATGCTTTGTTGTCTAGCAGAGCCAAAGAGAGCTTTCTGAATTAGGCCCCTGATTGTTTTCTTCGACTTTTCAGGTCAGTGTACCCTTCGAATGTGAAGCTGGATTCGCCGCTCAAGGTGCCCACCCCTTACGGAGGACGCCTGGAGTACGCTCTCCCTGGCCAGTGTGTGTTGATGGTTCACCTCAAGAATAAGGACAAGGTCCGGATTAAGAAGAGATGGAGTCAGGTAGTCTTCACAATGTGACTCTTGCATTTTGTTACGGCCTGGGCACACACACACCGCGGCTATCTGAGCTGTCCATTCAGGACAGTGGGTTAGTTGTTGGTTAGTGGTTAGTGAGAGAAGAAGGTGTAGTGGTGTTACACCTACCCACTGAGTCGTTAAAACTCGCTCTGAGACTGTTAGATTTTGTTAACGGCGACGTTTGCGTTTTCTAAGCCAGTCTTGAGAGTGACAGTCCCACAGGTGGTGCAGGAGGGCTAAAACATCCTGTTACGGAGCTCTTAGGGGAATGGCAGTCCTCTAAGGACAAACACCTGATAGATGATCATGGAAACAATCATGACTTTTCTCCATGATTTTGGGCAAGGGATATGGCTTTGACCATAAGCGTACGAGACAGAGAGGCGTGGGCAAAATCTCAAATTTGGGCAAAAATGATACAGATATTCGGGAAAAAATTGTTTACCTGAGACCTTTTTACTATATTTTTCCATCATTCTTCCCTTAAAATTTGTCAAAATCCGTGTAAAATTGCATAGTGATACGTCTGCAACCCTATATAGCTGTTTGGCAGTAATGCCAATATGAATAAATGTTGTTATCCAGATTCGGGCATTTTTGTTTAATTCGGGCAAAACTAGCCTGCCCCTCCCCTCCACCTACAAAAATGGGAGCCCGTAGCCTATGTTGACTGTGAACTGTAATTATTTTGGAAGCAATGACCTGTAATTAGTTTGGAAAATGTTGCTAAAATTACATAGAGGCTATTTCATGGGTTTTTTCTAATACGATTCTTATGTTAACGAGTGATGTGTGAAAACCATATTTTCACACATCACGAGTTGACATAAAAATCGTATTCGGAAAAACACCATGAAATGGTCTATTTATTATATACATATTTCCTAATTTTTGACAATATCTTTCGCTCTTTGGTAATATCTTTCACTTATCCTATCGAAAACACGTAACGTCATGATATATTTCTTCCTATGGAACTTTGCCAGAAAATTTACTTTACCATAGACTTTTAAAAAGAACTTTGATTAAAATTTATATTTATTAACATTTATTTAACAATACTGCGGTGCAAACATACCTGACAAAGCGATCCTCTAAAAACTCCCACAAAAACAAAACGAGTCGAACGCCGTTAAATTCTTACACTTAAACTCGATGACACTACATTGTGTCATCATTATTTAGCTTCGTATTCAATTTGTTTTATATATTTTATCGTAATTGCACTTCGTATCCCGTTTTTATAGGTATAGTTGTTTAAATTACATTTTTTATTTTTCAAATACGATCAGATGCATTGGTAATCATCAAATTTAAATACGAAGAACCGAGACAAAGGGAGATAATTTAATCGTGCACTTTTACAAAAAAGTAAATACGACTTCTATATTTTCACTGTAGCTAAAATACAGTGAAAATATGACTTTTCACCGGATATGACTTTTATGGTTTCCGTAGATCTATATATTTCATTGTTATGTATATAATAAATGCATTTGTAATACATATCTACAAACTAATCGATATCTGGGTAGTAGTGTTGGTATAAGGTGCTCCTACTGGCAGTAGCTTGTGGGAATTTCCCTATTAACTCAGTTGGTAGAGCGCTGGACTCTGGTGCTGACAGTTCCTGGTTCGAATCCCCTCAGTGGAGGTTGATTTTTCTGTTACATTTGGAGCAGACGTAACGCGAGAATATCAAAACAAATATGATATGTTACTGCCACTCAGCGTAAACAATGCTTTCCTCAAGAATCATTGGCGAAAAAATTTAAAGGGACATACCCTTGTATTTAAGCACTAAGAGATATTTTTACTATTAGAGCCGTTTTTGATAACTGAAATCATACTTTACTCAGACTTTATGGTTTAGATTATCCATTTCCGTACATTCGAAGTGTTTTTGGTCATCCTGGTGTTTTTAATATCACAAAATGCATTTCTCATATTTTTTAAAACGCACGTGCGTCTGAGAGGTAACAGTTATGGAGTTGAGTTTTAGTAAATTTTTAGAGGGTATTTCGCCATTTCAAAGTCACAGACTCGTGTTTCTCTCAATTGTAACTGTATCCAAATGTGTTACAGGTCTGTAGATTAAAGGGACATTCCTGAGTTTGCTGCAATTTTAAAGATGTTATCGAGTAAAAGAGACTTTTTAACGATTGTAATTACATCTCAAATATATTTTTCTGCATAAAATATTAGTGGCTGTATATTAAACGTGTTTCTGATTGTTCTATTTGTACAAGGTTAAATTTCATTTTATTTCCTAAAATAATTTTTTTGGTACGTACGAAATTATTTGAAGTCAAAATCCAATTTGAGCTTCTTACAAATATTATGATGACCAGAAACACATTGAATATACAGACACTGATATTCTAAACAAGAAAATATATTTAATATGTAAGTTTAATCGTAGAAATATTTTATTTTTCAGAAAGATCTTACAATGCAACAAACTCAGGAATGTCCCTTTAACTAAACTTTGTGTTAATTTTCATGGGCTGAAACTAGGGTCTGTCCTTTCAGGCTTATATTTCAAAACATCAGCGGATCTTTGTCAGTAATACAAATTCAAACTGCGACATCATTCTTTTTGGATTTTACAATAATATATATTTATAAATAGTAGTTAATAAAATTGTTTCGATGTATGTTTGTGGGTATAATCTTCATTTAGGTGGGGCAGGACATAGCCTGGTGGTAAAGTGGTCGCCTGATGCGCGGTCGGTCTAGGATCCATCCCAGTCGGTGGATCTATTGGGTTATTTCTCATACCAGCCGGTGCACCACAGCTGGTATATGAAAAACCGATGTATATGTTATTCTGTCTGTGGTATGGTGCATATATAAGAGAACCCTTACTACTAATGGAATAATAGTTCCTGTCCTGGACGGAAAGAAAGAAATGTTTTACTTAACGACGCACTCAACACATTTTATTTACGGTTATATGGCGTCAGACATATGGTTAAGGACCACACAGATTTTAAGAGGAAACCCGCTGTCGCCACTACATGGGCTACTCTTCCGATTAGCAGCAAGAGGATCTTTTATTTGCACTTTTCCACAGGCAGGATAGCACAAACCATGGCCTTTGTTGAACCAGTTATGGATCACTGGTCGGTGCAAGTGGTTTACACCTACCCACTGAGCCTTGCGGAGCACTCACTCAGGGTTTGGAGTCGGGTATCTGGATTAAAAATCCCATGCCTCGACTGGGTTCCGAACCCAGTACCTACCGGCCTGTAGACCGATGGCCTACCACGACGTAAGTCAATACCTGCGCCCATGACAACAGCTTGCTCTGAATGTGTACGTTAAGCCCTATGACCTGACTTGACCTAATGGAAAAATGTAGCAGGTTTCCACTCTAAGACTGGGAAGGGACGTAGCCCAGTAGTAAAATGTTCGCTTGATGCGCGGTCGGTTTGGGATCGATCCCCGTCGGTGGGCCCATTCAGCTATTTCTCGTTCCAGCCAGTGCACCACGACTGGTATATCAAAGACCGTGGTATGTGCTATCCTGTCTGTGGGATGGTGCATATAAAATATCCCTTGCTACTAATGGAAAAATGTAGCGGCTTTCCTCTGTAAGATTATATGTCAAAATTACCAAATGTTTCAAATCCAATAGCCGATGATTAATAAATCAATGTGCTCTAGTGGTGCCGTTATACAAAACAAACTGTAGCTTTTTAACTTCCTTTCGGAGGGAGGCTTTGTATTGTTACTTTGAGACTAAACCTTTAAAGGGACATTCCTGAGTTTGCTGCAATGTTTAAGATGTTATCGACTAACAGAGACTTTTTAACGATTGTAATTAAATATCAAATATATTTTCCTGCATAAAATATTAATGGCTGTATATTAAACATGTTTCTGATCGTTCTAATATTTGTACTGGGTTAAATTTCGTTTTTTATTTCCTAAAAAAATATTTTTTCGTACGTATGATATTATATGAAGACGAAATCCAGTTTGGGCTTCTTACAAATATTAAGACGACCAGAAACACATTGAATATACAGACACTGATATTCTGAAGAATTTAATATGTAAGTTTAATCGTAGAAATATTTTATTAGTCGTAAACATCTTACAATGCAGCAAACTCAGGAATGTCCCTTTAAACCCTGCGAACTTCGTTTAATTTTTATTTAAATAATCATCGGCTATTGGATGTCAAACATTTGGTAATTCTGACACGTAGTCATCAGAGGAAACCTGCTACATTTTTCCTAATGCCGCAAAGGATCTTTTATATGCACTTTACCACACACAGGAAAGCACATACCACGGCCTTTTATCAGTTGTGGTGCACTGGTTGGAACAAGAAAAATCCCAATCAGTTGAATGGATCCACTGAGGTGGTTCGATCCTGTGATGCAAGCACCTCAAGCGAGCACTCAACCGACTGAGCTATATGCCGCCCATACCCTTAATCAGTGAATTGATCCACTGAGGTGGTTCGATCCTGTGATGCAAGCACCTCAAACGAGCACTCAACCGACTGAGCTAAATCTCGCCCTCTATTTAAAGGTGATGTACATGTACTACCTCTTGTCGTACAAACTGGTGTGCAAGAGCGACAATTCCAAGGTGCTTGACAAGAAGGCTCGGAACACGTTCATCCTGGCGCTCGACGGCGACGTGGACTTCCACCCAGCCGCCGTGCAGATGTTGCTGGACCGGATGAAGAAAAACGGGAACGTGGGCGCTGCGTGCGGCAGGATACATCCCGTTGGCTCAGGTAATAGCGTGGATGTGCAGGGGTGTGCGGCAGGATACATCCCGTTGGCTCAGGTAATAGCGTGGATGTGCAGGGGTGTGCGGCAGGATACATCCTGATGGCTCAGGTAATAGCGTGGGTGTGCAGGGGTGTGCGGCAGGATACATCCTGTTGGCTCAGGTAATAGTGTGGGTGTGCAGGGATGTCCTGCCTGTCTTCATAAGCCTACGAGACAGGTGGGGGTGGGGTGGGGGGGAGGAGTGGGGTAGGGAGGCAACTGTCCCTCTGGTGCTGGAGAAAATCCTCAAATTCGAGCAAAAACAACAGGAGATGAGCTAGCTTAAAACATTTTCACCATGTATTATCATCATTTTAACCACAATATTAGTTGTAAATATGTGTAGTGATTTGTATGCAACCATATATATATATATATATATATATATATATATATATATATATATATATGTTTGGCAGTAATGCTAAATAAATGGCATTATCCAGATTCGGGCATTTTCATTTGCCTGTTTTGGACACATCCGCCGGGAATTTCGGAGAACGTGCCCAAGAAATACGTGCTCGAACCTTCAGTGGATGACAAGACGTCTCAAAATTTAATGGTAGATTGATTGATTGACTGGAATGTACGCTTTTTTTTTTCATGGAAGATTGACCGCCCCACTCTAACAAGAAATAGGAAGTGGGGTCGACCCCTACTACTGTTTTCTAGACTTTACCTCGTTTTACATTAGTACCCTCTCGTAACCTCCGGAGCAGGGCCCGTCCGCACCACCATACCAACCATGACGACTGGGCTCTAGTCTGGTTTTCTCTTGTTCAGGTGGATCCGGCTTCTCGAGATCAGCACAGTAGTACACCCCCCCCCCCCCCCTCCCCCTCCCCTCAATCTACTGACTCTGGGATATTTTTCACGTGATAGAACCCCTCGTCCTTACCAGCTGTACACCCTAACAGCCTTAACAAGGCCACACACGTGGACATATAAATCGGACTTTAAACCTTTAGGCCTTCGTTCAAATTTTATGTCAATTGTTTTCCCCATTGTGTTAAATAGTGTAATCATCTCGTCTTTCTCTTATTTATTTTTTAATTATCCTTAAAAAATACTCCAAATTATTTTTAAAATTCGATGGAGTAATCAGTTGTGTGTGGTCAGTTAGCGTTTCATTCAGGCTTTCTTTTCACTTAATGTTATTCAAAATTGTCCATAACATGCCATACACAGCCTTTCCCCAACCCCAACCCCCATTTCCCCCTCTCGTTTTTTTTGGTACAAACGCTGACAATATCAGGATTAAAGGGACATTCCTGAGTTTGCTGCATTGTAAGATGTTTCCGACTAATAAAATATTTCTACGATTAAACTTACATATTAAATATATTTTCTTGTTTAGAATATCATTGTCTGTATATTCAATGTATTTCTGGTTGTCTTAATATTTGTAAGAAGCCCAAACTGGATTTTGTCTTCAAATAATTTCGTACGTACGAAAAAACAATATTTTAGGAAATAAAATGAAATTTAACCTAGTACAAATATTAGAACGATCAGAAACACGTTTAATATACAGCCACTAATATTTTATGCAGAAAGATATAGTTGATATGAAATTACAATCGTTAAAAAAGTCTCTGTTAGTCGATAACATGTTAAAAAGTGCATCAAACTCAGGAATGTCCCTTTAATACCCTTCAGGAGCCCACTAGCCAGTCCAGCGCTAGCATATCAAAGGCCTTGGTATGTGCTATCTTATCTGTGGAATGGTGGATATGAAAGATCCCATGCCACTAATGGAAAAATGTAGCGGGTTTCTTCTCTAAGACTATATGTCAAACAAATACCAAATGTTTGATATCCATTAGCCAATGATTACTAAATCAGTGTGCTCTAGTAGTGTTATTAAACAAAACAATTTTTTTTCATAAAAGTAGGAACACGGCATAAATCGTGTATTTAAAGGGACATTCCTGAGTTTGCTGCAATATTTAAGATGTTATCGACTAAAAGAGACATTTTAACGATTGTAATTACATATCAAATATATTTTTCTGCGTAATATAATTGTGGCTGTATATTAAACGCGTTCCTGATCGTTCTAATATTTGTACTAGGTTAAATTTCATTTTATTTCCTAAAATAAGTTTTTTTCGTACGTACGAAATTATTTGAAGACAAAATCCAATTTGGGCTTCTTACAAATATTAAGATGACCAGAAACACGTTGAATATACAGACACTGATATTCTAAACAAGAAAATATATTTAATATGTAAGTTTAATCGAAGAAATATTTTATTAGTTGGAAACATCTTACAATGCAGCAAACTCAGGAATGTCCCTTTTAAGGCTTTTTGCCAGAAAATAATTTGAGGTTACGTAATAAAGCCAAAACAGATCGCAAGTGCCCTACTCGGTGGTTATGGGTTCGAAATGTTTTCACACTGATCAAGTGCTGCATTTCATGTACTTTGACAAATTTTAAAAGAGCAGTTCTCTATAATCTTTCTAAAAATTATAAAAACAAGTATCCATTAATTTCCAAGATTTTAAGGTTCGTAATTTTACCATTAATACTTTCTGGCAGAAACTGTGTTTTGCTGCTGTGTGTATTTCTGGTTATTCATTGTACACCTATTGTTTTTCTCATGCACTAAAGGTCCTATGGTTTGGTACCAGAAGTTCGAGTATGCGGTCAGTCACTGGCTGCAGAAGGCCACGGAACACACCCTGGGCTGTGTGCTGTGCTGTCCAGGCTGTTTCAGCATGTTCCGCGCATCGGCTCTCATGGACTTCAACGTCATCAAGAAATATACCCAGCTGTCGTCAGAAGCCAGGCACTACGTCCAGTATGACCAAGGTATGTAGTATCTCAAGCTGGTGTTTCAAGGTATGTCGTGCAGCGTACGGCGAGGAATGTACAAGCTAGGGTCAAACTCTTGCAAAGGAACTTTAGAAATGTGATTCCTAATATCCTCAAGAAGTATCCCTAGTCGTCATCAAAAGCCAGACACTACGTCCAGTGCGACCAAGGTCTGTAGTGTCTCAAGTTGTGTTTCAAGGTATGTACTGTCCCAAGGTATGTAGTGTATCAAGGTATATAGAGTCGCGTGCTGTGCCAGCTAGTCAAATTCATGCAGAGGAACTTTAGAAATGCGATTCCTAATGTTATAAAAAATATATACCCAGTTATCGTTCGAAGCCAAGGTTGTTTCGCAAGGTATGTAGTGTCCCATGGTTTTGTCCCAAGGTATGTAGTGTCTCAGTGTTGTGTCCTAAGGTTGTGTCCTAAGGTATGTAGTGTCCCAAGGTATGTAGAGTCCCACGGTTGTGTTCCAAGATATGTAGTGTCTCAATGTTGTGTCCCAAGGTATGTGGTGTCTCAATGTTGTGTCCTAAGGTTATGTCCCAAGGTATGCAGTGTCCCACGGTTGTGTCCTAAGATATGTGGTGTCTCAATGTGGTGTCCCAAGATTGTGTCCCAAGGTATGTAGTGTCTCAATGTTGTGTCCTAAGGTTGTGTCCCAAGGTATGTAGTGTCCCACGGGATGTAGAGTCCCACGGTTGTGTCCCAAGATATGTAGTCTCTCAATGTTGTGTCCCACGGTTGTGTCCCAAGATATGTAGTGTCTCAATGTTGTGTCCTAAGATTGTGTCCCAAGGTATGCAGTGTCCCACGGTTGTGTCCTAAGATATGTAGTGTCTCAATATAGTGTCCCAAGATTGTGTCCCAAGGTATGTAGTGTCCCAAGGTTGTGTCCTAAGATATGTAGTGTCTCAATGTTGTGTCCCAAGGTATGTAGTGTCCCAAGGTTGTGTCCCATGGTTGTGTCCCAAGGTTGTGTCCCAAGATATGTAGTGTCTCAATGTTGCGTCCTAAGGTTGTGTCCCAAGGTATGTTGTGTCCTAAAGTTGTGTCCCAAGGTATGCAGTGCCCCAAGGTTGTGTCCCAAGGTATGTAGAGTCCCATGGTTGCCCCAAGATATGTAGTGTCTCAATGTAGTGTCCCAAGGTTGTGTCCCAAGGCATGTAGTGTCTCAGTGTTGTGTCCTAAGATTGTGTTCCACGGTATGTAGTGTCCCAAGGTATGCAGTGTCCCAAGGTTGTGTCCCAAGGTATGCAGTGCCCCAAGGTTGTGTCCCAAGGTATGTAGAGTCCCACGGTTGCCCCAAGATATGTAGTGTCTCAATGTAGTATCCCACGGTTGTGTCCCAAGGCATGTAGTGTCTCAGTGTTGTGTCCTAAGATTGTGTTCCAAGGTATGTAGTGTCCCAAGGTTGTGTCCCAAGGTATGCACAGCCCCAAGGTTGTGTCCCAAGGTTGTGTCCCAAGATATGTAGAGTCCCACGGTTGCCCCAAGATATGTAATGTCTCAATGTAGTGTCCCACGGTTGTGTCCCAAGGCATGTAGTATCTCAGTGTTGTGTCCTAAGATTGTGTTCCAAGGTATGTAGTGTCCCAAGGTTGTGTCCCAAGGTATGCACAGCCCCAAGGTTGTGTCCCAAGGTATGTAGAGTCCCACGGTTGCCCCAAGATATGTAGTGTCTCAATGTAGTGTCCCAAGGTTGTGTCCCAAGGTATGCAGTGTCCCAAGGTTGTGTCCCAAGGTATGCAGTGTCCCAAGGTTGTGTCCCAAGGTATGCAGTGTCCCAAGGTTGTGTCCCAAGGTATGCAGTGTCCCAAGGTTGTGTCCCAAGGTATGCAGTGTCCCAAGGTTGTGTCTTAAGATTGTGTTCCAAGGTATGTAGTGTCCCAAGGTATGCAGTGTCCCAAGGTATGCAGTGTCCCAAGTTATATATAATATCCTCATGAAATATACCTAGCTGTCATCAGAATCACGTGCAGTATGATAACGGTATGTAGTGCTATGTACTGCGCACAGGCGCAGTATACAGGCTAGACCCACGGTGCTTCAAACGTGCACAGTATAGATTACGATTAGTATATGAAAGTATACTTTTGTTGGTGTTTATAGATTACGTCTGATATGTCAAGCCTAGAATATTTCAAGAATATCACTGATGTATAATCAGCAAATAGTTTACATTATCACCTAGCCCAATAGCCCAATATTTGCCATGTATTGAAACCAGGTTAGCTACAATTTATGTCACTATACATTTTTATCTTGAAGTCACTATATGTTTCCCTTTCCAACCAGTACATCACGACTGGTATATTAAAGGCCATGTATGTGCTGTCCTGTCTGTGGGAAAGTGCATATTAAGGATGCCATGCTGCTAAGTGAATCACTTCTGACCCCGGTCAGACTGCCTGTCCTAACTTGCATTTGCCAGTGTGTACGATCCCACTTTCTCCCTCCCCTAACCCTCTGCTGGGTTCTCCCTCCCCTAACCCGGAAGAGCTTGCGATAGTCAGAACTTGCGCCCATGACAGGCGTGCGCTATAACAGCTTGCTCTGAATGTGCACATTAAACACTTTAACCTGAACTGAATTGAACTGCTAAGTGAAAAATGTAATGGGTTTCCTCTAAGATGACACGTTAAAAACTACCAATCTTCGACATCCCTGATCCAATAGACGGTGATTAACAAATCAAGGTTATCTAGTGGTATCATTAAACACAACAAACTTTGCTTTACTAATGAACATAATTGTCTTGTTACTACGAAGGTGAGGATCGATGGCTCTGCACGCTGCTTCTTCAGCAAGGTCATAAGATTGAGTACTGCGCAGCGGCAGACGCAAGAACGTTTGCACCGGAAGGCTTCAAGGAGTTCTTCAACCAGCGAAGACGTTGGACGCCCTCGACGATGGCGAATATCATGGAGATCATTATTTCTGGGGGGAAAATACGCAAGAAGAATGACGACATGTCTCTCCTGTTCATTGGCTACCAGGTGTTCCTCTTCGTGTCGTCTGTTCTGACGCCTGGCACGATCTTCATGCTCATATTTGGCGCCATTAATACTGCCTACCCGGAAATGTCTCTGTACGCTGCCATGTTGGCCAATTTGGTGCCTGTTGGCATTTTTGTTATTCTTTGCTTCACAGCAAAAGATGATATTCAGGTAAGTAGTTTTCAATCTCAGTAAAATTTACTGAGGTAATGTGAGTGGCTTCTTGCACTCTCTCTCTCTCTCTCTCTCTCTCTCTCTCTCTCTCTCTCTCTCTCTCTCTCTCT
The DNA here is from genome assembly GCF_016097555.1 of Gigantopelta aegis. Taxonomy (NCBI): domain Eukaryota; kingdom Metazoa; phylum Mollusca; class Gastropoda; order Neomphalida; family Peltospiridae; genus Gigantopelta; species Gigantopelta aegis. The sequence continues at coordinate 28,173,020 of NC_054711.1, forward strand.
CTCTCTCTCTCTCTCTCTCTCTCTGTCCTACATATAGTTTTTCGAACTGGGTTTTTTTTCACGTCTCAAGATATTGAGTTGAACTTTGTATATAGCTACATGTATATCGTGTACAATTACTGATCAAGTTAGAAGGGGTGGGGGTGAATTTCATGGGAAATTATTCAAGGGCCATAACTGTCAATATGGTATTTATTCACGTTTGACAGAGTTATGGTCCGTGAACTTAAGAGATATTAACATTTGTGGGGGCCGGTACGGCAAATGTATGGCTTTAACTGTACTCTCAGAATGTTTGTTTCGTTTTATTTACTAAATGTAACTCAAAAAGCAAACATTTATTTATTTATTCTTAAAACCACCTTCAGTTATTATCTATGAGATTGTTTTGAGAAGTTATAGTGAGTCATTAAACTCACTTTGGGTGAGAGCGGGTACCGGGATACGAACCCAGTACCTACCAGCCTTAAGACCGATGGCTTACATTAATCACTGCAGATTACTAAATTAATGTAGACGGTGTATTCTAAATAGTCACATAATGAACATATACTCAAGATTGTAAGAACCTATTTTTAACAATGTATTTTTATTTATTTTTTTACAGATTACGTACGTGAGCATCCTGTCGACGTTTTACTCCCTGGTCATGATGATTGTCCTGGTTGGCCTGCTCAAGCAGATAGCTCAGAGCGGGTTCTGTTCTCTGACCGCCATGTTCTTCCTCTACGTGGTGGGCATCTTCATCATCGCCGCCATGTTGCATCCTCAGGAGTTCCTCGACGTCGTGTACGGCTTCCTCTACTTCCTGGCAATCCCCTGCACCTCGATGCTGCTTGTCTTCTACTCGCTGGCCAACCTGCACGTCGTGTCCTGGGGAACCAGGGAGGAGTATAAGCCTCCTCAGCTGGAGGAAAAGTCCCAGGTTGTGACGAATGACAAGAAGAAAAAGAAGAAGAAAGCAGCCTGGCTCCACGCCAATCACGAAGATGACCGCAACTATTCGTCAGATTATACGTTCTCTTTCGGCAATATGTTGCGCTGTGTGTGTTGTCCACGGCCAGACACGAAGCAGCAGGACCTGATGAACGTCATTGTGGAGAAGATCGAAGACTTGGAATACGCCTTTAGAAACCCTGATGATGATGATGCTGTTGAGAGCGAGGAAGACCAAGGTCAACAAAGATATACAGCTGGTGCATACAAAAACGAAATGCCTAAGTTTTCAAGTTTGGATTTTGAAGGAGTCCGGTGTAAGTACCAGTAATGCTAGGCTAAAACTAACAAATGTCACGGTGGAGTTGGCCAATTCGCCGATCTCTGGACTTCTACGACTATCCATTTGCTGGTCTAAGCACTCATACATCTCGATTCTGGTCGTAGACAACACCTACGTCAGATTAGGTGATAATCTGAGCGCTCTTACAACTCGATTCTCATTGTATGCAGCTCCTACGACAGATTAGTTGTTAATCTGAGCGCTCTTACAACTCGATTCTCATTGTATGCAGCTCCTACGACAGATTAGTTGTTAATCTGAGCGCTCTTACAACTCGATTCTCATTGTATGCAGCTCCTACGACAGATTAGTTGTTAATCTGAGCGCTCTTACAACTCGATTCTCATTGTATGCAGCTCCTACGACAGATTAGTTGTTAATCTGAGCGCTCTTACAACTCGATTCTCATTGTATGCAGCTCCTACGACAGATTAGTTGTTAATCTGAGCGCTCTTACAACTCGATTCTCATTGTATGCAGCTCCTACGACAGATTAGTTGTTAATCTGAGCGCTTTTACAACTCGATTCTCATTGTATGCAGCTCCTACGACAGATTAGGTGTTAATCTGAGCGCTCTTACAACTCGATTCTCATTGTATGCAGCTCCTACGACAGATTAGGTGATAATCTGAGCACTCTTACAACTCGATTCTCATTGTATGCAGCTCCTACGACAGATTAGTTGTTAATCTGAGCGCTCTTACAACTCGATTCTCATTGTATGCAGCTCCTACGACAGATTAGTTGTTAATCTGAGCGCTCTTACAACTCGATTCTCATTGTATGCAGCTCCTACGACAGATTAGTTGTTAATCTGAGCGCTCTTACAACTCGATTCTCATTGTATGCAGCTCCTATGACAGATTAGTTGTTAATCTGAGTGCACTCATCATAAGTTGGGAGTTGAAAAAATTACAACGCATCCATCGAGTTGGCCAACTTCGTTGTGACAGTTAATAGTCTGAGACTAGCATAACACATCTCCACATACTGGTCCTTATCTCTTTAACAGGGACAGGTGCTTGTCTCTTGTAGCTATCCGTGCCACACACCTGCTATGTCCCATTATCTTTAGCTGTGGGCTTAATCTGACCACTTTGGAGAATGTTCAATAGTTACTTGGTAGAATTGTTGAGAGGCACTTGTAACAACCAACTATACTCCCCTACTACCAGTGCTAGTTAGTGCCGTGGGTCAACCAGTTTTATTAGCAGCATCCAACCGATTTTTGCTACACGATGCATATTTCCCACAATCACCTCATTTGTTAACACATAAAATTATAATTCCAACTCAATCTATATATTGGCAAAGATTACATTTTCCCCCAACAGTTTATAATGCCTCTGCATCTTTCTGGAATTCCTAATTTTTAGTGTTAACTAAAAACGTTTTGTCACTTGATAAATGGTTGACAGCTTCCCTCTATGTTTCATGACCTGCAAAGAGTGTTTTTGTTTGTTCGATTTTGTTTGTTTTGATGGGTTTTTTTTTTTACCAATGCTATCGTCATCTCTGTTAGTAGGCTTATGCTACAGTATATCAATAATTCTGAAAAAACGTTTTAGAGAATAACAGAGAAGAAACACGTCTAAGCCTTTGGATATAACAGTAGTTACAAGACTTCAAATAGAATGGCCGGTATTGTAAACCAGAAGAAATAGATTGGCAGTACATTCAGTGATGAGGCATACAGAGACACGTTTATTCAATTCTAGGCTTCCTGGTAGTAGACACTGGTGTTGTAGCTCAGGTTGTAAATCTGAACAACAAAACCATTATCCACAATCAATACCGTATCTATGCACAATGCAGCTGAAAGGGCATTTGGCGAGTTAGTGATTGATTCCATAAATCTATATCTAGTGCCTCGTCTATAGGGGGACAGTCGCTCCCAAGGATATCCTTTACTGGAGAGTTCATCCCTCTTGCACCGCTAAAGAGAGGACTGTCACTCCCAAACTAGTTTACTACATCAAACCTAGCCAAGGACAAAGCTCATCAGAACAAATATAGTTGTAATATCATGCACTTGTGATAGCAGGTGTTTGTGAATGTAAAGCATATCATGTCCCACTCACCACTCAAATAAATGTGTCTCAATTTGAAACAAAGAAATGTTTTATTTAACGACGCACTCAACACATTTTATTTACGGTTATATGGCGTCAGACATATGGTTAAGGACCACACAGATTTTGAGAGGAAACCCGCTGTCGCCACTACGTGGGCTACTCTTTCCGATTAGCAGCAAGGGATCTTTTATTTGCGCTTCCCACAGGCAGGATAGCACAAACCATGGCCTTTGTTGAACCAGTTATGGATCACTGGTCAGTGCAAGTGGTTTACACCTACCCATTGAGCCTTGCTCACTCACTCAGGGTTTGGAGTCGGTATCAGGATTAAAAATCCCATGCCTCGAATGGGATCCGAACCCAGTACCTACCAGCCTGTAGACCGATGGCCTACCACGACGCCACTGAGGCCGGTCAGAGTTTGAAACAGTGCCCCATGACTGGCAGCCTTGGTATGTGTATAAACATTACGCTCTGCTGGTTCAATTTAGCTACTGGCCATATTGAAAAATATTCCAACAAAACATCATGCAAACTGTTTATCCTATAACTCGCCCATTGTACCATGGCATAAACCTATTTGATATTTACCATTATTAACTTGGTTAATACTGTTTTGTTGTCAGTGAGTCGTTTGATTGTAAATGTGTATGTGTATAGAATTTGCTGCTCATGTTTTTTAATATGGAAAATATCAACCTCATCTAGCCAATACACAAGCCATGTAGCCAATACACAAGCCGAGTAGCCAATACACAAGCCGAGTAGCCAATACACAAGCCATGTAGCCAATACACAAGCCGAGTAGCCAATACACAAGCCGAGTAGCCAATACACAAGCCATGTAGCCGAGCCTTGAAAAATATCAACTAACGTAAACTCGGTTGATCTTTTATATATTAAAAAAAAACATTCGTGACGAATCCTCTATATATTGGTTTGTTGTTATATCATATTGTGATTTAATGGGGTTTTTTATTTTATTTCAGGCAATCCTATCTTTAAGGAAGACCCCAAACGACCCCGCGATGACCTGACAGATCCCTTTTGGGTGCAGGACCGAGACTTGGGCGCAGGAGGGATTTGTCCGCTACAGAAGGACGAACACGATTTCTGGACCAAAATGATAGACACTTACCTAAAGCCACTACAACAATCGGCAGACGAGAAAACCCAAATGGAGTTCGAGCTGAAAGGGTTAAGGAACAAAGTCTGCCTCTTCTTCTTTCTCTCTAACTGTCTTTTTGTGACGTTGATCTTCATATTGGAGAGTGTGTCAGAGTACACACCGTCGTTGACGTTCCAGCTGCCATGTAACACGGATGAGTCGACCCCAGCCAAGCTGGAGCCGATAGCCATCGCATTCACATTCATATTCGGCATCCTGCTCTTCATCCAGTTCCTGGCAATGTTAATGCACCGGTACTCGACGCTTCTGCACATCGTGTCACACACTAAAATCAGACTGAAGGGCAAGAACGCGCAGGAGGAACGAAAACAAGGATTCATGAATCTGTTAGAAGAGATGCAGATGTCGGAACACGACTATGACACAGCAAGCATAAGATCGTCGAGCTATTCCGACTATGGTGACACCAGCTCTGTAGGGACGTTTAAGGTTCACCAGAGAAGTAATCTGATGAGGCAGCTTACCCAAAAGAGACGGCCCGACGAATCACCAGTGATCGACTTGCAAGGTGTTTTTGAGAAGAAATTCAAGTTGATTGGCGATGCTTTAGATGAGGTAGAAGATGATGAAGATTTGGTACGTAAGCCAGTTTTGAGGAACTTCGGCGCTAAGTCTTTGTTTAGCCTTGTGAAGATGGATCCACAGGATAAACAGATGATCATAGAGAGGTCGAAACAGAATTGGGGAAAACTCAGGCAAAAATATCCACTACCGAAGCCTATGATGTCTGTACCTCCAAAGATGGCTGGCTGGGTGGAGATGGCAATGAAGATGAATCAGGAGCAAAACATCGACACAGATGAAAATGCTGCACAGTCGGCCACAACTGAAAGTAGGAAGGTAGAACTTAAAGAGGATAAGACAAGTGATTGGTCAAAACCTAGGCAGCTTATCGGTAGTTTAATCGAATTATCCAAACATAATACGGAACAGAAGGTGTCTGAAAGTAATACACAAACTAGGTGGACGGGAGTACGCAAACAGTTGAGAAGTTTGCACGATATGGATGAGAAAAAGGAGGAAATTACTGAAGATAATGACAGTACCTCAGAATCAAATGTTGAACTTCGAAAACAGCGTGTTGGTGACACAGTACCACGCCGTACCATAACCAGTGAAACAAGATTCTGAATTAGCAGAAACGTGAAACTGTAATGGAACACATCGAAGCTTGCTAAATTTAATGAACTATGAGGAGGATTAAAGTTGCAACAAATAAGGATCTTGTTCACCTCCAGAATATGTCTCCAAAAATAGTGTACATGCCTTTACGGAGATTGCTGCTTGTCAGAAGAGTGAAACTGTAATTGAACACATCCAAGCTTGCCAACTTTACTGGACTGTGAGGATTAAAGTTGCAACAATTAGGATTTTTTTTATCCCACAGAATATATCTTTAAAAATGTGTAAATAATTTTATTATATAACATTTAGTGAAATATCTTAAAATATAAGTGAAATAAAAGAGTTATCAGTCACTCATTATTATATTATATATTTATGTTCGTTAGATACCATTTATCTCACAACTCGTTGTTTAAAAACGTATAAAACTCGTTTTCTCTCGTTTGATACATTTTAAAATAACTCGTTGTGAGATCAATGGTATCTAACGGCCACTCATGTATTATTCTCTATGTAACCACCTACTATGCTCCCCTACTACCGGTACTCGTATCTCAGAGTTTATATCAACGGTATCCTCCCATTTGTTACACGTCGCATTTCTTACAATCTAATTAAAATGAGCTCCACTTGTTAATTACTAGACCAGTAGAGCTCATTTTAATCAGATTGCATTTCTTACACACCTTCTAATAACATAGGTCATGGTTGAGTGAACTGCAAATCCTATACCTTCTACCTAGTATGCAATAATGGACTCACCTTCTATTCACAATTAAGACACAAGAACAGAACATATATTCACTAATTCGCCACTGATTGAAGTTCCAGTCATTAATTAATAGTAGAAGAAAAACACCTCTTTTTTTTCTCTCTTTTTTCCTCTTTTATTTTTAATTTATTGTCCCCAGAGCAATATGGCCATGCCAAGGTTGGGGTGCCGTGAGATCATGACCTTACAATGTCAAAATTGATTGAAGTTCTAGTCATTAATTAATAGAAGACGAAAAAAACCCTTGACAACTATATTAGCTTGTCCGTGTTATTTTTTCATTTCCGATTCGTGAGTACTGACTTATTACGGCATACTACGGTCATATGTATTCACACTGTAAACGTTTATCACATGCGCTTGTATTTTTTAGTTAGTCTAATAGAACAAACCAATCCCTATTGCCGATAATGTTAACGTTTACTAATAAAACTGATATAAGCAGCGTATCCATTCACCCAGCAATAAAAAGTGTGGCACCTCACATCTAATCTACCTGTAAGAAAATGGGGGATCACATACCAATTAAGAGATTTAATTACTGTTTTTAATAGCAACCGTAATTTTTGCTGAAAATTGCAGTTCCATTGTTGGGGGTACCCTGCATTAGTGCATAACAAATGTATAACAAATAAAAGTTTATTTATTTATTGTCAGTGGATATTAGTATTTGCACAAATAATCAATGTCACATATTACTACCAACCACACCCACAGCTGCTTTTACTCCGTAAATATTTGATGGTGCACCTTGAACTTTGACACGGAACTCTCTTCTTTGGTACTATGCAACCTGTAACAAATGGGAGACAACCGTACGGACACTGAGCGTGTTTGGGTCATTTGCCACCTACGTATGAGAGCTATTACAACTTAGCGTCTTTTTTTCCCCTGATAGTTCAGGTCCGAGTGCTTTTTTTTTGTTGCTTTTTTTTAAAATTACGTTATGGCGGGAAGTTGCCCAGTGGTAAAACGCTCGCCAGATGCGCGGTCTGTATAATAATAATATGTTTGTAAACCACCTCAATGCATCATCGTTTGGTGATCCGAGTTGAATAAAGTTCTGTTTTGTTTCTGTCGGTCTAGGATCGATCCCCGTCGGTGGTTTCATTGGGCTATTTCTCGTTACAGCTAGTGCACCACGACTGGTATATCAAGGGCCGTGGTATGTGTTACCCTGTTTGTGGAATGGTGCATATAAAAGATCCCTTGCTACTAATGGAAAAATGTAACGGGTTTCCTCTCTGAGACTGCATGTCAAAATTACCAAATGTTTGACATCCAATAGTCGATTATTAATTAATCAATGAGCTCTTGTGGTGTCGTTAAACAAAACAGACGTTTTTAAATACGTGTTGCTCTTCGCATATTCTCGTGTGTCTGTTTTATGCACCAAAACTTGTTACTGTATTTTAAAAAGACCAACATGGTTTTCATTTGATTAGTGTATCTTACACATTTCTATATATTTTAAATGTCGATACTTTATAAATATATATTCTTACGTTCTTTGTTTATTACGTATAATATGCCTGTATGATTTACTATTGAAATGTGATCTTTAGTTTCTCATAACTCCGCAAGGCGTACGGGTCTTTTGTATTACGTGTTAAGTGTAGTAGATTATATATATATATATATATATATATATATATATATATATATATATATATATATTACGTATAATATGCCATATATATTACGTATAATATGCCTGTATGTTTTATATTGATAATGTGATTTGGTTTTTCTGTCTCTCATAACTCATAAAGATTGGCCTTTATATTGTTATTAAATTTCGTAAGACTTAATTTTTTTTAAATGTCTGTCACATCTATCTGTCTGTCTGCAACTTTCACATGCTAGACCCAAAATGACGGTAATTGAAAAAAAAAAAATTGCTTAGGTTTTGGTTCCTTTACTACTTTAAAACAAAATGAACACCCCACAAAAAGTTAAAATTTGAACATTATGTTTAATGACACAATTAGAACACATTGATTAATTAATCATCGACTGTTGGATGTCAAACATTTGGTAATTGTGACATATAGTCTTAGAGAGGAAACGCTCTACATGTTTCCATTAGTAGCAAGGGATCCGTTATATGCTCTTTCCCACAAATAGGACAGCACATACCACTGACTTTGATATCCCAGTCGTGGTGCACTGGTTGTGACGGGGGGAAAACCCCAATTAGAGAATGGGTCCACTGATGTCGTTCGATCCTATGACGCAAGCACCTCAGGCGAGCGCTCTACCCACTGAGCTAGATCTCGCACCCGCAATAATCATATGCTAAACACAAAATACTTGAAAGAAAAGTGCTTCCTTTACGACTTTAAAACAAAAGGGCGGGATTTGGCCCAGTCGGTTGAGCCAATACACAAGCCACGTAGCCAATACACAAGCCACATAGCCAATACACAAGCCATGTAGCCAATACACAAACCGAGTAGCCAATACACAAGCCGAGTAGCCAATACACAAGCCGAGTAGCCAATACACAAGCCGAGTAGCCAATACACAAGCCGAGTAGCCAATACACAAGCCACGTAGCCAATACACAAGCCACGTCGCCAATACACAAGCCACGTAGCCAATACACCAGCCACGTAGCCAATACACAAGCCACGTCGCCAATACACAAGCCGAGTAGCCAATACACAAGCCATGTAGCCACCTCAATGGATTCTGATTGGGTTTTTCTCGTTCAGACCAGTGCACCACACCTGGACAAAGGCCGTGGTATGTGTTTTCCTGTCTGTGGGAGAGTGCATATAAACGATCCCTTGCTGCATTAGGAAAAAGGTTTCCTTTGTTGACTACGAGTCAGAATTACCAAATGTTTGACATCCAATAGCCGATGATTAATTAATCAATGTACTCTAGTGGTGTCGTTAAAAACAAAACAAAAAACTTAGAACAAAACGAAAACCACATTAAAAAGGTAATAAAAAATACAACAACTTTATATGACGCATATTTATTCACATTAAGTTTAAGTTTTACACCATAAGTGTATATCTAAGAAGATGGGGATATATTAATATGTTTGACTGAGTATGAATTACCGAAGCGTGGCTAGGTAAACAAAAGGAGAAACATTACGGGTATAATAAAAAGATTGTACTTCTTCGTCGTTGGTGCCCGACTCACAAACAAATGAGCCATATCTGCTGACTGAATAATATGAATACCTGGAAAAAAAAGAAGAGAAAAACAATCATCTTTTTTATTTAGTCCATGAGCCGAGGAAGGAAGGAAGGAAGGAAGGAAGGAAATGATTTATTTAACGACGCACTCAACACATTGTATTTACGGTTATATGGCGTCAGACATATGGTTAAATACCACACGGATATTGAGAGAGGAAACCCGCTGTCGTCACTTCATGGGCTACTCTTTTTCGATTAGCAGCAAGGGATCTTTTATATGCGCAATCCCACAGACAGGATAGTATATACCACGGCCTTTGCTACACCAGTCATGGAGCACTGGCTGGAACGAGAAATAGCCCATTGGGTCCACCGACGGGGATCGATTCTAAACCGACCGCGCATCAAGCGAATGCTTTACCGCTGGGCTACGTTCCGTTCATGAACCGAGACTCCAGATCTGACCAATTGGTACCATCCGTGAGACCAGCCTCAGTGGCGTCGTGTCAGGCCATCGGTCTACAGGCTGGTAGGTACTGGGTTCGGATCCCAGTCGAGGCATGGGATTTTTAATCCAGATATCGACTCCAAACCTTGAGTGAGTGCTCCGCAAGGCTCATTGGGTAGGTGTAAACCACTTGCACCGACCAGTGATCCATAACTGGTTCAACAAAGGCCATGGTTTGTGCTATCCTGCCTGTGGGAAGTGCAAATAAAAGATCCCTTGCTGCTAATCGGAAGAGTAGCCCATGAAGTGACGACAGCGGGTTTCCTCTCAAAATCTATGTGGTCCTTAACCATATGTCTGACGCCATATAACCGTAAATAAAATGTGTTGAGTGCGTTGTTAAATAAAACATTTTTTTTTTTTTTTCGTTATGAACTATTCACAGCTAATTAAGGCATCACAACATCGTTTCGTCCAAGATGGCCGCCAATGTATTAGCTAGAACAAGGATATAGTAATTTATCGCATTTAACATTAACTAGGAAGAGATTTGTATGTTATTGAATTTATTTTATTGGCAAAGGAATTCATTTATTACGACCTCGTGCTAACTGAGATATTGCATCATCATTTAAATTGATGATGGCCATGATAATGGCCGCCAAGAGTAAGAAGTGGCCATATCTTACATTCTGTATATTTCCCCAAAAGACTAATTTGTACTTCAAAAACAGTTTCTATATGGTAAGCATTTTTCAGTTATCACATTCACTTTCTAATACAGAGAAATGTTTATCATTGCATGAATCCATGATTCCATAATGGTTGCAAAAACAAAAAACTGACCACTTTATATGTTTAGCATTACCTAAAACAATCATGTTGAAACCAACTGCTGAGTTTTAAGGGTAAACCAATCATTGTCCCAAATAATCTACATATAAAGTTGCATGACATGGACCAAGTTGTTCACCATGCCAACCTTGCTGTGACAATGGGCCATTATATGCACACAAATCGCAATGGTTTAATGTTTATACAATGGTTGACTAAAAAGTTCTGACTTTAATTACGAATTATGTCTAGAACACCATTGTCAGTTTCCGTGTATGACATGGACCAAGTAGTTCACAATGCCAACCTTGCTGTGTTAATCGCACGCAGATCTGAGGAACGAACCAGACATAACAAAAGTTTCAACATGATGTGTTTCAAGGCACCTGTACACAAATATGCTGTTGCCATGGTTGCAACGTATGACTGTGACTTTGAAGTCACTGGAACATCCACCAGATTTGGCACCACCAGATTTCAACCTCTTCAAGAACTTGAAGAAAGAACTGTCTGGCAAGCATTATGCAAATGATCATGACATTATTTCTGCTTTTTACACCATTAGAAGGAAGCCTTCTACGCCAGTGGGATCCAGTCACGACAGTGGGATCCAGGCACGCCAGTGGGATCCAGGCACTCCAGCATCACTGGAAGCAGTGTCTTGTCCTCGATTGAAAAATAATCATTAGCCAACTCCGCCAACGCAGTCCATCATAGGTAGGTTCAGAACGTTTCAGCTACCTGTCATAATTTTATTATTTCAATTTTCTATCTCTGTATAATTGATACATACCTATCATTGCATTTTGTCAACCAAGACAATTTATCTCCTCATAGCATAGCAATTACTAGTATACTAGTATACTTCGGTTATACCTACAAATGATCGACTATCATAAGCTGAACGCAGCAGCTACATATACTATATGATTAAAATAACAACACAATGATAGCTGCAAACAAAAATACTTAATTAAAAAAAAAAATACACCACCCATTAATAAATGATATAATGATGTAAACACAGTAGATAATAATAATAATAATAATAATAATAATATAATACACTTGTATTCAGTCACTTCACGTTCATTCGTCTCATAACATTGTGTAAGGAATGAATGAATGAATGAATGTTTAACGACACCCCAGCACGAAAAATACATCGGCTATTGGGAGTCAAACTATGGTAATGCAAACAAATAAGGTAATGATCAACATCAATATAAAAATTCAAGATTTAAATAAAAACAGTGTAAAGAACTGTGCAAAGATACAAATATCACAGATAGATACTAACTTTTACTCAAAATTTCAATTTGTGCTGCTTTGGCCATTCTCAAAGAGAATGTTACACCCCTGCACCACGGTGAGGTTACAGCACGCGCAGGGGAATTGCGTAAGGTTGCTTTTTAGTGCAACGGTTGTTCAAGAATTTATCCCATGAGAGCTACAGAAATTATATGGAAACTGAGCTGTTAAAAACCCACATTTTGCATTTAAAAAGGGTGTATTTTGTTGAACCGCTACAACGAATTATTTGCATAATTTTTGAGGTGCTTCTTCTGATTTCAGTTCAAATGACAGAGCTACAGACAAGAACTGCAATGGGCAATGGGGAACTGAAAAGAAACATGAAAAGGTTGTATCTCATATGATGAACCATGTCCTTTCAGGCTGTGATGTTGCTGCCGTATATAAAGGGATACAAAAGCAACAGTTATAAAAAATTCTGTCTGAAGCATTTAAACCTATTAAACTTGAGGACTTAGATGCTGATATGGATACGTCACAAGGAAGGCTATATTCAGATGTCGCAGACATCGATTAGTGAGGGGAAAACATGAAGCTTTAGATGACTTCCACAACTGACTATTCCATGTGGAGTGAAGACTTGCACCATCTAAAATCGTCCAACCGATTCAATGTACCTTTTTAACCAACCTTTTTCGATGACTGAGTAATGTATCCATTATCAAGAGACAGAAGATGGGAATAGTAAAAACTGATGCTACAGTCTTTAATGAAACGACAGTCATTAGTTGCGACTTGCCCATTTATCACAGCCACGTTGGCATTGAAGATGTGGTCTATATGTGCAACATTACATGCTAGATAGTCCAAAGATTGGTGAACCCTTAAAACATAGCGGTCAGCGAAAAGAATTATTATTTTAAATGATGTTTTAGATAACATTACTTTTTAAATAGATTAAACTCCCTCAAAAGAGAAGTTGGTTTCAAAAAGAGTATTTAAGGTGATACATATAACACATTTCTTTATATTTGCAGCCAACGTGAATTCTGGCAATGATATAATTTCTTTATAGAAAGTGACTGCGAGAATTGAATTCCTTGTTCCCTAGAAAACCCTGTATTTGAAGTAAAACATTTTGTTTGGGGTAAAATAGAATGAAAGATATGGCCACTTCTTACTCCTAACGACCATCTTGGATTTAAATGATGGGACAATATCTCAGTTAGCATGGACTTGTTATAAATTAATCCTTTAATAAACAAAACTCCATCTCATAATCACGATCTTGCTATAGTTGATGTAAAATGCAATAAATTAAAACAAAATTGTTCTGGTTGATATAGTGGTGGCCATCTTGGATGTAAATGATGTTGCAATGACTTGATTAGCTGGGAGTAGTTCATGATTAATCTTCTGATCCTTGAAACACTGTCACAAACATCAATAGTTTCGTCATTGTTGATAAAGTATTGGAGATGTCTCCAGTTCTGTTTTAACAGCCATCTTGGACGCCATCTTGAATATTTCAAAATGCTCATGGTGACAAGTTTAGACCTCTCGGATCGTTAATCAGTACTTCCGAAAGATGTAAAAACCAGAAAGTACATTGTGGGTACCGATCTACAAGGTTTATTAATGCTTTGGCAAACACTAAAACACGGACTTCTCAGATGTTTTTACCACCTGTACAATAAATGTTAAAAAGTGTGCAACTAGCTACAGATACTCTACTGGAAAGTCCATCATGCATTATTGTGTTGTGCTAGGGTGTACTAAAACAATTATAACAGTTAGGTTTGGTGCCCTCAGATGGTACCAATTTTTGGTTTGGCTCATGGAATAATTTGGATTGCCGAACATTTTGTAGCGTGTTCCACACATAATTACATTACAATGCATGTCTATAAATACACATCTAATTAATTAACAGTAATGTTGAAAGTGAATATTAAATGAATTGATCTGCAACCAATTTCACAAAACAGATAGGATTCGCAAGACACCGTTACTGTTACGGATAGTGATAGGTCACCACTTTGAGTGTAGGATTGGCAAGACACCGTTACTGTTACGGATAGTGATAGGTCAGCACTTTTAGGGTAGGATTCGCAAGACACCGTTACTGTTACGGATAGTGATAGGTCACCACTTTGAGTGTAGGATTCGCAGTGATAGGTCACCAGAGAGAGAGAGAGAGAGAGGGAGTTCGCAAGACACCGTTACTGTTACGTATTTTTTATAGACAAAACTTTGAGATGTAGGAACGTTTATTAAAAACAGCACACAACGTTTTGTTTACGGCTAGTGATAGGGGGGGTCGGGGTACTTCCACGTATAATGTTTTTTTAGATGTCCTGAAATAGGATTTCCTGCATTCCCTTGCCTTTTATTTAGAATTAGCTGCAAGAATATGCAGCATTCCCCCCCCCCCCCCCCACACACACAACAGGATAGCACATAACAAGGCCTTTGTTATATCTGTTGTAGAGCACTGGCTGGAATGAGAAATAGCCCAATGGCTCCACCGACGGCCATCTGCCCAGGACCAAGCGATATGGGATATAAAACAAATTGTTTGGAAGTTGGACCGACGAAGCAAATGCTTTACCACTGGGCCACGTCTCGCCCCAACTTACTTGGATGCAAACCCAGTACCTACTTCGGAAACAGATCAGCAATGGAATCTGTAATGCTAGAATCAGACTATCAACTGTCACAACGGAGTTGGCCAACTTGATGGTTATGTTTTAACACGCACCCAACCCCCCCCCCCCCCCCCCAAACACATACACACACTTCAAACTTACGACGGGTGTACTCAGATTAACTAATCGGTCGTAGGAGTTGTATACGAGAATCGAGTTGTAAGAGTGCTCAGACTATCAATTGTCACAACGAAGTTGGCCAACTTGATGGTTACGTTTTAACCCTTTAAAGCCCAGTGTACTCAAATGAGTGCATACTTTATAAGCACAAACACTATTTACAAAAATGAAATATTTCTAATGAATAAGTACTGAGAATTTCCATATATGTCTAATATCTTCAAAATGAGTACAATTTACTTGAATGATTAAACTTATATTTGAACAGCGCCAAACATTTAAATGTGTACTCGTTTGGGTACAATAGGCACCTACGGCAACATGTTTTATCTTGTAGTCTTTTCTCTGCACTTATAGATCTGCTACATTGTTCTAATGATGTGTTAAACGATTTTGATATGTTTTTTCTCTGATTGCAACAAATATTTTTAAAATCTGATGTAATAATTACTTTTTACTCATATACAAGTACAGTCCGATGTACTCATACGAGTACATTTAAAAACAAACAAAAAATAAATATTTATTTCAAATATACTCAAACGTGTTTTTAAATGATGCTATGTTTATTCACAAACCAATATTTTATCTGAATTCATGCTAGTTTTGTCACGGGCATTAAAGGGTTAAACACCCACCCACCCCACATACACACACTTCAGACTTAGACGGGTGCAATCAGATTAACAAGTAATCGGTCGTAGGAGTTGTATACGACGAGAATCGAGTTGTAAGGGTGCTCAGACTGTCAACTGGACAGTCGTAGAAGTCGAGAGATCGGCGAGTTGGCCAACTCCGTCGTGGCAGTTGGCATTGTGATCCTAGCATACCACTTACCGTGTGACTTCATATCGACGAGGGCGTTTGTAATGGATGACCTGGCCACGCCCCGTGATGCGTCTTGGATCAAGTACGTGTTGAAACCTGTTTGAATGACACACAACACAAAGATGACAGTTTCCCGTGAAGACCTAGTATAGGCTATCTTCCCGCGATTACGGTCAAAAGCATCAATGACGTCATCGCAAATATCGGAATCCCATTGGCTGAACAAAAAGAGTAGTGCAGCGTGAAACGTCCCAGAATGTTTTGTTCACATTCGGGGATATACTTATCTAATTTCTTTTTGACCACCCGATCTAATCTAGCAACCAAATTTAATGAGTAGAATTTTCTTTATTAATTATATTAATTAGAGTAAAAATAAAGTTTGTTTTATTTAACGACGCCACTGGAGCACATTGATTCTTTATCTTATCATCGGCTATTGGACGTCAAACATATTACTGCCAATCACAGCCACAGCTGCTTTTATTCCGTAAATATTTGACGGTACACCTCGAACTTTGACACGGAACTCTCTCCTTTGGTACTATGCAACCTTATGGTCGCGTCTGGCTTGGATATAAATATAATCGCTTGTTTCGCTTGTGCACACTGCACGTGCTTTCGCGGTAAGACTTGGGGATCCTTCACTTAGTTGTTTTTGTCAGCGAAGTGAAGTTTTGTACTGGGATGTATGCGGCTATGTTGACTTGTTTTTTTGTGTGACTCGTATGACGGCCATTCTGCAGAACGCCACGGTTGTTCGCGTTTAGTTTCTACATGTCCGAGCCTGTTCTAGCAGCACTGGAAGATTGACCGCCCCACCCTAAGAAGAAATAGGAAGCGGGGTCGGCCCCTAGTACTCTTTTCTAGACTTTACTTTGTTTTATTGTGATGCCATCTCGTATCCTCCGGAGTCGGGCCCGTCCGCACCACTAAACCAACCCATGACGATTGGACTATACCCTAGTCTGATCTCTCTCTCGTTCAGACGATCCGGCTTCTCAAGATCTGTATTTCAGCACAGCACTACACCTTCAACGTCTATTGACTGTCAATCTAGGGGTTTTCTTGACGGGATGCAACTCATTTCGTCCCTACAAGTTGTGCACCCTAACGGCCTTTACGAGGCCACTCACGTGGACATATAGATCGGACTTTAAACTTTTAGACCTTCGTTCAAAAGTTTATGTCGAAATTACTCTTTTTTAAAATATTATTAAATAGTCCGATCCTCTCTTCTTTCGCTTATTTTATATTTGGACTGTCCTTCTGAAATGCTCCAAATTATATAAATATTCGACCGAGCAGTCAATTATTTTATTTTTGGCTTGTAATTTCTTTTCTTTTTTTCTTTTTTTTTAAAATTCTAATAACTTTTTTTTTACTAATAGCTATTTTCAAAATTCTGCCCATTTTCAACTCTATCCCCCCCCCCCCCCCCCCCCCTCCATACCGAATCAGGCCACCGATCTTATCTAATTTCTTTTCGACCACCCGATCTAATCTAGCGACCAATTTTCTTTATTAATTAGAGATGCGCATCAAAATTTTAAAGGCCCACTATTTAATTTTTGGATGTAAATTTCAAAATTGTCCGCTTAATTTTTTTCTGCCCCGGGACAAGCCCCTGGCTACCCAGAGACAGGCCCCGGGACGGACATGCTCGAAACTCTAGTGGTATGAGCATGTAAAAATGATTCGCACTCGCACTCGCGTCACACGCGTGGCCGGTTAGGATACAGCTTTACCTAGGCGGTTGGCGTCTTTGGCCGTGTAGTACACGCAGTAGTCCAAAGCTAATCCCAAAACGAAGACTCGGCTGATTCCGGCAGCCGACAGTGTCTCGTTCAGTTCCGTCTGGCTGAACCCGCCATTGTCGAAGAACGCAGAGTACGAGTCGACCTGGAAAGCAGAATGAGTCGGTGAGTGCTTTCATTTAAGCCTTCCAATGTGCATATACATATCATTATCATCGTCGTTGTCACCATCATTGTCATTGTCGTAGTCGTCATCACCATTATCATCATCATTTAATATTATTGTCATCATCAAAATGAATTATCATCATCGCCATCATCATCATTATCATAATGATCGTCGTCATCATAATCATTATCATCAATATTATCATGACCTTATCATCATAATCATCTTATCATTATTATCATCATCATCATCACAATTATTATCAATTTCCATCATCATTATCTCCATCAATATCACCATCATCATCGTTATCATTATCAGCATTCTCATTATCATAATTCATCGGTATCATCATTATCACCATCATTATCATCGGTATCGTCATCACCATCATCCAGAAGTATATAAATACAAGCTTCTGTCACGGCATCTCACCTCACAGTTGAAGCCTTTCCTGATGACGACGTCGTCCTGTTTGCGAGTCATCTGTTTAGAGAACGCAGCCGACGTGGGCCCCGTCACGTTCTGGATGCAGTGGTCAGGCCACAACGTCTGCGGCACAACATACGCGGTGCTGTTGCAGTGAAGACCATGTTGGTATGTGTCAGGCACATTGTCACCAAAACATAATTGTCCTGAAAGTAAACAAGATATAGATGCTAGAAGTTAAAAATTTGTTTTGTTTAACGACATCACTAGGACACATTGATTTATTAATAATCGGTTATTGGACGTCAAACATTTGGTAATTTTGACATATTTTATATTTTATATGCAACCATCCCAGACAGAATAGCACATTTCACGACCTTTGTTATATCAGTCGTAGTGCAATGGATGGGACATCGGGCGAGTGCTTTACACAGCCCGGGAAGTAAATAATTAAATACTGGTCACACTAATAGAAATACAAAAAGGTAGAGAACAGTAGTAATCTTAAAGAGGAAACGGTACCCGCTATATTTTACATGCACCATCCCACAGACAGGATAGCATACACAACAAATTTGATATACCAGTCAATGTGCACTGGCTGAAACGAGATATAGCCCAATGGACCCACCGGGGATCGAACCTGCACCGACCACGCATCAGGCGAGCGCTACCGGGTTACATCCCGCCTCAATATAGATGCTATTTCACGATATTTGGCATGAGTTCGACCTGTACCCCCCTTTCAATGGTTAGGGTAGTTTTATGATAGGAAGGAAATATTTTATTTAACGATGCACTCATCACATTTTATTTACGGTTATATGGTGACAAGCATATGGTTAAGGACCACACATATATTGAGAGAGGAAACCCGCTGTCGCCACTTCATTGGCTACTCTTTTCGATTAGCAGCAAGAGATCTTTTATATGCACCATCCCACAGACAGGGTAGTATATACCACGGCCTTTCATATACCTGTCGTGGTGCACTGGATGGAACGAGAAATAGCCCAATGGGCCCACCGACGGGGATCGATCCCAAACCCAAAATAAATGAGTGTATATGTATTTAACAAACAAAAGCGATTGGGATACGTCTTTTAACGGGTTGTTAGATAAATAGTATCTAACGGACACAAAAACAGCCATTGTGTTATGAAAACGCACCTGACAAAAAATCTTAATTATCTTACCGTAATTGCATTTTAGATCCAAATAGCCCCCCCCCCCCCCCCCCCCCCCCAAAAAAAAAAAAAAAACCCACACAAAAACAAAACAACAACAACAAAGAACCCCAAAAAACAAACAAACAAAGCAAACAAAAAATAACATGTATTTAATGCAGATTACTGAAATATTAAAATACCTTCTTTGTTGTACGTCAAATTAACAACCTGGTAAAGGGAAGTACCCGGATGTGTTGATACGAAGGACACGTGATCAGGACAGTGCCAGTCCTGAGAGAGAATGACCAATGAGAATTGTTTTTCATACTTTCTGCGTATCTCGTTTATAACCGGGACTACTTGATTTCCGTGAGCAACGGCAAGACTCCCGCCTTGCAGGAAACATTCTTGAACGTCTACGATAATGAGAGCCGACTTGGAGTTGCATGTCACTGGAACGGCCAAGGCACAGAGTAGGCCTATCCACGAATAGTACAGCATTCTGTTTCTGGAACAAACACAAAATAATAATAATAATAATAATAATAAAGGAATAAAGGAATAATACGGACACTACTACTACTACTACTATTACTACTACTACTACTACTACTACTACTACTACTACTACTACTACTATCACTATCACTACTACTACTACTACTATCACTACTATTACCACCACCAATACTACCACTAAAATACTATTATTGCTGACGCTACTACTACTACTACTATCACCACCACCACCACCACTTTATTACTACTACTAGTACTACTACTAGTACTATTATTACTACTACTACTATTACTACTACTACTACTACTACTACTACTACTACTACTACTACTACTATCACTACTACTGCCACCACCACCACTACTTTATTATTATTACTACTACTACTACTACTATTACTACTACTACTACTACTACTATCACTATCACTACTACTACTATCACTATTACTACTACTACTACTACTATCACTATCACTACTACTACTACTACTATCACTATTACTACTACTACTACTATCACTATCACTACTACTACTATCACTATTACTACTACTACTACTACTACTACTGTCACTACTACTACTACTACTATCACCACCACCACCACCACCACTTTATTACTACTACTACTACTACTACTACTACTACTACTATTACTACTACTACTACTACTACTACTACTACTACTACTACTACTACTATCACTACTACTGCCACCACCACCACTACTTTATTATTATTACTACTACTACTACTACTACTACTATTATTATTACTACTACTACTACTACTACTATTATTACTACTACTACTACTACTACTACTACTACTATCACTACTACTGCCACCACCACCACTACTTTATTATTATTACTACTACTACTACTACTACTATCACTATCACTACTACTACTACTACTACTACTACTACTACTACTATTACTATCACTACTACTACTACTACTACTACTACTACTACTACTACTACTACTACTACTATCACTACTATTACCACCACCAATACTACCACTACTATACTATTATTGCTGACGCTACTACTACTACTACTACTACTATCACCACCACCACCACCACTTTATTACTACTACTATTATTATTACTACTACTACTACTACTACTACTACTACTACTACTACTACTACTACTACTACTACTACTACTACTACTACTACTACTACTACTACTACTACTACTATCACTACTACTGCCACCACCACCACCACTACTTTATTATTACTACTACTACTACTACTACTATCACCACCACCACCACCACTTTATTACTACTACTAGTACTACTACTACTACTACTACTACTACTACTATTATTACTACTACTACTATTACTACTACTACTACTACTACTATCACTACTACTACTACTACTACTACTACTATCACCACCACCACCACCACTTTATTACTACTACTAGTACTACTACTACTACTACTATTATTATTACTACTACTATTACTACTACTACTACTACTACTATCACTACTACTGCCACCACCACCACTACTTTATTATTATTACTACTACTACTACTACTACTACTACTACTACTATTACTACTACTACTACTACTACTATCACTACTACTGCCACCACCACCACTACTTTATTATTACTACTACTACTACTACTACTACTACTACTACTACTACTACTACTACTACTACTACTACTACTACTATCACTACTACTGCCACCACCACCACTACTACTTATTATTATTACTACTACTACTACTACTACTATTACTATCACTACTACTACTACTACTACTACTACTACTAATGAATGAATGAATGAATGCATGTTTAACGACACCCCAGCACGAAAATTACATCTGCTGTTGGGTGTCAAACTATCGTCAAGCAAAAATCCAGTGAGTATTAACAGTTAAAGTAAAACACAGTGTTAAAAAAAAATGTAAAAATTACAAATATCGCAGACAGGTAAAATAAAAATTTAGATTAAATTTCAGTATCACGAAGAAATTGCAACAAAACTTCAGGATGGAATAGAAATGATTCCATCACATTTCTTCTTCCAAATATATATAGTTTCCTTCAGATGATTGCACTCCACCAAAATGTGGCGTACCGTCAGAGTATACTGACAGTGCTTACAGTGACACACTGATGTGATGAAGTTTTCTTTAGAATAAATGAATAAGTCAAGTATTTACGACCGATGTGAACACGACACAAGACTATATCATCCTTCCTGCACCGCCTATAAGAGGACTGCCACTCTCCAGGATTGGCTTGACAGAAAAAAGTTTGTTCACAACAGCACAATAACTTACTTTACTAAACTACAACAACAACAACAACAACTACTACTACTACTACTACTACTACTACTACTACTACTACTACTACTACTACTACTACTACTACTATACTTAGCCAAAAAAGTTTACCAATTTGGTAAATGTGCTTAAACAAAAGATGATTTCGTCACTGTAATGCTGAACATTCAGATCTGGTTGTTGTGTCCGATGTCATGAATTCCTGCCCACACCATGACGCTACCACCATCACATCGGTGAAGGTCAGTGCATGAGGCGGACATTGTAAATGATGATATCATGATCGTAATGATGATGATGCTGGTGGTAATGATGATGGTGATGTTGATGACGGTGGTGGTGATGATGATAATAATAATAATAATGGTGGTGGTGATGTGCTGATGATGATAATGATGACAATGATGATGTTGGTGATGTGCTGATGATGATAATGGTAACGATGATGATGGTGGTGGTGGTGGTGATGATGATGACGCTGATGGGAGTGACGGGGATGTGATGATGATGATGATGATAGTGATAATGGTGGTGATGATGACGATGCAACACTCAAAGAAGACTGACACTCCCAGACTAGTTTACTAAATCAAAACTACCACTGGACAGAACTCAATCGAACAAATATAGCTGTGATGAAATTAAAGGGACATTCCCGAGTTTGCTCCATTGTAAGATGTTTCCGACTAATAAAATATTTCTACGATTAAACTTACATATTAAATATATTTTCTTGTTTAGAATATCAGTGTCTGTATATTCAGTTTGTTTCTGGTCGTCTTAATATTTGCAAGAAGCCCAAACTGGATTTTGTGTTCAAATAATTTCGTACGTACGAAAAAATAATATTTTAGGAAATACAATGAAATTTAACCTAGTACAAATATTAGAACGATCAGAAACACGTTTAATATACAGTCACTAATATTTTATGCACACAAATATATTTGATATGTAATTACACTCGTTAAAAAGTCTCTGTTAGTCGATAACATCTTAAAAATTGCAACAAACTCGGGAATGTCCCTTTAATCTCAGATTACCGAAGAACTGTCAAAGTGAGCACGCCGAAAGTGCTGCTTCTCACTACACCATTTCTCGTCACGTTACTATATACTAGGGAAAGGACGTAGTCCAGTGGTAAAGCGCTCACTTGATGCGCGGTCGGTTTAGGATCGATCCCCGTCAGTGGGTCTATTGGGCTATTTCTCGCTACAGCCAGTGCACTACGACTGGTACATCAATGGCCGTGGTATGTGCTATCCTGTCTATGTGATGGTGCATATAAAAGAACCCTTGCTGTTAATCGAAAAGAGTAGTCCATGAAGTGGCGACTGCGTGTTTCCTCTATACATCTGTGTGGTCCTTAAAGGGACATTCCTGAGTTTGCTGCAATGTTTAAGATGTTATCGACTAACAGAGACTTTTTAACGATTGTAATTAAATATCAAATATATTTTCCTGCATAAAATATTAGTGGCTGTATATTAAACGTGTTTCTGATCGTTCTAATATTTGTACTGGGTTAAAGTTCGTTTTATTTCCTAAAATATTTTTTTTCGTACGGACGAAATTATTTGAATACGAAATCCAGTTTGGGCTTCTTACAAATATTCAGACGACCAGAAACACATTGAATATACAGACATTGATATTCTAAACAAGAAAATATATTTAGCATGTAAGTTTAATCGTAGAACTATTTTATTAGTCGGAAACATCTTACAATGCAGCAAACTCGGGAATGCCCCTTTAACCATATGTCTGACGTCATATAACCGTAAATAAAATGTGTTGAGTGCGTCGTTAAATAAAACATCTCCTTCCTTACTATATACTAGGTCAAGATCAAGATCAACAGTTTTAAGCTGTCATAGCGCGCGCCTGCCATGGGCGCAAGTTCTGACCATTGCCAGCTCCTCCGTCTAGGACAGAAAAAGAACTGGAGATGGGGAAAAGCGGGATACCCGCACACACTGACAGGTGCAAGATAACACGGTCGGAAGCATGCGAGGAGGTTGGTTTGGTGGTGTGGAATGTGCAATGCTCCAGGCAGGAATTATAGCCAAAGTTAAATAATGCGCGTTTAATTTATCAAGAAGATTACCCTACTTTATTTAGACCGGTTCGATCGACAAGAATTATCGCGCTACTATGATGGTATGCCCACGTAGGTGGAGTCCACGTTGTACTAGGTTGTCGGTACTTGGTGTAGCAGCTCAATACAGTCTGGTTTAAAGATATAGTTCCTCATACAAAACATACAACCCCTGCAATTAACAAAAAAAATGTTCAAGGCAAAAAAACATGCCATTGAAAAACAAAACTCAATATAGTTCCAGGGCCGTGGCTAGGATTTTCTATCGGGTTGTTGTTTTGGGTTTTTTGACGGGGGGAGGGGGGGGGGGGGGGGGGCACTGAGTAGTTAAAACTCCGTAAACGGTTAAGAAGATAATTTTCTTTAAGTTTCTATAATTTTTTCCAGCCCTGAGTTCAAGGCAAAAACAGTGTCATGGAGTTTTTAATTGTCCACGGCACTGCCGATTGCCGTGGGAAATTGCAGGGGTCCTTTTGAAATCTTTCTTTGACAATTACAAGTAGGCTGACCTCTGTAGTATTTAAATAGCCCATTGGTTTGAAGTTACTTGTAGAATTGATTGTTATCTACATGATTCAAAATAACCGAGTTAATAAAAACCATGTGAAGCGTATGATAACAAGTGTAATGCATGTGAAATATGACTTCTCTTTCTACGCTAAGTAGTGGTTGACATGTTTTGAGACAGTCTTTACTATTCATTTAAAAAATAACAGTTGTAATATGGTTAAAGGGACATTCCTGAGTACGTACGAAATTATTTGAAGACGAAATCCAGTTTGGGCTTCTTACAAATATTAAGACGACCAAAAACACATTGAATATACAGACACTGATATTCTAAACAAGAAAATATATTTAATATGTAAGTTGAATCGTAGACATGTTTTATTAGTCGGAAACATCTTACAATGCAGCAAAATCAGGAATGTCCCTTTAAATTATTATAGTCGCGTGTGAATCAATCTAATTCTATGGAACACGTGTCAGGATCCATGTATACCCAGCTCTCTCTCTCTCTCTCTCTCTCTCTCTCTCTCTCTCTCTCTCTCTCTCTCTCTCTCTCTCTCTCTCTCTCTCTCTCTCTCTCTCTCTCTCTCTCTCTCTCTCTCTCTCTCTCGGACAATACAAAATTCCTGACACCCGTTTTGTAAAATCAGTAAGACACACAAGCCCGTATAATAATCTCTATGTTCGAACTGACAACAACTGTGCAAATAGCGTACTGCCACCTGCGTAACAGCAGCATTAGGTCGTGAGCTGGGTAAGGGTGGCATTCAAAAATCAGATTTGTTTATGGTAGACATTTGGAGGCTATATCTACTAAATGTGATGCATCACTGACCTAAATGATGACTGATGGATGCTATTCCATATTTTGAACGTGTGTCTACCGTTTCATCTATCGGGTGAAACTCTTGCACACTTTGTAATCGTTTTAGATGAAGTGACAGACGACAGCTGTGGTGGCAGTACTCATGGCGCGTGCCTCCGGTGAAGCAGGATATGTTCACTTTTCGCGAACACCTGATATCATCACTGTCATCATTTATCCATTGAAAGCTCTGTCCTGTGCTAGTTTCGATTTAGAAAACTAGTCTTTGAGTGGCAGTCCTCTGAGCGGTGCACGACGGATCTGTTGCCCAGTAAAGGATCTCCTCGGGAGTGGCTGTCCTCTTATAGACGAGGCACTAGATAGAGATTCATGGAATCAACCACTATTTTGCCAAATGCCCATTGGACTGCATTGTGTAGAGATACGTCTTGATAATGAATAACTGTTTTGTCGTTCAGATTGACTGTACATTGTACATCTAATGAGTACAAATAAAAAGATAAATACCTGTATGTTTAGGTACCACCCTGACATTGTTTATTATTATATAATAATAGTAATTGTCAAATAAC
This sequence comes from Gigantopelta aegis, assembly GCF_016097555.1. Lineage (NCBI taxonomy): Eukaryota > Metazoa > Mollusca > Gastropoda > Neomphalida > Peltospiridae > Gigantopelta > Gigantopelta aegis. The sequence goes on from NC_054711.1 coordinate 28,199,208, forward strand.
AATATACAATAATACAACAGAAACTTGGCTTACCTTTATGTACATACACGAGACTGCGAAAACGGACAGCCTTTAGGTCAAAATGAACTAGATACAATGGTGCTGTGTTATAATCCTTTTTACATCATGGAACGGTCTGCGGCCGTCGAGTTCACTGGATGTGAAGGGGTGTTTTTAATAATCCTTTAGGAACTAGATAAGGGGCCGGTCGGGGTATGTGTCCCCCAGTCCCCCAGATTTACTTTACAGAAATAACTAAAACAAGTAGTGTGTCATTACAGGGCGGGATTAGCTCAGTCGGTTGAGTAGTCGTTTGAGGTACTTACGTCGCAGGATCGAACCACCTCGGTGAATCCATTCAACTGATTGTGTTTTTTCTCGTTCCAACCAGAATATCATAACTGGTCAAAGGCCGTGGTGTGTGATTTTCCGTATGTGGAAAGTGCATATAAAAGATCCCTTGCTGCATTAGGAAAATTGTAGCGGGTTTCGTCTGATGACTACGTGTCATAAATACCAAATGTTTGACATCCAACAGCCGATGATTAATTAATCAATGTTTTTTTAAAGGGACATTCCCGAGTTTGCTGCATTGTAAGATGTTTTCGACTAATAAAATATTTCTACGATTAAACTTATAAATTAAATATATTTTCTTGTTTAGGATATCAGTGTCTGTATATTCAATGTGTTTCTGGTCGTCTTAATACTTTTTAGAAGCCCAAACTGGATTTTGTCTTCAAATAATTTCGTACGTACGAAAAAATCTTTTTTTAGGAAATAAAATGAAATTTAACCTAGTACAAATATTAGAACGATCAGAAACACGCTTAATATAGAGCCACTAATATTTAATGCAAAAAAATATATTTGGTATGTAATTACAGTCGTTAAAAAGTCTCTGTTAGTCGATAACATCTTAAAAATTACAGAAAACTCAGGAATGTCCCTTTAAATATAACACCAATATTTTCTTCTCCAGACGCTAAATGGGGCGTTCTCAGTATGCATCAGTCGCGCCGACTTATGGCATGTGATCGAATCGTACTGTGAGAACCGCTGAATCGGAACGACTTTAGTCTTATACACATATACGATTACCAAATTTGGATAAAGGCACGTTGCTAAAAGTACATAACATAATATAACATGATTTTCAAGCCTGGTTTTATAGTATTCTCCTCAAACAACTGTTCATAATAAATAATTCATTGGTGTACATACAAATCTAATTAAAATTAGCTCCACTAACTGCCATTACCTGTGGATCTAACAGCACCCCGTTGGAGCTCATGTCCAGCTGACCTTTCATTCGACCAATCAAAACCTTACATGCAAAATTATGCCAGTGATTTAAAAAGAATTTAAAAACATTCGGGATTATGCCGAGGGTACAAGAAATTATTCGGGTGAATTACGAAGTATGCCAGAAACTAATTTCAATATAAAATTTTATATAGCCATAAAATCTGTTTATACTAGTATACAATCTAGAGTTGATTACTGCATCCCCCCCCCCCCCCCCCCCCTGTTTTTTAATATTGAAATAGACCAACAAGTCTCGCCCGATATTTTTAGACTTTGTATGTTCCCGAATAACGCTATAAAAGGCGGAGTGTAATTGGTCGATATTTAAATTGTTATTTATAGATGAAATGTCACCTGGACATGGGAGTCCACGCGATGCTGTTAGATCTACTGGTAGACCAGTAGAGCTAATTTTAATCAGATTGTGTACATACAGTCTCAAAAGCATGGGTCATATTAATATACTTACCTTTGTTTGACACCCAGTGGCCAATCTGTATTTTTGTGCTAGGATGATGTAAAACATTCATTCATTCATGCATTCATGCATTCATTCATTCATTCATTCATTCATTCATTCATTCATTCATTCATTGAATATCAAGGAAAACCATCATTGCATATTCAAAATTTAATAAAGTCTTTAAACCTAACTGATACATTCCAATTATCGTGACAGACATACATAAAATGTGTGACGATGAATATATTAATTTAACAAAAGATATGCCAGTTGTGGGGCACTGGTTGGAATGGGAAAAACAATGTATCCACAGATAGGTACGATCCTAGCACACGTGGCGAGTGTTCTACCCACTGAACTTGATCACCTTTTTTTTCTTTTCTTTTTTTTTTACAATTTTCAGAAGCAGGCTCACCTGATCGGTTATATGGTGTATGTTTGCGAAATTAAAGTGACATACCCTAGTTTTAAACACTACCGCGTACTTGTCATTAATAGATGCGGTGCGGTATACTTTAGCATGCTCATATGGCCTCAGATTACAGTTATCTTCCCATTTGGTTGTCGAAAATCCGGAAATTTGACCGCGCAAGTAGTCTGCTGTTTGACTGTGATTATTTCATGGCAAACAGCTATGAAGTGGCAGCTATTTGACTGAAGTGACAGGGGATAGCATGTAGTTTGTAAACATGTGTAATTTGTTGACATTTGAAGACTTGTTTGTGGTAATTCCGGCCCATGCAAAAGTAGTGTTTTTGTGTAAAATGGGTGTACTCCGGCCTGCTTTAGAGGGTGTGTCTGTTTAAACCAATATGCTGGGAGAAAGAGCTGGACAACAGGGGTTGTCCTTTTCAGGGTATGTGTGTCCCCCAGGCAGGCAAAGGTACATACAAAAATCCACGGGCCTGCTGATATTAATAAAAATGTTATAGCCACTAAGGCTATATAGAAACATATAGCGAAATTAATTGTGATCTGAGGCCATATACTACGACGGTTACGAACATGTCCGCCCCAGGGTTCGGTCTCTGGGAAGACAGGGGCCCAATCCGGGGCAGATCATTATTAGAACCCTTTTTTTTGATACCTGAAATCAGACATTAGAATATATATTTCCTTACATCCGAAGTGTTTCTGGTCATTCCGGTTTTTCTAATACCACAAAATACATTTTTCATATACTGTATTTTTAAAACGTACATACCTCTGAGAAGTAACAGTTATGGAGACGAGCACTAATCTATTGTTTAAGGCTATTTTCCCGTTTTAATGTCGTAGACTCGTTTCACTCTGTTGTATCCAAATGTGTTACAGGTTTGTAGATTAACCAAACTTGGTATCCGTTTTCACGGCTGAAACTAGGGTCTGCGACTTTAAAAATCACAACTGGAGCAGACGTCTCCGAGCTTCCTAAATATTCGACTGCCTTTCGTTGTCAACTATTAAAATATGTCTCGATAATGTACACACACCGTGAACTCTGGGCTCTAAGGTCGGGGTCAGGGGTATGGGGTTACTGTGTTTGCTCATTGTGAGGTGTCGTCGATAATAGGGAGAGGAAGGAACTATTTTATTTAACGACGCACTCAACACATTTTATTTACGGTTATATGGCGTCAGACATATGGTTACGGACCATACAGATATTGAGAGAGGAATCCCGCTGTCGCCACTTCATGGGCTATTCTTTTCGATTAGTAGCAGGGGATCTTTTATATGCACCATCCCACAGACAAGATAGTACATACCACGGCCTTTGTTAGACCAGTTGTGAAGCACTGGCTGGAACGTAATAGGGAGAGAGAAATCGGTGCAGTCACGAGAATGACTTTACGACAATCATCGTTTCGTTTTAACTTATGTTCGTGCTTATATACAACTAAAGTTTAAGCACGCTGTTCTGGGCACACGACTCAGTAGTTAGTTGTTAGTGAGAAAGAAATCGGTGTAGTGGTCTTACACCTACCCACCGAGTCGTTAAAACTCGCTCTGGGTGGGAGCCGGTACCGGGCTGCGAACTCAGTACCTACCAGCCTTATGTCCGATGGCTTAACCACGACACCACAGAGGCCGGTGTAAAAGGAACGCATAGGATTCCATAGCTTAGGAACCATAGTCCTACCCGGACGTTCATGCCTGGTTTATTTTAAAGATGGTTTTATCCTAGGACTTGTATTCCTACCGGACTTAAATTCCTTCTACAGCAGTGACAGAAATACTAGTCTGGCAAATTAGATGTCCGTTTGTTATCAATCTAATTAAAATTAGCTCCACTATTACATGTGGATCTAACACCAGCCAGTTGGAGCTCATGTCCACCAATCAAAACCTTACTTGCAGAATCCTGCCAGTGATTTAAAACTAACAACACTGCGTAGTCCCCAGTGTCCAGGTAACATTTCGTCTGTAAATAATAATTTAAATATTGACCAATCACACTTCGCCTTTTATAACGTTATTTGGGAGCATACAAATTCTAAAAATATCGGGCGAGTCCATTTTAGTGGCCGCAGTACAGCGAACCATACCAATACGTACGGGGTGGGTTATCAGTCTTCAATTTTACATTAAAAATTATTTATTTATTTATAAAAAAAAAAAAACAACTAAATCAGTCTTCAGTTTTACATTACAAATTATTTATTTTATAAAATAAAACATGTTTTAAGGCATTCGTAATTCACACGAAACATGTCGTATACCCTCAGGATAATTCGGAATGTTTTCAAATTATTTTTAAATCGCTGGCAGGATTCTGCAAGTAAGGTTTTGATTGGTGGACATGAGCTCCAACTGGCTGGTGTTAGACCCACATGTAATAGTGGAGCTAATTTTAATTAGATTGGTTTGTTATGCTCTGCAATTTGCACGAGCTGCCAGAAAGACACGAGAAAAAAAGTGAGGTTTTGGCATGTCTTCTCTCGTAGTGTGATTGATAAGTGTACGAGTCTCTTAAGATTATTGTGGGTTCAAATCTCTATGTCAAAATATTAATTTTAAATTTGAGTATCAACTTAATTATTTGTTTTTACGTCATAGACTTGTGGATCAGATACGTGAGTGAATTTTTGTAATCGTCTTACAGTTTTTGTCAGCATATTGAAGTAGGACGAATATCTTGCTTTTTTCAAAAGTATATAACACAACTACAGATATAAAGTAGGCCATGTGTTCATGTGTTCAACACGTAGAAATATATATCTAAAAAACAATATGTAGCCCAAAATTGTTTTAAATACATGTATATATATATGAAAACTGGTAACTCCAAAAAACTTAACACTTGGCGAACAGCAAAAGACAATTTCTGTATATACCAACATAATGTTTAATAATATGTTTTATAAGTTGATATTTTGACGGTAAATCACAATCTGATTATTTGTGATTTTCTTAATCTTTGTCCGATCGGACTTTCATTCCTCGGAATCCTAGTCTGTGAGACTTGTATTCCTAGGAATTTAAGTCTGTGGGACGTGGATTCCTGGTCCACAGGACTTTCAATCCTAGTATTCCTAATCCTCTGGAATTTATTTCCGATAGTTTGCTTATTACATATATATATATATATGATTCCTGAAAATCCCTGAAATAAAACTTTGAAAACTGTACTTAGTTCTAGTAGGTAGTACTAATAACTAGTACTATAATGACCAGTTAGGCCCTACTACAATATAAAAATAACAGGAATAATAAGCATGAAAAATTACCTTTTACTGATGAACAATTAAAAATAGTATCAAAACACTTGAAATTAATTATCACTGACTGTCTTATGGCAGTTTTAACCATCATAAGCATAAGAGACGAGTCGGGGAAAGGGTCTCTGTATTGTTATACCTGGCCGCTAGGAACATCATAAGTGTTTATAATTTATAATTTATACTTTTAAAAACACATGCTTTTAAAAAAAAAGAGGGAAAAAAAGGCTTTGTGTGATTAGGTGACAGTACTGATTGTTTTGGAACTTTTTCAGATCGACATGGTGGTCAGATGGCAGAATTCTTAGAAGTGTTATTTATTTCATTATTTCATAATTTATTTTATTTATTTATTTATTTTTAAAATTATATATTAGCCAAGAAATGTATTATGTTTAGTAGGCCTATTAATGGTAAAAAGCGGGAAGCAAACTGTTGTGACGTCACCAACTACACTCAAAGAGGTGACCTATCACTATCCGTAACGGTAACGGTGTGCTTGTGAAACCTACACTCAAAGAGGTGACCTATCACTATCCGTAACGGTAACGGTGTGGTTGTGAAATATACACTAAAAGAGGTGACCTATCACTATCCGTAAGAGTAACAGTGCAGTTACGAAACCTACACTCAAAGAGGTGACCTATCGCTATCCGTAACAGTTACAGTGTGGGTATGAAACTTACACTCCAAGTGGTGACCTATCACTATCCGTAACAGTAATAGTGTGGTTGTGAAACCCACACACAAAGAGGTGACCTATCTCTATCTGTAACAGTAACAGTGTGGTTGTGAAACCCACACACAGAGGTGTCCTATCTATATCCGTAACAGTGTGCTAGTGAAACCCACACACAAAGAGGTGACCTATCTCTATCCGTAACAGTAACAGTGTGGTTGTGAAACTCACACTCAAAGAGGTGACCTATCTCTATATGTAACAGTAACAGTGAGCTTGTGAAACCCACACACAAAGAGGTTACCTATCTCTATCTGTAACAGTAACAGTGTGCTTGTGAAACCTACACACAAAGAGGTGACCTATTTCTATTCGTAACAGTAGCAGTGTGCTTGTGAAACCTACACACAAAGAGGTGCCCTATCCCTATCCGTAACAGTGACAGTGTGGGTGTGAAACCTACACTCCAAGTGGTGACCTATCACTATCCGTAACGGTAACGGTGTGCTTGTGAAACCTACACACAGAGAGGTGACCTATCCTTATCCGTAACAGTAACAGTGTGGTTGTGAAACCTACACACAAAGAGGTGACCTATCCCTATCCGTAGCAGTGACAGTGTGGGTGTGAAACCTACACACAAAGAGGTGACCTATCCCTATCCGTAACAGTGACAGTGTGGGTGTGAAACCTACACTCCAAGTGGTGACCTATCACCGTCCAACGTGGTGACCTACCTACACACAGAGAGGTCACTATCTCTATCCGTAGCAGTAACGGTGTGGGTGTGAACGGTGTGCATGTGAAATCTCTTTAATGCTAGAATATTTCAAAACGCAATGAATACCAAATTATGTTCGGTTATAGATGGCGGATATTGACCTCTTCCCGATGCCACTGATACCTTACAGCTTTTGGTGTATATAGATTCCTATAAAAATAAAACATTTCTACGATTAAACTTACATATTAAATATATTTTCTTGTTTAGAATATCAGTGTCTGTATATTCAGTGTATTTCTGGTCGTCTTAATACTTGTAAGAAGCCCAAACTGCCATCGGTCTACAGGCTGGTAGGTACTGGGTTCGGATCCTAGTTGAGGCATGGGATTTTTTAATCCAGATACCGACTCCAAACTCTGAGTGAGTGCTCCGCAAGGCTCAATGGGTAGGTGTAAACCACTTGCACCGACCAGTGATCCATAACTGGTTCAACAAAGGCCATGGTTTGTGCTATCCTGCCTGTGGGAAGCGCAAATAAAAGATCCCTTGCTGCTAATCGGAAGAGTAGCCCATGTAGTGGCGACAGCGGGTTTCCTCTCAAATATCTGTGTGGTCCTTAACCATATGTCTGACGCCATATAACCGTAAGTAAAATGTGTTGAGTGCGTCGTTAAATAAAACATTTCTTTCTGGTATTGGGATGTAACAAGCGTTTTAAAACCCCCCACATATTTTCCATTGTTAAACTTTTGTACACAAAAGAATGACCGAAGTCACAAAAAATATAAACACATTAAAATAATGATTTTTAAAAAAAAAAAAAATTCAGTATTATTATTATGTCCTTAAACGTATGCGTGAAAAATATGCCTGAATTTAGTGATGTACATTTTATAATAAGCTGGCGCCATCTGTGTGGCAGGATATGCTCTTCTTTTGTGTACACTTGATATTATCACTGTTTTGACAGTGATTCATGAGCGCATGTTATCACAGCTATATCTATTCAAATTACATCTGTTCTGTGTTTGTTTTGATTTGGTAAACTAGTCTGAGTGGCAGTCCTCTGTGCCGGTGCGAGAAGGATGCATTGTCCAGTGGAGAGTCTCCTCGGGAGTGGCTGTCCTCCTACAGACGATTCGTTGAATCAACCACTATTTTGCCAAATATCCATTCGACTCCGCATTGTACAGAGATACCGACGTGATCGTGGATAACGTTTTTGGTCGTTTAGGTGTGGGTTTTTTTTTATAAATGAAACTGTAAAGTAATATCCATTAGGCCTACGTGTTTGTATAACATACGAAGGTATGAATTTCATTTTAACAGCTTTTACTAAGATATAACATACATCCATGTTAATCAATTTTAAAGGGACATTTCTGAGTTTGCTGCATTGTAAGATGTTTCCGACTAATAAAATATTTCTACGATTAAAGGGACATTCCCGAGTTTACTGCAATTTTTAAGATGTTATCGACTAACAGACTTTTTAACGATTGTAATTACATATCAAATATATTTTTCTGCATAAAATATTAGTGGCTGTACATTAAACGTGTTTCTGATCGTTCTAATATTTGTACAAGGTTAAATTTCATTTCATTTCCTAAAATATAATGTTTTCGTACGTACGAAATTATTTGAAGACAAAATCCAATTTGGACTTCTTACAAATATTAAGACGACCAGAAACACATTAAATATATTCTAAACACGAAAATATATTTAATATATAAGTTTAATCGTAGAAATAGTTTATTAGTCGGAAAAATCTTACAATACAGCGAACTCAGGAATGTGCCTTTAAAGTTACATATTAAATATTTTTTTCTTGTTTAGAATAGCAGTGTCTGTATATTCAGTGTGTTTCTGGTCGTCTTAATATTTGTAAGCAGCCCAAACTGGATTGTGTCTTCAAATAATTTCGTATATTTTAGGAAATAAAATAAAATTTAACCTAGTAGAAATATTAGAACACGTTTAATATACAGCCACTAATATATTATGCAGAAAAATATATTTGATATGTAATTACAATCCTTAAAATGTCTATGTTAGTCGATAACATCTTAAAAATTGGAGCAAACTCAGGAATGTCCCTTTACAGAGTATAATTTTCGTTAAACACATTGTGGTTTATCGAAAGATTGCCAAATTCCAGTTCGTTTTAAACCTTTTTTTTCACAAAACCTGTCCAATTATTAGAACGCGATCTTCGAACCTTATTTAGTAATACCAAATTGTTATATGCCGTTTTAAAGACTCACGCAGTTATTATTTTTCAATCATATTACCTAATAATCTATACAGACGTTGGTATGTCAGTTAATGTCTTCCCAATTAACAATATAATGATGCATGATAAATAGACAATTGCTTAACGAAATCAATATATAGTTGTACTCTGTATAGATTCGCCGACAGCTCAGACTGACGTGTCAGGATAGGTTACGTAAGCGTCGAACCAGCTAAAGCCGTTTTATAACCGAAACTGTTTCGTAACCCCTGATCGATAAGTAATCTTGCGTTCCAAATCTTGAAGCCCGCTATGTGTAATGTGTTAATCCGCCGAGACAGTTCATCGTCCCCATCCTCTTACATACGCGAAAGCCATGTAACACATACCATGAACGCCATGTAACACATATCATGTGTAAATCTGAATGACAAAACCGTATCTCTGCACAAAGCAGAGTCGAAAGGATTGAATTGATATAAAGGTTTCGCACAGAAGTGCGGTACAAAGTTCTGAATTTCACATCAGTACAATCTAGACAAATAGGCTGCGATCACACACACACACACACACACACACACACACACACACACACACACACACACACACACACACACAAACAAACACACATACATACACAAACACACGCACACACATACACGCACACATATATATACATACACAAACACACCAACACAAACACACACAGATATACACACACAACCACACACAAATACACATTTCACCAAACACACACAAACGCGCGCGCACGCGCGCACACACACTCACACACACAAACACACACACACAAAGCACACCACATAAGCACAGACACACACACACATAAACACACATAAACACATACACAGACACACAAACAAACAAACAAACACACACACTCACACAAACACATACATACACACACATATACACAGACACACACACACACACAGAGAGACAGACACACATACACAGACAGATACACACACAGATACACACATACATACATACATACATACATACATACATACATACATACGTACATACATACATACATACATACATACAAACACACAAACATAGACACAAAAACACAGACATACACACAAACATACACACCTACACAAACACAAACACACACATACACAAACACACATTTACACCAAATACACACACACACACGCAAACATACACACAAACAAACATGCACACACAAGCACACACAGACAGACACACACATACCTACAGAGAGACAGACAGACACACACACTCTCGCACGCACACGTACACACACACACACACACAAACATACAACTCTCGCACGCACACACACAAACACACACACACACACATATACACAAACAAACAAACACACACACACACAAAGCACACCATTCATAAGCACAGACACACACACACACAAACAAACACACACACAAAGAAACACACACTCACACAAACATACACACATACACACACAGATACACACATACACATACACACATACACATACACAGATACACACATACAAAATACACACACACATACATACAAACACGGAAAAAACCCTACACACATACACACGTACGTACACATACACACACACATACACACAAACACATAAACACACACACACAGACACATAGACACACACAGAAACGCACACATACACACAACACACACACACACAACACACACGCACACATACAAACACACGACACAAACACACACACACATACACACACACACAAACACACACACAAACGCACACACACAAACACACAAACACAAACACACACACATATACACACACAAACACACAAACGCACACACACACAAACGCACACACACAAACACACAAACTCAAACACACAAACACAAACACGACACAAACACACACACACATACACACACACACAAACACACACACAAACGCACACACACAAACACAAACACACACACATATACACACACAAACGCACACACACACAAACGCACACACACAAACACACAAACACAAACACACACATACACACACACACACACACACACACACACACACACACACACACACACAAGCGTGAGAATGAACTTGTAAAATGGCTTTCGAGATGTGTCAAGTCAATACACGATATTGTCAGTGGGCGAATGCACAAACTACGAAAGAAGACTAAATTATGATATTAGTCCAGTCAATGTATGGTTTGACTCAAATCAAATTAGAACAGGTCCCGTGCTTATAAACCTTAAAGTCTAGACTTTAATAAAGTTCAGATAGCGTGTTGTTGTTTTTTAAATTAACATATTTTGGACAGAATCTCCAAATTTCAAATTTTTATCGTTTATGATATTAATTTTTTTTTAAATAAATTATCAAATAAAGAATATTTTAAATTGTTTTGTATTAAATAAATAAATAAATAATTTAGTTACTTCCATAAATAGCAGGTACTGATCCAGGGGTTTGTGAAAGGGATGGGTCGGTGGGAGGGGCGCCGGGGATGATAACACGTGCTTGAATGGGCCTTTATTATTCTTTTACAAGAGCAAAAAAAAAAACACACACCCAGGCACATGACACTCGACACCACCAACCCTCCACCCCCCCCCCCCCCCTCCCTCCGGATCCGCACCTGAATAGAAAACCTTGCGCCCAAATAAGATACAACGTTGAACAATGCCCCTCGTTATTGACGTATAAGGTTGCATATTAATTAACAGGATTATGTGAAGCTATTGTATAACAAGGCATAATCCCACGTTAACCAATGTCGGATATAAGCCAATTTTGTTCAATCCTCAATCCCTAATATCAATATCTTAAACAATATCGTTCAGAGATTTACCGTATGGATGTATCTTAGCCCGAGTATTCTGACTGAAAGAGAGCTAGACGGACATTTGAACAATACATACGCTGTCATTACAGTCAGAGACCAAGCTATGTAAATTTTTTGGCAATTGCCGACCACCAAAAAGTAGTCAAAGATTTCCGATCTAATACCACAACAATTCTATGTTTGACGTCAAGTGTTAGAGAGGAAACCCGCTACATTTTATCTTTAGTAGCAAGTGATCTTTTATAGGCCTATGCACCATCCCACAGACATTCCCTCCATGTCTCATAGCTCTATAATGTAACCGACGGCAAGCATATGGCAAAGTGATGTAACCGGCCTCGGTGGTGCAGTGGTTAAGCTATCGGACTACAGGCTGGTAGGTACAGGGTTCGCAGCCCGGTACCGGCTCCAACCCAGAGCGAGTTCTTAAGGGTTCAACGGGTAAGGCCACTACACCCTCTTCTCTCTCACTAACCACTAACCACTGTCCTGGACAGACAGCCCAGACAGCCGAGATGTGTGTGCCCAGGACAGCGTGCTTGAACCTTAATTGGATATAAGCACGAAAATAAGTTGAAAAGAATGAAAAAAAAAGAAGTTTGTTTTATTTAACGACGCCACTAGAGCACATTTATTTTTTTATCTTATCATCGGCTATTGGACGTCAAACATATGGTCATTCTGACACTGTTTTTAGAGGAAACCCGCTGTCGCCACATAGGCTACTCTTTTTACGACAGGCAGCAAGGGATCTTTTATTTGCGCTTCCCACAGGCAGGATAGCACAAACCATGGCCTTTGTTGAACCAGTTATGGATCACTGGTCGGTGCAAGTGGTTTACACCTACCCATTGAGCCTTGCGGAGCACTCTCATGGTTTGGAGTCGGTATCTGGATTAAAAATCCCATGCCTCGACTGGGGTCCGAACCCAGTACCTACCAGCCTGTAGACCGATGGCCTGCCACGACGCCACCGAGGCCGGTTGAAATGAATGAATGCAACGTAAACAATATATAATTAAACGAGAGTGCCCTTTGTTGTACGGGTACTCGAGACCTGTGAACGGACTCCGAGTCTTGCTAGATACGGTACCGGTACCCTAAAACTTGATTCAGCTTCGGTAGTATTAAAAAAAGAAGAAGTTTGTTTTGTTTAACGACACCACTAGAGCACATTCATTTATTAATCATCGGCTACTGGATGTCAAACATTTCTTAGAGAGGAAACCCGTTACATTTTATTTTTCCATTAGCAGCAAGGGATCTTTTATATGTACCATCCCATAGACAGGATAGCACATACCACGGCATTTGATATATGCCTGTCCTGGTACACTCGCTGGAACAAGAAAAAGCTCAATGGGCCCACTGACGGGGATTGATCCCAAACTGACCGCGCATCAATCGAGAACTTTACCACTGAGCTACGTCCCACCTCCCCCACCCCACAAGTAATCAGATTAGTTTTAGTTTTATTTAATAGTACTTAGTTTTAAAGGGACATTCCCGAGTTTGCTGCATTGTAAGATGTTTCCGACTAATAAAATATTTCTACGATTAAACTTACATGTTAAATATATTTTCTGGTTTAGAATATCAGTGTCTGTATATTCAATGTGTTTCTGGTCGTCTTAAAGGGACATTCCTGAGTTTGCTGCATTGTAAGATGTTTCCGACTAATAAAATATTTCTACGATTAAACTTACATGTTAAATATATTTTCTGGTTTAGAATATCAGTGTCTGTATATTCAATGTGTTTCTGGTCGTCTTAAAGGGACATTCCTGAGTTTGCTGCATTGTAAGATGTTTCCGACTAATAAAATATTTCTACGATTAAACTTACATATTAAATATATTTTCTTGTTTAGAATATCAGTGTCTGTATATTCAATGTGTTTCTGGTCGTCTTAATCTTTGTAAGAAACCCAAACTGGATTTTGTCTTCAAATAATTTCGTACGTACGAAAAAAACTATATTTTAGGAAATAAACGGAAATTTAACCTAGTACAAATATTAGAACGATCAGAAACACGTTTAATATACAGCCACTAATATTTTATGCAGAAAGATATATTTGATATGTAATTACAATCGTTAAAAAGTCTCTGTTAGTCGATAACATCTTAAAAATTGCAGCAAACTCAGGAATGTCCCTTTAATATAATATTATTTTACTGGCACATAGATTGTAAGTAAGTTTTGATTATATTGCTAGTCGTTTTATCTCCCCCCCCCCCCCCTTCAACCGCCATTTTTATTTATTTACTTCAATGTGTGATTTTGTTTCTATTTTTGTAATATGTTAGGCTATCTCCGAACAGCACTTCACAATGGTACTTGATTTTTACTCACCCTTAGCTTACAGGCTTGCTATCAGTGATAGTTTACCTCACATTACTTCAGGCACAGCGGAGCAGGGGTGGGGGCTATGAATCAAAAATATTATTGGTACTAAATTTTAAGGCAGAGATTAATTTCAGGACATTTAATTTTCAAAATTTTACGGGGAAGCATACCCCCGAACCCCCCCCCCCCCAGGGGCGTAGCGTGATCTGGACCTGGGGGTGGGGGTTCGAATATGAACCAAGTGGACCTTTTTCTATTTTGTTTTTGCACCACCAGAAACTCCATATGTATAAACCTGTATGTTTTAGTTCTGAATGCAGACCATTTGCTTCAGCGGGGGGGGGGGGGGGGGGGGGGGTCGTTCAAACCCCCCTAGCCTACGCCCCTGCCCCTTAGAAACGTTGCTTTGCCCTCGATCTCAGTCAGCCCTCCCCTCCCTATGTCTACTTGTTTTCGCCGTGCTTATACTTTATCCCATTCATTTATTACAAGGCATTTATGAACTAAGGACCGGCCACGGTGGCGTCGTGGTTAGGCCATCCGTCTACAGGCTGGTAGGTACTGGGTTCAGATCCCAGTCGAGGCATGGGATTTTTAATCCAGATACCGACTCCAAACCCTGATTGAGTGCTCTGCAAGGCTCAATGGGTAGGTGTAAACCACTTGCACCGACCAGTGATCCATAACTGGTTCAACAAAGGCCATGGTTTGTGCTATCCTGCCTGTGGGAAGCGCAAATAAAAGATCCCTTGCTGCTAATCGGAAAGAGTAGCCCATGTAGTGGCGACAGCGGGTTTCCTCTCAAAATCTGTGTGGTCCTTTTTTTTTCTCTTTTTTTTATGAACTAAGGCTGTTTGGGATCGATCGCCGTCGGTGGGCCCATTGGGCTATTTTTCGCTCCAGTCAGTGCATCTCGACTGATACGTCAAAGGCCGTGGTATGCGCTATCCTGTCTATGGGATGGTGCATATAAAAGATCCCTTGCTACTAATCGAAAAGAGTAACCCATGGAGTGGTGACAGCGGGTTTCCTCCTTCAATATCTGTGTGGTCCTTAACCATATGTCTGACGCCATATATCCGTAAATAAAATGTGTTGAGTGTGTCGTTAAATAAAACATTTCCTTCATTCCTTTATGAATTAAGGATTCGCCTCTTAGCATTATTGTAAGCAACTTTAAATATTATTTTAAAGGCATATTGTCACAGACCACTGACCTATTTAATGGTCTAACAAAGTATTACTTGAACAAAAATAATTTGATTTGTTCCTAAATGTACTTTACTGAAACATTTTCATAACCACCATACTCCATTTTTTAATGACATTTAGAAAATTTGTCTCTAATTTTCATTATTATTCATACTTACCTAGTACTAGCACAACAACTATGCTATACAACCTGAGTCATCTCCTCCACTGCAGAATTGTCTTCCCTTGCCGGATGTATATCCATATCCGCGCATGGGCAGACCATCGTCCTCGATTCAAAGTCCGTAATGACCGAATCCAGGGAAGACCTCCTAGGGGCGGGTGGGAGGTTACCGTTGTTGTGCTAGTACTAGGTAAGTATGAATAATAATGAAAATTAGAAACAAATTTTCTAATAGTCTTATTCAACTTACTGTACTAGCATAACAACTATGCTATAACGGACGTGATTTAACACCGTTAGAGCACGTGAATTCAACATTAATGGGAGGAGGTAAGAAAACATGAGGACTTACCCATTCGACCAACGTGAATCGTCTCAAGTAATGACAAGGTGTAAGACAACCAAGACATACGAGGTATAAAAGTCTAAGTGACTATTAAATATCAATACCCGAATTGATAAACATCTTCCACCCCCCGCGTGAGGCAAAACCATCTCACAAGTGAAAGGAAACCACTAGACTGCCCCAGATAGCAACCACACCCTTTCCCCAAAAAGGTGGCTCAACTATCCCCCGACACGACCTGTACGAGCTGCCTACCGGAATAGAGGTCTCCCTCGTCTCGTGGCTCGTCGTACAGAAACAACCTGCTGACCAGCAATCACCGACTGGATACGTCTAGTACCATCGGGACCAACTGCCATGTCCCGAAAATAGAAGCGGTCGAACGTATGTCGACCCTTCCACACTCCTGCATTCATCACCTTGATAATATCCAAGGAATCGTGAAAATTCAGGGAAGCCGAGATCGCTCGAATCTCATGAGGCCGAACTGAGAAGTTCCGCAGAACATGCTCTCCTGCCGTCTCATACGCCAGCTTGATGGTTGCAGCAATCCATCGAGACAATGCATTCTTAGTAATATCTCCCGGCTGTTTAGTGTAAGAAATAAACAGCCTCTTCTTCCCACCACGAAGAAGTGTAGTACGATGCATATAATACTTTAATGCCCTGACCGGACAAAGGAGACGGTCAGAGAATTATCAGAAGGCAACGTACGAGACAAACTTTGAATGATTGCCGGAGGAAACTCCTCTCCTGGCATCTGGTTCTTAGCCACAAAGATGGGATCAGTCCGCAACGTAACCGACCCATCAGAGTTATAATCGACCAAATCATGCAAGAAAGCATGAATCTCACTAATACGGCGACAAACCGCAAGAGAGACCAGGAAAAGTGTCTTCCAAGTCAAAAGTCGAAGAGTGGCAAACCGCAATGGCTCATAAGGCGGACCCTTGAGCGCATGAAGAACCAGAAAGACGTCCCATTTTGGCAAAATGGAAGGCCTCTCAACCGTGGATTGCAAAGATTTGAGTAAATCATGCAATACGAGATTCGTGGAAAAGTCTGTCCGACCACACTGCCTGAGAGTAGTGAAGATGGAAGAACGATGACTTTTGACTGTCTGAACTTTAAGCTTCCTTTCCTGGACCAAGGCCAGAAAGTATTCAGCTAAGTCATTGACAGTAGGTGATAAGGGATCGAAATCCCGTTCACCTGCCCAACGAACCCAAGCGCTCCAGTGGCATTGGTAAACTCGCTCAGTTGACCGGCGCTTCGAAGAGGAGACGAGTTCAGCAATTCGTTCCGAAAAGCCTCTGCCTCGCAGGGAAAACTCGACAACCTCCACGCGTGAAGCCGGAAGACCTCCGGCTTCGGGTGCCACACCGGCTGCTGCAGCCGCTGGCTGAGCAGATCCGGAAGGGGTGGCAAGCGCACCGGCTCCTGCACTAACAGTGACAGAAGCTGAGGAAACCATGGTTGGGCTGCCCAACCCGGCGCCACGAGCGTCACTCGACACGGTTGCATTCCGACCTTGGCCAGAACCTTGCTGAGTAAGACTGGGGGCGGGAAGGCATACAGATCCAACCCCGTCCAGTCCATGCTCAACGCATCGTACTCCAGAGCCAGAGTATCGGGAACCGGTGACACAAACACCGGTAACTGGTGGTTCAGCCTGGTCGCGAACATATCCACTTGTGGACTCCCCCACAAACGCAGAATCCTGCCCGCAACCACCTTGTGCAACATCCACTCTGTTTGGACAGGTGAACGATGACTCAAGGCGTCCGCCAAGACGTTGACTGAAGAGGGAATGTGTTTTGCTCTCAACACAATCCCCCACTGATCGCACAAATCCTGGATCTCCAAGGCCCTGCGACTCAGTGACTCGGACTTGGTGCCACCCCAACGATTGAGGTATGCGACTACCGCCGTGTTGTCGCACCTCAACAAAATTCGACGATGTCGAATAATGCTCCGAAACTGGAGGCAAGCCCGGCGAACGGCTTCCATCTCCAGCAGATTGATATGGAGGCTCCTTACGAAGGCACTCCACACACCTGACAGATGTTGATCCCCAAGATGCGCACCGTACCCCTCTAGGGAAGCATCGGTGAACAGGACCAACTCCGGAGCAAGAGGGTGTAAGGGAATGACCTGGGACAAGCACTTGTCGACCAGACACTCTTGGATCGTCTGCACGAACCAAGGCCCAACCGGAATCAACGTATCCCAACAGCGGCCGTCCCACACACGTGAGAGGTGCCACTGGAGAGGTCTCTTGAATCGTCTGAACTGCACATTCAATGCAGCCAATGACTCGAGATGTCCCAACAACCCGTGCAGCGTGCGCACCGAAATGCGCACGCTGCACGGGTTGTTGGGACATCTCGAGTCGAAATCTTCTGCAGGCGGGACAGAGGCGTCGACTCCCGCCGCTCGGCAATCCGGATCGTCTGAAACCTCTTCCGACTCCAAACCGGAACCGGAAGGCAAATCTTCCTGGGAAGAGTCCTCCCTCAAAACCGGCGGCACCGAAGACCGCGGCTGACCCTGAAGGGAAGGGACGGGAACAAACCTCCGTCCATGCGTCGCCCCCGCATCGCCAAAACGATCATGGGTGGAAACAGGCACCGACCGCACTGGAAAACCAGGCGGCGGCGGAACAGCCGACACGGCTGGGGTCGAAGGCTGAGACACAAGTCCCACCTGCGGCGTAACGCGGAGCCACAAGAGAAAGTTTTCAAACAAACTTTCTTGAAAACCTCCGGGCCGACCCTGAGAATCTACAGGAACCAACGGCTCCTGCCATCTCTGCGAAGGGTACCGCCGTGAACCTCTACCTCGGTCCGACGAGGTAGGCAAAGCAGCGCCTAAAAAAGCCGCCGTCTCCCGCATACCCGGCGTAGCCGATGGCGGAACCTCCGGAGCCGGAGGAACCGGCCCCTCCGGGTAAACATACACATAGGGAGGACTCAACGAGTCCTGCACCCAGTGTGCAACGTGAGGATCCGCCGCCCCCGACAGCATCCCCACGGCTTCACCCTGCAACGGGCGGAACGTCGGATTACGTAAAAAAAACCGAACCGACCGAGGCTGACACGGCGCTAGCCAACGCCGGCCCCGTCAACCGAACACCCCCGTCCGAAACAGACGGCGCCCTCGAGCCACCCGACTCGCCAAACTGGAGCCGCTCCAGTCGGCTTCCATCCACAGGATGGGGGAAAAGGGGAACCGCGGCGGCCGAAGCCACCACAGCCTCCTTGCGCCACCTCCGCCGTCGGAGATACAGGTGCCTCCGTCGGAACAGCCTCCCCAACAGGTAACCGATTCTCTGCTTCAGCCGAAACAGAGAACTTTAGTGAGCCAGTGGCGCCGGCCGGCGTCACTGAACCACTAGCAACGCCATCCGAATGGCGGTGTGAAGAGGAGGCGTGCTTACGCCTACCACCCTTCCTCGCACGAACAGTGCCCCCGGACTTCTCGGAAGCCGGCGGCACCTCCGCTTGGAGGACAACCCCCGCGGTTGCCTCCTCGCTCTTCTCTCCCTTTCCTTTGCGAATATCTCTCTCCTGTCCGCCTCCCGGACCTGGCGACGAAATTTCGTCCAAATGGACGAAGGCCATGTCGCGCAAACCTCGCACTGTTGGTCAAAAGAACAGGCCCTACAGGACCGACACAACAAGTGCGAGTCGAACCGGGGAAGCCGCTTGCCACAGCCGGCTTCGGCACACACGGTCAACCTCGCGGTTGAGCCCGATGAGGCCGTGTCAGACATACCGAAATAATTCGTAACCCAATTATCCCAAAAACAACGTATGCCTTGGTAAGGGCTAAGGAAATAAATAAACAAAAATACACTTTAATAAAAAGTACAATTACGAAAAAACCGAAAAGTTTGCAGAGCTCGTAATAAACGACTACAATGGAGGACTGCAGAATTGAGAACGATGGTCTGCCCATGCGCGGATATGGATATACATCCGGCAAGGGAAGACAATTCTGCAGTGGAGGAGATGACTCAGGTTGTATAGCATAGTTGTTGTGCTAGTACAGTAAGTTGAATAAGACTATTACTACAATAGTGTATCCACTTAACAAAATAAAAAAATTAATTAAAAGAAAATACAAATAAAAAAATATATATTTTACTTCCTGTTAAATTACCGTAAAACCTTTAAATATTACCCTACCTAAAATTTTATCTTAATAACAATAAATTCCATGTTTTTATCCCAGCAGTATTATTCAGTTAGTAAATAGTGATTAGTATAGTTAATACAGAAGAAATAGAGAATATAACAAAATAAAATTATAACTAAAAAAAGAAAATAGGACAGAAAAGTTAAATGGATAAAAACATGGTTCATTACATTATCTCCCCTTCGTTATGAAGCGCTTGATGCTGCGTACTTTCCGTTTGCGGTAAAAAGGAACCGATGAATTGGCGTGTAACTTTATAACGAATAAAGTTAAAATTCAAATATTAATAAAAACATATTATTAAGTTTTAAACTCATACCAACTCAAATAACGGTTTTGGGTTTTTTAAAGTTTCTTTACAAATTAGCATTAAGTTGCATAAGCTAAATGTTATTTTTTTTATAGAGGTATGATGGAACAGCTAAATTAAAGCACGTGTAATTCTGCCTTTAGTACCGGCCTCGGTGGCGTCGTGGTTA
Organism: Gigantopelta aegis; assembly: GCF_016097555.1. Taxonomy (NCBI): domain Eukaryota; kingdom Metazoa; phylum Mollusca; class Gastropoda; order Neomphalida; family Peltospiridae; genus Gigantopelta; species Gigantopelta aegis. The sequence goes on from NC_054711.1 coordinate 28,219,911, forward strand.
GGCCATCGGTCTACAGGCTGGTAGGTACTGGATTCGGATCCCAGTCGAGGCATGGGATTTTTAATCCAGATACCGACTCCAAACCCTGAGTGAGTGCTCCGCAAGGCTCAATGGGTAGGTGTAAACCACTTGCACCGACCAGTGATCCATAACTGGTTCAACAAAGGCCATGGTTTGTGCTATCCTGCATGTGGGAAACGTAAATAAAAGATCCCTTGCTGCTAATCGGAAAGAGTAGCCCATGTAGTGGCGACAGCGGGTTTCCTCTCAAAATCTGTGTGGTCCTTAACCATATGTCTGACGCCATATAACCGTAAATAAAATGTGTTGAGTACGTCGTTAAATAAAACATTTCTTTCTTTCTTTCTTTTTTATGAACTAAGGCTGTTTGGGTTCGATCGCCGTCGGTGGGCCCATTGGACTATTTTTCGCTCCAGTCAGTTCACCTCGACTGGTATGCGCTATCTTGTCTATGGGATGGTGCATATAAAAGATCCCTTGCTACTAATCGAAAAGAGTAACCCATGGAGTGGTGACAGCGGGTTTCCTCCTTCAATATCTGTGTGGTCCTTAACCATATGTCTGACGCCATATATCCGTAAATAAAATGTGTTGAGTGTGTCGTTAAATAAAACATTTCCTTCATTCCTTCCTTTATGAATTAAGGATTCGCCTCTTAGCATTATTGTAAGCAACTTTAAATATTATTTTAAACTTAAACGTATTGTTAGAGTTTATGATTAGTTAGTTATACTAATGGTTTGTTATAATAAATGTTTAAAGTAAGTTGTCATAATGTATTAAAGGGACATTCCCGAGTTTGCTGCAAGTTTTAAGATGTTATCGACTAACGGAGACTTTTAACGATTGTAATTACATATCAAATATATTTTTCTGCGTAAAATATTAGTGGCTGTATACTAAACGTGTTTCTGATCGTTATACTATTTGTACTAAGTTACATTTCATTTTATTTCCTAAAATATATTTTTTCGTACGTACGAAATTATTTGAAGAAAAAATCCAGTTCGGGCTTCTTAGAAATATTAAGACGACCAGAAACACATTGAATATACAGACACTGATATTCTAAACAAGAAAATATATTTAATATGTAAGTTTAATCGTAGAACTATTTTATTAGTCGGAAACATCTTACAAGGCAGCAACCTCGGGAATGTCCCTTTAAGATGAGTTTTAACTATATTTGCAAGTAGCTTTTTGTTTTACCGTAACTGTATTTGCTAGTAGTTTTAGGTTTGTGTTATTTTGTTTATAGATTTCCCGATGAAGCCCGAACAGGTGAAAATTCAAAAATAAACGAAATAAATCGTGACTTCAGAGGAAGCTTTGGATTGCTGTGTACATGTACAACATATTATGACTCAGCCCCTTGTTTTAAGAGTTGCCAGCAACATGGGGGGATTTTTGTGTTTACATACACACGCGCGCGCGCGCACACACACACACCGAACACATACACACATAGAAACGCATACACACAGAGAGAAACACACACACACACACTGAACACACACAGAGAAACACACACACGCACGCACACACACACACACACAGTTTCATACAATAATTGCATGTCATTTGTTGGCAAAATTTAGTTTGATGAATTATCTCCCCTTCGTTATCAAGCGTTTGATGCTGCGTACTTTCCGTTTGCGGTAAAAGGGAACCGATGAATTGGCATGTAACCTTATAACGAATAAAGTTAAAATTCAAATATTAATAAAAACATATTATTAAGTTTTAAACTCATACCAACTCAAATCACGTTTTTAAAGTTTCTTTACAAATTAGCATTAAGTTGCATAAGCTAAATGTAATTTTATTGTATAGAGGTATGAAGGTAACTCATGGAACAGCCAAATTAAAGCAGTGTAATTCTACCTTTAGTCTCCGCGCACTACAATATCGATTACTTCAGTGACAATATAAGTGAAGCGGTATACATATTTACATAGAAATATATATATATTAAATATATAGAGGATATTTTATGTTTTTTGTCAAATATGATTTATATCTTATCGAGTGAAGTTTGCAATCATATCTCACGAGTCGCGCTTGCACGACGAGTGTGATATGATTGCAAACTTCACGAGATATACATCATATTTGACAAAAAAACATGAAATGTTCTATTTATTATACAACTTTTGGCAATTTACCTTTATTTTTAAAATGCCAGCAACAAAATAGTTCCGGCTTTCTTACAGTAAAGATAACACTTTCTACAGTGTCGATAACACATTTTTGAATGAAATAGTTAAATTTTCACTCTAAAATGTGTTATCGTCACTGAGTGACTGATAACACTTTTATTTCACCGATATTTTAAGATATTTCACAAAATGTTATATAATAAATGCGAGTTTTTATGAGTTTAAAACTTAATAATTGTTGTTATACGAATTTTAACTTTGCACTGAAATTCATAGGTTCCTAAATGACAAAATTAACAAAAAATAACGAAAAATATTACTTTGTATAGAGAATATTATTTTTGGAGATTAATTTAGTTCAGCATGAAATGCAAGTACAGTTGTTGCTGCAAGCGTGTAATCATAAGCGTACGAGGCAGGGGGAAGGGGCCGACCCCTCTCCCCCCACCCCAAATGCTGGAACAAAAATTATGCAGATATTCGGGCAAAATTTGTTAACCTGAAACCTTTTACCGTGTATTTCCATCATTCTAACCTCAAAATTAGTTGTAATCCATGTGACTATATGTAGTGTCCATGTAACTATATGTAGTGTCCATGTAAATATATGTAGTGTCCATGTTACTATATGTAGTGTCCACGTAACTATATATAGTGTCCATGTAACTATATGTAGTGTCCATGTAAATATATGTAGGCAAGGGTATGTAGGTAAGGGAGGCATGTGCCCCCCCCCCCCATACTTTGTAGCAGCGAGGGTTTTTATATATTTATACATGTATTTATGCCAGAGGCTCGCATAATACAATTTTTATTCCTAATATATGATATTGACGATACCGAAAAACACTGGTAACAACCTGGATATATATCTTACATTTTCAGTGCAATCAAAAAAGCATGTGATATTCGTTTTCTGAACGATGGACATTTTGGGCTAGGTAAAACGGTTTAAGGTTAGCTCATTTTGCTCAAATATCTGTATAATTTTCGCCCGTATTTGCGGTTTTGCTCCAGCACTAGGGGAGGCAGTTGCAACCCCCCCCCCTCCCACACACACACACACACACCTCTCCCCGCCTCCCCTGTCTCGTACGCTTATGCCAGTAACTGTTAGTCCCCAAAATAGGTGTTAGGCCCTCTCCACGTTCGCTCCTGTGCAGTGATCAAGTCTGTTTTGTGTCTGATGATATTGCTATTAATCATGCAATTGCCAAATGGTGTACAACCACATATGTTGCTCACGTGCCCAAGGCTGGGGGCATGCGTACCATACCGCATGTTGCCAAATATAAACAGATAAATATAATATCGGTGAGTCCATTTTTCTTGCTTTTAGTGTGAACTCAACCACAAAAAAAAGAAAGTGCTTGCTATGTATGTTTTCAAAAAATTATCACACTAATGCGCTGACAGGTAGCCACATTTTCGAAAGAGGCGCGAATGACACATCCCACTCACCTAGATTCATTAACACGAAACTAGCACACGTCCTGGTGCAAAGTCTTGGAACCAACCTGACCTCCCCGTGTTTGGAATGGAACGATCCAAAAACAGGAAAAAGTGAAACTGTTTTGTAAAAGTCGTACAGTCCCCCTCCCATTTTGCCGAGTCGGTGCAAGTTTTTAGAAGGGCCCTACGGTTAATTGGTCTTTGTTCAACAGAGGAGAAATAGAGGTTAGTAAAAGGTTTTTTTTTTAATATTATTTAATACTTTAAATTTGATCAGATAAATGAAATAATAACTGTAATTGTAAACATTTTAGAACCGATCAACAGGTGTTGTTTCGGTCATTGTAACACGGTCATTCACGTGTTACATATTCATTTCCCGTCACCAAACAGAACTCTGGCGAAGTCAGAGGTTGTGCCCACGACAGGCGTGCTTGAACAGTTCTCTGGTGGAAGCATGCCAAAAATTACCCACACACACATATTTATTTATATGTTTCATATTAAAAATACAGAATATTTTTTAATTTTATGGGGTTTTCTTTCCCTTTGGTTTAATCCGTTAGACAAGCTTAAAATACTGTGAATTTTGTAGTGTGTGTGTGTGTGTGGGGGGGGGGGGGGTTTCACAAAATTGTAAAAAGGACAAGCTTGAGTTTGATGAACTTAACAAAAGCAAATGAGCCGAATTTCCAAAGGGTGGGGGGGGGGGGGGGGGACTTTCTTCCCAGAAATGTTTTAACTACAGATGCTATGAGACCTGTTTAGTTATGGACAATGAATTAGATCATGGGCATTTCCCTCCTATCCATCTATCTATCCATCCATCCATTCATCAATCCATCCATCCATCCATCCATCCAACTATCCATTCATCCATCCATTCATCCATCCAACCATCCATCCATCCAACCATCCATCCATCCAACTATCCTTCCATCCAACTGTCCATCCATCCATCCATCCATCCAACTATTCATCCATCCATCCATCCATCCATCCAACTATCCTTCCATCCAACTATCCATACATCCAACCATCCATCCATCCATCCGTCCATCTATCCATCCACACACACATACCCATCTGTTCATCCATCCACCCATCCACTGATTTAAAGCATCCATCCATTCATCCATCCATCTATTGCATTCATCCATCCATTTGTTCCATTCATCCATCTGTTTCATTCATCCATCCATCTGTTCCATTCATCCATCATTTCCATTCATTCATCCATCTGTTCCATTCATCCATCCATCTGTTCCATTCATCCATCCATCTGTTCCATTCATCCATCCATCTGTTCCATTTATATCCATCTGTTCCATTCATTCATCCATCCATCTGTTCCATTCATCCATCCATCTGTTCCATTCATCCATCCATCTGTTCCATGCATCCATCCATCTGTTCCATTCATCCATCCATCTGTTCCATTCATCCATCCATCCATCCATCCATCCAACTATCCATCCATCCATCCATCATTCCTTCCATCCATCCAACCATCCATCCATCCATCCATCCATCCATCATCTATCCATCCGTCCAACTATCCATCCATCCATCCATGTATTTATTCATTCATCCATCCATCCACCCACTCATCTGTCTATCCACACACACATACCCATCTGTTCATCCATCCACCCATCCATTGATTTAAAGCACCCATCCATTCATCCATCCATCTGTTCCATGCATCCATCCATCTGTTCCATTCATTCATCCATCTGTTCCATTCATCCATCCATCTGTTCCATTTATATCCATCTGTTCCATTCATCCATCCATCTGTTCCATTCATCCATCCATCTGTTCCATTCATCCATCTATCTGTTCCATGCATCCATCCATCTGTTCCATTCATTCATCCATCTGTTCCATTCATTCATCTATCTGTTCCATTCATCTGTTCCATTCATCCATCCATCTGTTCCATTCATCCATCCATCTGTTCCAAGCATCCATCCATCCATCTGTTCCATTCATTCATCCATCTGTTCCATTCATCCATTCATCCATCTGTTCCATGCATCCATTCATCTGTTATATTCATCCATCCATCTGTTCCATGCATCCATCCATCTGTTCCAGTCATCCATCCATCCATCTGTTCCAATCGTCCATCCATCTGTTCCATTCATCAATTTATGCTACAATCCATTCATGAATCCATAAATCCATCCATCCATTTAACCAATTATTTATTAATAATTAATGCTACTTTGATCATGATACTTAAAATATTGTTAGTAAAAGAAACTTAAAGTTTGTTTTATTAAAGGATGTCAAACATTTGGTGATTTTGACATATTGTCTTAGAGACGAAACCTGCTACATTTTGTTTTAGTAGCAAGGGATCTTTTATATGCATCAACCCACAGACAGTCATTGGCCAATGGGCCCACCAACAGGGACCAATCCTAGACCGACCGTGCATCGAGCAAGTGCCTTACTACTGAGCTACGTTCCACTCCTATATTGTTTATATACCATGTAATAAAGTTGAAATTTGTTTTATTGACATCACTAGAAAGAAAGAAGTGTTTTTATTTAACGACGCACTCAACACATTTTATTTATGGTTATATGACGTCAGACACATGGTTAAGGACCACACAGATTTGTTTTTTTAGAGGAAACCCGCTGTCGCCACATAGGCTACTCTTTTATGACAGGCAGCAAGGGATCTTTTATTTGCGCTTCCCACAGGCAGGATAGCATAAACCATGGCCTTTGTTGAACCAGTTATGGATCACTGGTCGGTGCAAGTGGTTTACACCTACCCATTGAGCCTTGCGGAGCACTCACTCAGGGTTCTGACATATAGTCTTCATTCTAAGAGGAAACCTGCTACATTTTCCGTTAGGGACAATCCATGGTATTTGGTCCATTGGTGTGGAACTTTCAAAATGATCTGTTAAACTAAGCGTTTATTATAGCTTAAAGTTAATACCCTTAAGCATATAAAAATTAGTGGTAATACATCTTTTAGAAGAAAAAAAAGTTGTTTCACGACACCACTAGAGCACATTGATTTATTGATCGTCAGCTATTGGATGTCAAACATATGGTCATTTTGACACAGTCATAGAGAGGAAACCCGCTACATTTTTTTCCATTAGTAATAAGATATCTTTTATATGCACCATCCCACAGACAGGATAGCACATACCACGGTCTTTGATATACCAGCCATAGTGCACTGGCTGGAATGAGAAATAGCCCAATGGGCCCACTGACGGGGATCGATTCTTGACTGACCACGTATTAGGCGAGCACTTTACCATCGTTCATTTCATTTCAACTTATTTTCGTGGTTATATCCAATTAAGGTTCAAGCATGCTGTCCTGGGCACACACCTCAACTATCTGGGCTGTCTGTCTAGGACAGTGGGTTAGTTGTTAGCTGGTTAGTGGTTAGTGAGATAAAAGAGGGTGTAGGGTCTTATACCTACCCATTTAGTCATTAAAACTCGCTCTGGGTGGGAGCCGGTACGGGGCTGCGAACCCTGTACCTACCAGCCTTATGTCCGATGGTTTAACCACGACACCACCGAGGTCGGTACTTTATCATCATTGTCTCGTTCCAGTCAATGCATCACGATTGGCATATCAAGGGCCGTGGTATGTGCTATCCTGTCTGATAGATGGTGCTCTACAACAGTTTGTTCTGAATGTGCACGTAAACTCTGACCTGATTGAAAAATGTAGCAGGTTTCCTCTCTAAGACTATATGTCAAAATTACCAAATGTTTAACATCTAAAAAAAAAAATATTGTGCTACATCCAACCCCACATTCCTTTTAATACCACGATTGGTACATCAAAGGCTGTGGTATGTGCTATCCTGTCTATGGGATGGTGCATATAAAAGATCCCTTGCTGCTAATCGAAAAAAACTAGCCCATGAAGTGGCGACAGCGTGTTTCCTCCCTCAATATCTGTGTGGTTCTAACCATATGTCCGACGCCATATAACCATAAATAAAATGTGTTGAGTGTCTCGTTAAATAAAACATTTCCTTCCTTCCTTTTTAATACTTAACATATTTACTATGTAGCATGGTTTATTATACTTTCCAGTATCATACATTGGACTACATTGCTGTTCTGTTGTGTTTTGGGAATCACTTGTACTTACAGCATGAAAGTAAAGAATGTGGAGCAAATCTTGACATTAAGTACTGTTTATATAGCACACCTGGAAACTGTATATCTAAAGTCTAATTATAGGTTGGAAGTCGGGCAGGGCATGTGGTTTAGGAAACAACACAGAGCTGAGATTTGGGGGGGGGGGGGTGAGGGGGGTTAAAGAGGGAAGAACCAAATACTGTAGTTAAAATTGGCCTCAGTGATGTCGTGGTTAAGTCAATGGACTACAGACTGGTAGGTACAGGGTTCGCAGCCCGGTACCAGCTGCGATCCAGAGTGAGTTTTAACAACTCACTGGGTAGGTGTAAAACCACTACACTTTCTTCTCTCTCACTAACTGCTAACCACTAACAACTATCTCACTATCTCACTGTCCTGGACAGACAGCCCAAATAGCCAATGTGTGTGTACAGGACAGTGTGTTTGAATCTTAATTGTATCTATATGCACAAAAATAAGTTGAAATTAAAGGCATATTGTCACAGACCACTGACCTATTTAATGGTCTAACAAAGTATTACCTGAACAAAAATAATTTGATTTGTCCCTAAGTATACTTTATTCAACCATCTTCATAACCACCATACTCCATTTATTAATGATATTTTGTAAAATTAATTGAATTACGGCAATGGTCCATAATTCAAAAACTAAAATTGCTGAGAGGGTTAACATGGATTTCACTCCATCATGGTTCAGTTAAGGTGATGCGATAGCTAGATTTGGTTTTTAACAATTAATGTAATTTTTATTTATTATCCATTTTTAGACAAATCTGTGACAGTATGCTTTTAATGAAAAAATGTAGGGTATCATCTGAAGGTTACACACCACCATTAATTACCCCATGCAGTTCAATACAATTTCTATGTCGGAATATATTCTGTGAAGAATAAATACAACACTGTGGAGATATAAGCACAAAATTAAGTTAAGATGAAATGAAAGAAAACAACACAGAACTGAGATTTGGGGGGGGGTTCTAAAGATGGAAGAACCAAATACTGCAGCCAGAACTGAAGATCATGGAGGCATTAGTTTTATCTTTAAACCAGTTATTAGTTGTCTGAGGGAGATGGAAAAGAGAAAGATAAAATGCATGTAGAAGCAGGTTATTCAAAATAAGTAAAAAAATTGGCAAATTTCCCAGGTCTCAATTCATAAATTCTGCATCAGCTAAAGATAAAATAAAATGTAAAATGTTCAGACTACATTACAGGCTATTTACACTGTAGAAAGATGTTTAATTAAAAGTTTTTGTTTGCTTTGTTTAACGACACCACTAGAGCACATTGATTTATTAATCATCGGTTTTTAGGATGTCAAACATTTGGTAATTCAGACATATAGCCATAGAGAGGAAATCCACTACATTTTCACATTAATTGTTAGGATCTTTTATATGCACCATCCCGCAGACAGGATAGTACATACCACAGCTTTTGATATACCAGTCATGGTGAACTGGCTGGAACGAGAAATAGCTCAATGGATCCACCGACAGGGATTGATTCTAGATGTTTAATTAACACAGCCACCTATTTTGCTGCATAAAATATATCAATGTCATCACAGTGCCATAATTGTTTAATATTTAATTAAACGATAACCTTTAGTATCCAGTACATATTAACCTTCAATATCAAATGAATTAATCACCTTTAATGTTCAATTAATCAATAATCATTAATATCCATTTTTTGAAGAATAAATAATTTGTGTTTTTATCCACTTAGTTCAAGATATTCAGGGAAATATAACCAGTATAACCCACGTATGTCATAACAGTTTCACGTACACAATGAATGACGTCATTTTGGAAAGCGACATCATAACTTAATGTGGTTTCCCCAGTCTTAGCTTTTTTAAACGCTTACCAAAATAACATGAATTTTGGAAAATGACATCGTTTCTTTGTCTTCTTCTACTTACATTTTAAACGTTTTGACATGGTCCTAATATTATGGATAATATGGATAACAAAGAAATTATTACACTTGTGTGTGAATCGTACTAATTTTACATAACTCGTGTCAGGATTCATGCATTACCCAGCCTCCCTTTTGCTCAGGCAATACAAGAATCTTGACACTTGTTTTGTAATATCAGTACGACACACAAGCTCGTAAAGTAAAGTTTGTGTTATTTAACGATGCCACTAGAGAACATTGAGTTTTTATCTTATCATCGGCTATTGGACGTCAAACATATGGTCATTCTGACACTGTTTTTTAGAGGAAACCCTCTGTCGCCACATAGGCTACTCTTTTATAACAGGCAGCAAGGGATCTTTTATTTGCGCCTCCCACAGGCAGGATAGCACAAACCATGGCCTTTGTTGAACCAGTTATGGATCACTGGTCGGTGCAAGTGGTTTACACCTACCCATTGAGCCTTGCTGAGCACTCACTCAGGGTTTGGAATCGGTATCTGGATTAAAAATCCCAAGCCTCGACTGGGATCTGAACCCAGTACCTACCAGCCTGTAGACCGATGGCCTAACCATGTCGCCACCGAGGCTGGTCACAAGCTCATGTAATAATCTTTATATATCCAGTAAATCAATAGCTCTTAATATCTAGTAAGTCAATAACTTTTAATATCCACAATATCAATTAATATTTAACATGCAGTTAATTAATAATCTTTAATATTGAGTGAATCAATGTTCTTTAATATCCATTGAATCATTTGAATCAATAACCTTTAATATTGAATGAATCAAAACCCCCTAATATCCAGTGATTATTAATTTTTTATAGTCAGTGAATCAATAATCTTTAATATTTGGTGAATCAATAATCTTTAATATTTAGTGAATCAATAATCTTTAATATTTAGTGAATCAATAATCTTTAATATTTGGTGAATCAGTAATCTTTAATATTTGGTGAATCAGTAATCTTTAATATTTGGTGAATCAGTAATCTTTAATATTTGGTGAATCAATAATCTTTAATATTTGGTGAATCAATAATCTTTAATATTTGGTGAATCAATAATCTTTAATATTTGGTGAATCAATAATCTTTAATATTTGGTGAATCAATAATCTTTAATATTTGGTGAATCAATAATCTTTAATATTTAGTGAATCAATAATCTTTAATATTTAGTGAATCAATAATCTTTAATATTTAGTGAATCAATAATCTTTAATTAAGGATTGTCTGTTATTTCTTTTACATTCATCAGGGTATGAGCAAAGAAAAATTAACAAACTTCTGTTGCTACGTTTGCACCAATGGGATGATGTTACGTTGTGATGAATGTAACAGAAATTTAATTATTATTCAGTTAATAAATAATCTTTAATATTCAGTGAATTGATAACCTTTAATATTCAATGAATCAGTAATCTTTTGAATCCAATAAGTCAGTAGCCTGTAATATCCATAGAATCAATCATCTGTAATAGCCAGTGAATCAATAACCTTTAGTATCTAAAGAATCAATAACCTGTAATATCCAGTGAGTTCATAACCTCCAGTTAATCAGTAACCTGTAATGTTCATTGAATCAGTTCAGTTAATAACCTTTATATCAACTGAATCAATTGAATCAGTAATCTTTAATACCTAGTGAATCTGTGATCTTTTTAGCATACAAATATATTATACCACTATCATCATCTCAATTATAATCATTATCATCATCAGGTGTCATCACGTCATACAATCATCATCATCATCTTTATCACAGTCTTCATCATTCTTCATTAAATTAAAAAAAAAATTGCTTGCTCATCATCATCATCATCATCATTAATCTTTATCACATCTTCATCATCCTTTGTTAAATAATCTTCTTTTTTTGCTTACTCATCATCATCATCACCATCATCATCACCATCACCACCACCACCATCACCACCACCATTATCATCATCATTCTAATTAGTATTATTAAAACACTTAATTTATTTACTATTAATAATTTCTATTTTGTCTGTTATTATGGATCAAGCCAAATATGTTGTGGTCTTTAAAGTTTCTCAAACATCTCAGTAATGGCAAAACAAAGCTTGGGCTATAGATAGCCAAGATGAAAGTAAATGCTTCCAAAAATAAAACTTAGATCTGTGAGATGTAGCAACAACAACCTGCCAGTGAGGTGCTCTGAAAAAACAGTCAACAGTTCAGGATATACAGCACAACAAAGAAAGGAAAATGGGTTTAACACCACAGCAGAACATCGGTTAATCGTGAGCTATGGTTATCAGCCGTTTAACATAACTGAGTGAGTAGGTAACAAATACGGACGGTATCCAGCTCAGTCCGTAGAACACCTGTCTGAGGTGCATGGATTGAAGGATCAAATCCCCTCTGTGGACCCTTTCATTGTTGATTTTTTTTCCATCCCAACCAAAGGTCTGTCAAAGGCTGTGGTATGTGATCTCCAGTCTGTGGGAAAGGAAGGAAATGTTTTATTTAATGACACATTCAACACATTTTTTTATTTACGGTTATATGGCGTCAGGCATATGGTTAAGGACCACACAGATATTGAGAGGGGAAACCCACAGTCGCCACTTCATAGGCTACTCTTTTCAATTAGCAGCAAGGGATCTTTTATATGCACCATCCCACAGACAGGATAGTACATACCACGGCCTTTGTTACACCAGTTGTGGAGCACTGGCTGGAACGAGAAATAGCACAATGGGTCCACCGACGGAGATCAATCCTAAACTGACTGCACATCAAGTGAGTGCTTTACCACTGGACTACGTCCCACCCCCACCCACCCCTGTCTGTAGGAAAGTGCAAAAGGCCCCAAATAGAGCTGGTACAAAATACATGTTATGTTACAAAGCATACACATCACTGATGTTACATGTATTATACAATTAAAAGGATTATTTACTGTTAATAAAAAGATGTAGTAAGTTTTCACTAAGACCACCTGTATATGTCAGAATTATTAAATCTTTAACATCCAATAGCTGATGATCAGTAAATCAAAGTGCTCAAGTGGTGTCATTAAATAAAGCAAACTTTAACATCTGTCTATTAAAAAATAACTTGCGATTTTTGGGATGGTTTTAGCAAGTGAATATCTGGTTTTAGCAAGTGAATATCTGGTTTTAGCAAGTGAATATCTGGTTTTAGCAAGTGCATATTTGGTTTTAACAAGTGAATATCTGGTTTTAACAAGTGAACATCTGGTTTTAGCAAGTGAACATCTGGTTTTAGCAACTGAATATCTGGTTTTAGCAAATGCATATCTGGTTTTAGCAAGTGAATATTTGTTTTTAACAAGTGAATATCAATTCACCTACTTTGTCTGAACAATGGACTGTTTTTCATGTACCATAGGTCATTATTTCGAGTCCAGAATATTGTCATCCAGATTTCAACAGGACCCTGCACAATATTATCTGCATGATATTATCTGCACGATATTATGCTACTTCAAATCAAATCACAGGAATTTACTTGGCAGATGAAGCAACATAATGTATCTCACCAATTGCAGACCTGTGTAGAGCTAGGTGCACTTTAACTTCAATGAGAAGGAAAGAAAGAAATGTTTTATTTAACGATGCACTCAGCACATTTTATTTATGGTTATATGGTGTCAGACATATGGTTAAGGACCACACAGATATAGAGAGGAAACCCGCTGTCGCCACTTCATGAACTACTCCTTTTGATTAGCAGCAAGGGATCTTTTATATGCACCATCTCATAGACAGGGTAGTACATACCACGGGAACATCAGTGAGATGTACTGTCACTAGTAGAAGAGAAATTAGAGGAGTGGTATTCATTTCATTTCAACTTATTTTAATTACAGCTCAAGCACGCTGTCCTGGCACACACCTCAGCTATCTGGGCTGTCTTTCCAGGACAGTAGGTTAGTTGTTAGTTGTTAGTGGTTAGTGAGAGAGAAGAGGATGTGGTGGTCTTACACCTACCCATTGGGTAGTTAAAACTCGCTCCGGGTGGGAGCCAGTACCGGGATGCGAACCCAGTACCTACCAGCCTTGTGTTCAATGGCTTAATGACGATGCCACAGAGGCCGATAGGTACCGGGATGTGAACTCTGTACCTACCAGCCTTGTGTTCAATGGCTTAATGACGATGCCACAGAGGCCGATAGGTACCGGGCTGCGAACTCAGTACCTACCAGCCTTGTGTTCAATGGCTTAATGACGATGCCACAGAGGCCGATAGGTACCGGGCTGCGAACTCAGTACCTACCAGCCTTGTGTTCAATGGCTTAATGATGATGTTACAGAGGCCGATAGGTACCGGGCTGCGAACTCAGTACCTACCAGCCTTGTGTTCAATGGCTTAATGATGATGCCACAGAGGCCGATAGGTACCGGGCTACGAACTCAGTACCTACCAGCCTTGTGTTCGATGGCTTAATGATGATGCCACAGAGGCCGATAGGTACCGGGCTGCGAACTCTGTACCTACCAGCCTTGTGTTCGATGGCTTAATGACGATGCCACAGAGGCCGATAGGTACCGGGCTGCGAACTCTGTACCTACCAGCCCTGTGTTCGATGGCTTAATGACGATGCCACAGAGGCCGATAGGTACCGAGCTGCGAACTCTGTACCTACCAGCCTTGTGTTCGATGGCTTAACGACGATGCCACAGAGGCTGATGAAGTGGTATTGAATTATTCACTCACTTTGGGTTGGAGGTCAAACTCAGCTGTATCCTGCTTCAAGAGAGATAGAAGAAAGTATAGTGGTCTTATACCTTCTCATCCCACCCCATCCCCACCACTCCATCCCTACTCCCATCCCCCCCCCCCCCCCCCCCCCCCATCCGAATCCTCACCCCCAATGTGCTGTTAAATTCTCTCATTCTATATTGTAGCTTGACCATCCCTGGTTGTGTAATAGTTATGTCATATCACTGGTAGGTACTGGGTTCACGTCCCAGTACTGGCACCCACCTACAGAGAGTTTAACAACTCGGTGGGTAGGTGTAGGTGACTTCTCTCTCATTAAGGGGCGGGACATAGCCCAATGGTAAAGCGTTCGCTTGGAGAGCGGTCAGTCTAGGATCGATCCCTGTTGGTGGACCCATTGGGCTATTTCTCATTTTAGCCAGTGCTCCACAACTGGTGTAACAAAGGTCATGGTATGTACTATTCTGTCTGTGGGATTGTGCATATAAAAGATCCCTTGCTGCTAATCAAAAAGAGTACCCCTAAAGTGGCAACAGCGGGTTTCCTCTCTCAATATCTGTGTGGTCCTTAACCATATGTCTGACGTCATATAACCGTAAATAAAAAATGTGTTGAGTGTGTCGTTAAATAAAACATTTCCTTCCTTCCTTCTCTCTCACTAACAACTAACCACTAAACCACTGTCCTGGACACAGTCCAGATAGCTGAAGTGTGTGCCCAGGACAGCATGCTTGAACCTTAATTGGATATAAGCACAGAAATAAGTATAAATGAAATGAAATTGAAGCCTCGGTGGTGTTGTGGTTAGGCCATCGGGCATAAGGCTGGTAGGTACCGAGTTCACAGCCCGGTACCGGCTTCCACACAGAATAAGTTTTAACGACTCGATGGGTAGGTGTAAGACCACTACACCATTGTTTTCTCTCACTAACCACTAACAACTAACAACTAACCCACTGTCCTGGACAGACAGCCAAGATAAGTGAGGTGTGTGTGCCCAGGACAGCATGCTTGAAACTTAATTGGATATAAGCACGAAAATAAGTAGGGAAAGTGTGTATAAAAGATTTAAGAGCTGCTTTATTGATAGGGGTAAGCCATCTGGTGGCAACAGGTTTCCTTTCTAGTTGTGGTTAGGCCATTGGTCTACAGGCTGGTAGGTACTGGGTTCGGATCCCAGTCGAGGCATGGGATTTTTAATCCAGATACCGGCTCCAAACCCTGAGTGAGTGCTTCGCAACTCTCAATGGGTAGGTGTGAACCACTTGCGCCGACCAGTGATCCATAACTGGTTCAACAAAGGCCATGGTTTGTGCTATCCTGCCTGTGGGAAGTGCAAATAAAAGATCCCTTGCTGCTAATCGGAAAGAGTAGCCCATGTAGTGGCGACAGCGGGTTTCCTCTCAAAATCTGTGTGATCCTTAACCATATGTCTGACGCCATGTAACCGTAAATAAAATGTGTTGAGTGCATCGTTAAATAAAACATTTCTTTCTTCTGTTTTTTTTTCCTTTTTAGTTTTTTCTTTTGACAAAATGTCAAAATAATATAACCATATGTTAAAAACCGCATACATGTACTTTGTTAAAAGTTAAAAATTTGCTGAGGTGTCATTAATAAATAAATAAATTCCCTTTCTTTCCCATGTTGAAAGTTGCCAATACAAAGATTCGAACCCAACACCTGCCAACTTTAACCATGAACACTTAACCACCAGACCACCAAAACCAATATGGCAGATGATCTACATGTACCAATCACATGGTAGCAGTGAAGTAAATCATAACACACTGTCCACCATATTAACATAAAAAAAATTTAAAAATAGAAAAAGAGAATTTTCCCAGGTGAATCACACATGTAGTGATGATAGCCAGTCCTTGTTTTGTGCAGCAAGAATATCTGAACTAGGTGATGTCAACCTATATCTGGAAATAATCTTTCATTTTTGAAGGCCCCCCCCCCCCCCCCCCCATTTGCCATTTTACAGCTGCTAGGAAGTCACTCCACCCCCCGGCCTCGGTGGCGTTGTGGTAGGCCATCAGTCTACAGGCTGGTAGGTACTGGGTTCGTATCCCAGTCGAGGCATGGGATTTTTAATACCCTGAGTGAGTGCTCCGCAAGGCTCAGTGGGTAGGTGTAAGCCACTTGCACCGACCAGTGATCCATAACTGGTTCAACAAAGGCCATGGTTTGTGCTATCCTGCCTGTGGGAAGCGCAAATAAAAGATCCCTTGCTGCTAATCGGAAGAGTAGCCCATGTAGTGGCGACAGTGGGTTTCCTCTCAAAATCTGTGTGGTCCTTAACCATATGTCTGACGCCATATAACCGTAAATAAAATGTGTTGAGTGCGTCGTTAAATAAAACATTTCTTTCTTTCACTCCACCCAGACCATGTATTCATACTCGGTATGTACAAATCACTCATGGAAAGTGAGATCTCATTCAACACAACTGTGCACCATAAATGTAGGTGCAATTCCTGTCAAAGATCCAATTTCTTACCTATTTTCAAACTAATAAATTATTTCATTCAAAAATGGGGTGTATTTTAAAAGCACTATCTCGATGGGCAACATGACGCTGATTGGTCAGTTTACTTCTCTGCAACCACCTAGTTAAATAAATGTACTACTTGCCACACTGAAGATGTCAGTTTTCTGTGCAGCATCTTGGAGATTCCTCGAGGCTCGTTACCTTTTGGTTTACTGCACGACTGCTGCAGACTATTTACGGTTTAATGGAAAACACTCCGTCTGTACAGGGAGAACAAAAGGTTACAGACTTGGCACATGAACATGGGAACAAGGTACCAAGTCGGCCTTACACTGCTAAGCAAACTAAAAACCTGGAGAGGTTGTTACATTCCTTCAGTTTTTAATGTTAATTGTGTTATTCATAACATACTTTTTATAGAACAAAATATGAACAAAGGTTGTTAAGTTCTTTCAGTTTTTAATCATGTTTATTGTGTTATTCTTGTTTACCAGATAAAACAAGACCTTTTTATAGAACAAAATATGAACAAAGGTTGTTAAGTTCTTTCAGTTTTTAATCATGTTTATTGTGTTATTCTTGTTTACCAGATAAAACAAGACCTTTTTATAGAACAAAATATGAACAAAGGTTGTTACGTTCCTTCAGTTTTTAATGTTAATTGCGTTATTAATTTTTACATGACATACTTTTTATAGAACAAAATATGAACAAAGGTTGTTACGTTCCTTCAGTTTTTAATGTTAATTGTGTTATTCATTTTTACTAGACAGACATTTTATAGAACAAAATATGAATAAAGGTTGTTACATTCCTTCAGATTTTAATGTTAAATGTGTTAATTTTTACATGACATACTTTTTAATAGAACAAAATATGAACAAAGGTTGTTAAGTTCTTTCAGTTTTTAATCATGTTTATTGTGTTATTCTTGTTTACCAGATAAAACAAGACCTTTTTATAGAACAAAATATGAACAAAGGTTGTTATGTTCCTTCAGTTTTTAATGTTAATTGTGTTATTCATTTTTACATGACATACTTTTTATAGAACAAAATATGAACAAAGGTTGTTACGTTCCTTCAGATTTTAATGTTAAATGTGTTAATTTTTACATGACATACTTTTATAGAACAAAAAATGAACAAAGGTTGTTACGTTCCTTCAATTTTTAATGTTAATTGTGTTATTAATTTTTACATGACATACTTTTTATAGAACAAAATATGAACAAAGGTTGTTACGTTCTTTCAATTTTTAATGTTAATTGTGTTATTAATTTTTACATGACATACTTTTTATAGAACAAAAATAAAGCAGCAGGGGATCTTTTATATGCACCATCCCACAGACAGGGTAGTACATACCACGGCCTTTGATATGCCAGTCGTGGTGCATTGGCTGGAATGAGAAATAGCCCAATGGGTCCACCGATGGGGATCGATCCTAGACCGACTGCGCATCAAGCAAACACTTTACCACTGAGCTACATTCCATCCCATGCTGAAGAAAGAAAGAAAGAAGTGTTTTATTTAACGACGCACTCAACACATTTTATTTACGGTTATATGGCATCAGACATATGGTTCAGGACCACACAGATTTTGAGAGGAAACCCGCTGTCGCCACTACATGGGCTACTCTTCCGATTGGCAGCAAGGGATCTTTTATTTGCGCTTCCCACAGGCAGGATAGCACAAACCATGGCCTTTGTTGAACCAGTTATAGATCACTGGTCGGTGCAAGTGGTTTACACCTACCCATTGAGCCTTGCGGAGCACTCACTCAGGGTTTGGAGTCGGTATCTGGATTAAAAATCCTATGCCTCGACTGGGATCCGAACCCAGTACCTACCAGCCTGTAGACCGATGGCCTGCCACGACGCCACCGAGGCCGGTCCCATGCTAAAGAAATGCATTTGGCTTATTCACTTTTTCATTCCACGACCTTATTTTTGTAGGGGCGAGACTGGTACATCAAAGGCCGTGATATGTGCTATCCTATGTATGGGATGGTGCATATAAAAGATCCCTAGCTGCTAATCGAAAAAAGAGTAGCCCATGAAGTGGTGACAGCGGGTTTCCTCCCTCAATATCTCTATGGTCCTTAACCATATGTCTGACGCCATATAACCGTAAATAAAATGTGTTGAGTGCATTGTTAAATAAAACATTTCCTCCTTCTTCTTCTTATTTTTGTAACACTCAACAGATATTCCCAACTTTTTGTGAACAGTATGAACATACAAGAAACATATTTGTGACCAGCATTGCACTTACTGTTTGCTTGATGTTTTGGTCATGAACCAGACTCGAGGAATCCTGGCAATTGCACGCAGCAGTGATAAGGTGAGAGGGTGTGAAGACCATGTGTCTTGTGCTAGCCTGCACGTGCGGCCATCTTGTTGTGAAGTGGTGCAAGTAATCAGTAGAGAAGCGTTATCTTGTAAACATCTTTAGTCGACCATGAGGAAATGAAGTAAAAATAGCTCTTAGTACTGGCTACTTTTCACCACGATCGCCATTGGAGATGTTGATATATCAGTCATCATTCAAAACCATATTTCTGCACAAGATAGAGACTAAGGGACAATATCTTGTAGACATCTGTAGTCGACCATGAGGAAATGAAGTAAAAATAGCTCTTAGTACTGGCTACTTATCACCACGATCGCCATTGGAGATGTTCATCTATCAGTCATCATTCAAAACCATATTTCTGCACAAGATGGAGACTAAAGGACAATATCTTGTAAACATCTTTAGTCGACCATGACGAAATGAAGTAAAAATAGCTCTTAGTACTGGCTACTTATCACCACGATCGCCATTGGAGATGTTGATATATCAGTCAACATTCAAAACCATATTTCTGCATTAGATAGAGACTAAAGGACAATATCTTGTAAACATCTGTAGTTGACTGAGGATTTGAAGTATGAGTAGCCCTTAGTGTTTATTACTTGTTACCACAATCAACAATAGAGATGATTATCTATCAACATCTTCAAAATCTGATAAATAAAACCATCAAGACATTCAAAATCATCAATCTGATTAAAATTAGCTCTACTGGGTCTACCAGTAGATCTAACAGTATTGCATGGACTCCCATGTCCAGGTGACATTTCATCTATAAATAACAATTTAAATATCGACCAATTACACTTCGCCTTTTATAACATTATTCAGGAGCATACAAATTCTAGAAATATCGGGCGAGACTATTTATGCAATAGGCGAACTTGTTGGTCTATTTCAACATTGAAAATTCAGGGGGAAAAGTGCAGTAATAAACTCTGGATTGTATACTAGTGTAAACAGTTTTATGGCTATACCATCACATTTTTTTTTTTCCATCTTAAAATAAATTTTATATAAAATTTTATATTGCAATTGGTTTCCGGCATACTTCGTAATTCACCCGAATCATTTCGTATACCCTCAGCATAATCCTGAATGTTTTCAAATTCTTTTCAATTCACTGGCATGATTTTGCAAGTAAGGTTTTGGTTGGTCGAATGAACGGCCAACTGGGCATGAGCTCCAACGGGCTGCTGTTAGATTCACATGTAATAGTGGAGTTCATATGTCTGTATAACGTAGAGTCTAAGCGGTATTATCTTGTAAGCATCTCTACCTGCCTGTCATCAATGATTAATTAATCAAGGTATTTTAGTGGGTAATGGACTGGGTTTACATCTTGGTATTGACTCCCACCCAGCTTGGGGGGGTGGGGGTGGTAGGGGTAGGGGGGTTTAAGACCACTGCCTAGTCTTCGGATCTCTTTCACTAACCAATAACAGTTAATCACTTGCCCATTGTCTTCGAAAGACTGCCCCGCTACCTGCACAGCATTCTTGAACCTTAAATGGATATGGGTATGAAAATCATCAAGTAAAAATGAATGAGTAGCCAGTGACAATAAAGAAAGAAATGTTTTATTTAACGATGCACTCAGCACATTTTATTTACGGTTATATGGCATCAGACATATGGTTAAGGACCACACAGATTTTGAGAGGAAACCCGCTGTCGCCACTACATGGGCTACTCTTCCGATTAGCAGCAAGGGATCTTTTATTTGCGCTTCCCACAGACAGCATAGCACAAACCATGGCCTTTGTTGAACCAGTTATGGATCACTGGTCGGTGCAAGTGGTTTACACCTACCCACTGAGCCTTGCGGAGCACTCACTCAGGGTTTGGAGTCGGTATCTGGATTAAAAATCCCATGCCTTGACTGGGATCCGAACCCAGTACCTACCAGCCTGTAGACCGATGGCCTGCCACGACGCCACCGAGGCCGGTCCCATGCTGAAGAAATGCATTTGGCTTATTCACTTTTTCATTCCACGACCTTATTTTTGTAGGGGCGAGACTGGTACATCAAAGGCCGTGGTATGTGCTATCCTATGTATGGGATGGTGCATATAAAAGATCCCTAGCTGCTAATCAAAAAGAGTAGCCCATGAAGTGGTGACAGCGGGTTTCCTCCCTCAATATCTCTATGGTCCTTAACCATATGTCTGACGCCATATAACTGTAAATAAAATGTGTTGAGTGCATCGTTATATAAAACATTTCCTCCTTCTTCTTATTTTTGTAACACTCAACAGATACCCCTGCGCGTGCTGTAACCTCACCGTGGTGCAGGGGTGTAACATTCTCTTTGAGAATGACCAATACAGCACAAATTGAAGTTTAGAGTAAAATTCGGTGTCCGTAAAATTCTGTGATATTTGTATTTGTATTTTTGGCACAGTTCTTTACACTGTTTTTGTTTAAACCATGAATTTTGATATTGATGTTGATCATCACTTTATTTATTTGCATTACCATAGTTTGACACCCAATAGCCGATGTATTTTTCATGCTGGGGTGTCGTTAAACATTCATTCATTCATTCATTACTCAACAGATATCCCCAGTTTTTTGTGAACAGTATGAACATACAAGAAACATATTTGTGACCAGCATTGCACTTACTGTTTGCTTGATGTTTTGGTCATGAACCAGACTCGAGGAATCCTGGCAGTTGCACGCAGCAGTGATAAGGTGAGAGGGTGTGAATACCATGTGTCTTGTGCTAGCCTGCACGTGCGGCCATCTTGTTGTGAAGTGGTGCAAGTAATCAGTAGAGAAGCGTTATCTTGTAAACATCTTTAGTCGACCATGAGAAAATGAAGTAAAAATAGCTCTTAGTACTGGCTACTTTTCACCACGATCGCCATTGGAGATGTTGATATATCAGTCATCATTCAAAACCATATTTCTGCACAAGATAGAGAATAAAGGACAATATCTTGTAGACATCTGTAGTCGACCATGAGGAAATGAAGTAAAAATAGCTCTTAGTACTGGCTACTTATCACCACGATCGCCATTGGAGATGTTCATCTATCAGTCATCATTCAAAACCATATTTCTGCACAAGATGGAGACTAAAGGACAATATCTTGTAAACATCTTTAGTCGACCATGAGGAAATGAAGTAAAAATAGCTCTTACTACTGGCTACTTATCACCATGATCGCCATTCAAAATGTTCATCTATCAGTCATCATTCAAAACCATATTTCTGCACAAGATGGAGACTAAAGGACAATATCTTGTAAACATCTTTAGTCGACCATGAGGAAATGAAGTAAAAATAGCTCTTACTACTGGCTACTTATCACCATGATCGCCACTGGAGATGTTCATCTATCAGTCAACATTCAAAACCATATTTCTGCATTAGATAGAGACTAAAGGACAATATCTTGTAAACATCTGTAGTTGACTGAGGATTTGAAGTATGAGTAGCCCTTAGTGTTTATTACTTGTTACCACAATCAACAATAGAGATGATTATCTATCAACATCTTCAAAATCTGATAAATAAAACCATCAAGACATTCAAAATCATCAATCTGATTAAAATTAGCTCTACTGGGTCTACCAGTAGATCTAACAGTATTGCATGGACTCCCATGTTCAGGTGACATTTCATCTATAAATAACAATTTAAATATCGACCAATTACTCTTCGCCTTTTATAGCATTATTCAGGAGCATACAAATTCTAAAAATATCGGGCGAGACTATTTATGCAATAGGCGAACTTGTTGGTCTATTTCAACATTGAAAATTCAGGGGGAATAGTGCAGTAATAAACTCTGGATTGTATATTAGTATAAACAGTTTTATGGCTATACCATCACATTTTATTTTTTTCTGTCTTAAAACAAATTTTATATAAAATTTTATATTGCAATTAGTTTCCGGCATACTTCGTAATTCACCCGAATCATTTCGTATACCCTCGGCATAATCCTGAATGTTTTCAAATTCTTTTCAAATCACTGGCATGATTTTGCAAGTAAGGTTTTGGTTGGTCGAATGAACGGCCAACTGGGCATGAGCTCCAACGGGCTGCTGTTAGATTCACATGTAGTGGAGTTAATTTTAATTAGATTGTCAAAATCATATGTCTGTATAACGTAGAGTCTAAGCGATATTATCTTGTAAGCATCTCTACCTGCCTGTCATCAATGATTAATTAATCAAGGTATTTTAGTGGGTAATGGACTGGGTTTACATCTTGGTATTGACTCCCACCCAGCTTGGGGGGGGGGGGGGGGGTGGTAGGGGTAGGGGGGTTTAAGACCACTGCCCAGTCTTTGGATCTCTTTCACTAACCAATAACAGTTAATCACTTGCCCATTGTCTTCGAAAGACTGCCCCGCTACCTGCACAGCATTCTTGAACCTTAAATGGATATGGGTATGAAAATCATCAAATAAAAATGAATGAGTAGCCAGTGACAATAAAGAAAGAAATGTTTTATTTAACGACGCACTCAGCACATTTTATTTACAGTTATATGGCATCAGACATATGGTTACGGACCACACAGATTTTGAGAGGAAACCCGCTGTCGCCACTACATGGGCTACTCTTCCGATTAGCAGCAAGGGATCTTTTATTTGCGCTTCCCACAGACAGCATAGCACAAACCATGGCCTTTGTTGAACCAGTTATGGATCACTGGTCGGTGCAAGTGGTTTACACCTACCCATTGAGCCTTGCGGTACACTCACTCAGGGTTTGGAGTCGGTATCTGGATTAAAAATCCCATGCTTCGACTGGGATCCGAACCCAGTACCTACCAGCCTGTAGACCGATGGCCTGCCACGACGCCACCGAGGCCGGTCCAGTGACAATATGTCACACTTGGTAAAATACTGGACTCTTACACAAGAGTTCCTGGTTCAAATCCCATAACTGTTAAATGATTGAAACAAAGTTTATTTTTTGACTTTGTATAATTCTGTTGATATGGTCTCTAGTAAGCAGGTGCACCGGTTTTGACCCTCGCGCGTCAACATTTTTTGTTATGTTTTTTCATGGTATTACATTGATTTTTGCCTGGCTTTTCTTGCTATGATGTAAAACCTCATTCGGAGCCAAAATGTCATTATGCAGGAACTACATGTAGGACAGTCATTCTGATTTTAATTTAAATATGCCCCTTATTTTAGTATCAAATATACCCACCTTTTCTGTGCAATCCATGCTTTTGAAAAAAGAAAGAAAATAAAACAGAAGAAAAGCCACATCACCGTGTCAATTCTGGAACTTACGTCTGACAAGAGACTAACTTTTTTTTTTTGCCTTATGTTTTTTTTTTTTTAAAGGGACATGCCCTAGTTTTTAAACACTAAGGCATAATTTTCACCTAGACTCTAGTTTCAGACCATAATGGTTTGATTAACTTATAAACCTGTAACAAATTTGGATACAACAGAATGAAACAAGAGTCTGTGACATTGAAATACCCTTAAAAATAGACTGAAACGCGACTCCATAACCGTTACTTCTCAGACGTACGTGCGTTTTTAAAAATACTAAAAAATGCATTTTGTGGTAATAGAAACACCAGGATAACCAGAAACACTTCGGTTGTATAGATATGGATAATCTAAACAATAAAATATAAATAATGTTTGATTTCAGTGATCATAAACGCTTCTTATAGTGAACAATATGCTGTAGTGTTTAAAAACTAGGGTATATCCCATTAAAAGGATATTCCTGTGTTTGCTGCATTGTAAGATGTTTCCGACTAATAAAATATTTCTACAATTAAACTTACATGTTAAATATATTTTCTGGTTTAGAATATCAGTGTCTGTATATTCAATGTGTTTCTAGTCATCTTAATATTTGTAAGAAGCCCAAACTGGATTTTGTCTTCAAATAATTTCGTACGTACGAAAAAATATATTTTAGGAAATAAAACGAAATTTAACCCAGTACAAATATTAGAACAATCAGAAACATGTTTAATATACAGCCACTAATATTTTATGCAGGAAAATATATTTGATATGTAATTACAATCGTTAAATAGTCTCTGTTAGTCGATAACATCTTAAACATTGCAGCAAACTCAGGAATGTCCCTTTAATGTATTTCAGTTATGGTTTGATAGAAAACTGAAGAAAATACCTGTCACCATCATGGAAGACCATGCAGCAAACTGACATTCAGACATCTTTCTGGTATGTATTACTAACAACCTTTCCAGTGCCAATACAGTCAAACCTGCTTAATCAACCACCTGCAGATAGCATCCACCCCTCTTAAGAGACCACTTACATTCCCACTAAACAATTTTCGGTGTTAAGCAATCTGTATTAAGTGACTACATGGTTGGGATTTAGCTCAGTCGATTGAGTGCTCGTTTGAGGTGCTGGTATCGCAGGATCGAACCACCTCAGTGGATTCATTCACCTAACTGATTTTTTTCTTGTTCCAGCCATTGTACAACAACTGTCTGTGGGATGGTGCATATAAATGATTCCTTGTTACTAATGGGAAAATGTGGTGGGTTTCCTCTTAATATAGTCAACTGATTGAGTTTTTTCTTGTTCCAACCAGTGCACCACAGCTGATACCATAACATAGTGGTATAGGGATCTCCCCCCCATAACATAGTGGTATAGGGATCTCCCCCCCCCCATAACATAGTGGTATAGGGATCTCCCCCCCATAACATAGTGGTATAGGGATCTCCCCCCCCCATAACATAGTGGTATAGGGATCTCCCCCCCCCATAACATAGTGGTATAGAGATCTCACCCCATAACATAGTGGTATACGGATCTCTCCCCCCATAACATAGTGGTATACGGATCTCTCCCCCCATAACATAGTGGTATAGGGATCTCCCCCCCCCCATAACATAGGGGTATACGGATCTCTCCCCCCATAACATAGTGGTATACGGATCTCTCCCCCCATAACATATTGGTATAGGGATCTCCCCCCCATAACATAGTGGTATAGGGATCTCCCCCCCCCCATAACATAGTGGTATAGGGATCTCCCCCCATAACATAGTGGTATACGGATCTCTCCCCCCATAACATAGTGGTATACGGATCTCCCCCCCCCATAACATAGTGGTATAGGGATCTCCCCCCCCATAACATAGTGGTATAGGGATCTCCCCCCATAACATAGTGGTATACGGATCTGCCCCCACCATAACATAGTGGTATACGGATCTCTCCCCCCCCATAACATAGTGGTATAGGGATCTCCCCCCCCATAACATAGTGGTATACGGATCTCTCCCCCCATAACATAGTGGTATACGGATCTCCCCCCATAACAGTGGTATAGGGATCTCCCCCCATAACATAGTGGTATACGGATCTGCCCCCCCCATAACAGTGGTATATGGATCTGCCCCCCCATAACATAGTGGTATACGGATCTCTCCCCCCCATAACAGTGGTATATGGATCTCTCCCCCCCATAACATAGTGGTATACGGATCTCTCCCCCCCATAACATAGTGGTATATGGATCTCTCCCCCCCCCCCCATAACAGTGGTATACAGATCTCTCCCCCCCATAACAGTGGTATACGGATCTCTCCCCCCCCCCATAACATAGTGGTATACGGATCTCTCCCCCCCCATAACATAGTGGTATACGGATCTTTCCCCCCCCCATAACATAGTGGTATACGGATCTCTCCCCCCCCATAACATAGTGGTTTACGGATCTCCCCCCCCATAACATAGTGGTATACGGATCTCTCCCCCCCCATAACATAGTGGTATACGGATCTCTCCCCCCCATAACATAGTGGTATACGGATCTCCCCCCCATAACATAGTGGTATACGGATCTGCCCCCCCCATAACATAGTGGTATATGGATCTGCCCCCCCATAACATAGTGGTATACGGATCTCTCCCCCCCATAACAGTGGTATACGGATCTCTCCCCCCCATAACATAGTGGTATACGGATCTCTCCCCCCCATAACATAGTGGTATATGGATCTCTCCCCCCCCATAACAGTGGTATACAGATCTCTCCCCCCCCCATAACAGTGGTATACGGATCTCTCCCCCCCCCCCATAACATAGTGGTATACGGATCTCTCCCCCCCCCCATAACATAGTGGTATACGGATCTTTCTCCCCCCCCATAACATAGTGGTATACGGATCTCTCCCCCCCCCATAACATAGTGGTTTACGGATCTCCCCCCCCATAACATAGTGGTATACGGATCTCTCCCCCCCCATAACATAGTGGTATACGGATCTCTCCCCCCCCATAACATAGTGGTATACGGATCTCTCCCCCCCCCATAACATAGTGGTATACGGATCTGCCCCCCCCATAACATAGTGGTATATGGATCTGCCCCCCCCATAACATAGTGGTATACGGATCTCTCCCCCCCATAACAGTGGTATACGGATCTCTCCCCCCCATAACATAGTGGTATACGGATCTCTCCCCCCATAACATAGTGGTATACGGATCTCTCCCCCCCCATAACAGTGGTATACGGATCTCTCCCCCCTCCATAACATAGTGGTATACGGATCTCTCCCCCCCCATAACATAGTGGTATACGGATCTCTCCCCCCATAACATAGTGGTATACGGATCTCTCCCCCCCCCATAACATAGTGGTATACAGATCTCTCCCCCCCCATAACAGTGGTTTACGGATCTCTCCCCCCCATAACATAGTGGTATACGGATCTCTCCCCCCATAACATAGTGGTATACGGATCTCTCCCCCCCCCATAACATAGTGGTATACAGATCTCTCCCCCCCACCCCATAACATAGTGGTATACGGATCTCTCCCCCCCATAACATAGTGGTATACGGATCTCTCCCCCCCATAACATAGTGGTATACGGATCTCTCCCCCCCCATAACATAGTGGTATACGGATCTGCCCCCCCCCCATAACATAGTGGTATACGGATCTCTTCCCCCCATAACAGTGGTATACGGATCTATCCCCCCCATAACATAGTGGTATACGGATCTCTCCCCCCCATATCATAGTGGTATACGGATCTCTCCCCCCCCATAACATAGTGGTATACAGATCTCTCCCCCCCCATAACATAGTGGTATACGGATCTCTCCCCCCCCCATAACATAGTGGTATACGGATCTGCCCCGCCCCCCCATCTGAGATGACAGGTCCTTTTTTATTTTTAATTCATTTTTATTTCAAACACTGATATTTTCGACTTTGTGTTTAAATGTAGTTTCCATTCCTTCAATAAATACCAGAATTCTTTTGATTATCAGGATAAAATAACTTTCTACTGACCCAGAGGAATTTAGGGGTTCAAGTGGTCTCTTTTTATATTTCTTGTCAACCCCAACCCAAAATTCTAATTTTATCTTTGTATTATTTTAGGGATGGGATGTAGTCTAGTGGTAAAGCACTCGCATGATACGCAGTTTGTCTAAGATCAATTAATGTTCTTGTTCCAGCCAATGCACCACGACTAGTATATCAAAGGCCATGGTATGTGCTATCCTGTCTGTGGGATGGTGCACATAAAAGATACTTGCTACTATTGGAAAAAATTATGCAGGTTTCCTCTCTAAGACTGAATGTCAGAATTACCAAATGTTTGACATCCAACAACCAATGATTAATAAATCAATGTGCTCCAGTGGTGTCGTTAAACAAAACCAACTTTATACTTTTTGTAATAATTTCTTTATCATTCTTTTTTATCCTTTGAGTTTCATCTCAATTGTCCCTAGTTGTAGAGTCAATCTCTGCCACTGATGAAACAGCATTTTATGACAACAAAGTTTTCTTTGTTTAACAACACCACTAGAGCACATTGATTTATTAATCATCACCTATTGAATGTCAAACATTTGGTAATGTTGACATATAGTCTTAGAGAGGAAACCCACTACATTTTTCGATTAATAGCATATGCACCATCTCACAGACAGGATAGCACATACCACGGTCTCTGATATACCAGTCATGGTGCACTGGCTGGGACAAGAAATAGCCCAATGAAACCTGCTACATTTTATGCACTACTCCACAGACAGGATAGCACATACCACGGACTCTGATATACCAGTCATGGTGCACTGGCTGGGACAAGAAATAGCCCAATGAAACCTGCTACATTTTATGCACTACTCCACAGACAGGATAGCACATACCACGGTCTCTGATATACCAGTCATGGTGCACTGGCTGGGACAAGAAATAGCCCAATGAAACCTGCTACATTTTATGCACTACTCCACAGACAGGATGATATATCTTTGATATACCAGTCGTGGTGCACTGGGTGGAACGAGAAATAACCCAATGGGCCCACCGACGGGGATCGATCTCAGACTGACCGCACATCAAGCGAGCGCTTTACCACTGGGACAACAAGTCACGTATCTCACCAACGGCAGGCTTGGCCAGATTTAAAGGAACTATCCTGAGTTGCAGCCACTGTATGATGTGGAGTCTTTTTGGCAACTAAAAAAACAAAACAAAATAATTTGCGAATTGTGTGATGCAGATGATTTTTTTTTTTTTTTTTTGGATGATACTTAGATGAATGTAAAAGAAATAACAGGCAATCGTTATAATTTGAAGCATACTTACTAATAATAACACTAAAAGTTAGTGTTTTATTTTGAATAACATTTTGGTCCACAAACAATAACTCTCAGTAAGATAAAATACTAATTTAAAGTGACGTCATCCGATATGACGTTCCCTGACAATGTAATTTTTATTTTCATCGAAAAATTTACAAACTCCCATTGCTACGTCTGGACCAATGGGATGATGTTATATTGGAAAGAATATAACAGAAATTTAATTAAATATCAGTACAGAAAATAACCTCTCTAAACTGGACACCTCTTAATACTGGACGTTTTGCCTGGTGCTGTAGGTGTCCAGTATAGAAGTGTTTCACTGTATCTTTAAACAATCAGTATTTTTTGATGAATTAATTAGATGTATTTTTGTTTTAGAGCTGTCTGGGTGCTGTAAATTTCAAGAAACTGTAGACTTGGTATGAAAAGGTATGTTTAGTTTTAGCCATATACATGTACTAGTCATTTTTTAGTTACGGTATTGTAACGGAAACTTTCGCCTACGTGTCGATGTCAGCGCTACGTTATCGTATCTAGTCATTTTTGTTATTCACATGGTTCAACATAACCGAGTTAATAATAATCATACGAAGCACACATGTTATAAGTGTAATGACGTAATTTTGGGAAGCGACATCATAAAATGATGTTACTTCTCCAGTCCTGGCTCAGACTGTGCATTTGAAATATGACGTCATTTCGTCGTCTCCTTCTAGTTGTGGCTGAAACATTTTGAGTTGGGTCTTGTTATTCATAAAGAAAACAATGATAATAATATGGAAAATAAAGAAATTATTACACACACATGTGAGTCGTACTGATTATATGAAACTCATGTCAGGATTCATGTATTACCCTCGCTCTCGCTTTGGCAATATAAAAATCCTGACACTCGTTTCGTAAAATCAGTACGACACACAAGCTCGTATAATAATCTCTATATATATCATGAAAAAATGTGAACCGGGCTACCCCATAAACTGGTCTATTTACGTTTGACTTGTTTTTAAGGAATCTGCATACAATTGAACCCTGACATCAAAATACTTTTGTTAAATTAAGAAACCCTTCCCAAAAACAAAGTGCACAAATGAGGAAAAGACCAGTAGACATTCGAAATATTTTTATACATGTGGAAACGTATACATGATCGCCATTTTGCACTGTGCGCACTACATTAAATGATATGTCATATTAAACAATCCTAAGTAAACAACAGTTTCACACCGCTGTCAGTTTCAAAGTCTCATCTGTTTCGCAGATTCATTGCCTAAGAGTTTTGGTGATGTCATATGACGCGCGTCACTCTTGAAAAACAATAGCCCGGTTTACGGGCATAGCTGCAGAATATCAACATTAGACTACGACATGCATTTAATCTCTTCACAACAGAAAATGGCATGGATATTAACATTGTTGGTTGATTTTGACAATAAAGTGAACAAGATAAAACATTATTTCATCAAATCAATCGTACATTACAGTGCATGTGTACAGAAATCATTTCCTGTTAATAGCCCGGTTCACGGTTACTCGAGGATGCCCCTGAAAAAACCTAAATGTGGCCTTTTTAGTTTTAAAGCTGGACTCTGATTTTTTTTGTTTTGTTACTGCCTTGTGAAGATCTAGTTCAGTCAGTAGAGTGCTTGTCTGATTCATGAAAATAATGCATCATGATATTATTGCATTGTACATTGGGGGGGGGGGATGTAGCCCAGTGGTAAAGTGCTCACTTGATGCGCGGTCGGTCTGGAATCGATCCCCGTGGGTGGGCCCATTGGGGTATTTCTCACTCCAGCCAGTGCACCACAACTGGTATATCAAAGGCCGTATCCTGTCTGTGGAATGGTGCATATAAAAGATCCCTTGCTGCTAATCAAAAAGAGTAGCCCATGAAGTGGCGACAGTGGGTTTCCTTCCTCAATATCTGTTTGGTCCTACATATAACCGTGGAATGTGTTATCCTGTCTGTGGAATGGTGCATATAAAAGATCCCTTGCTGCTAATCAAAAAGAGTAGCCCATGAAGTGGCGACAGTGGGTTTCCTCCCTCAATATCTGTTTGGTCCTACATATAACCGTGGTATGTGATATCCTGTCTGTGGAATGGTGCATATAAAAGATCCCTTGCTGCTAATCAAAAAGAGTAGCCCATGAAGTGGCGACAGCGGGTTTCCTCTCTCAATATCTGTTTGGTCCTACATATAACCGTGGTATGTGTTATCCTGTATATGGAATGGTGCATATAAAAGATCCCTTGCTGCTAATCGAAAAGAGTAGCCCATGAAGTGGCGACAGTGGGTTTCCTCCCTCAATATCTGTTTGGTCCTACATATAACCGTGGTATGTGATATCCTGTCTGTGGAATGGTGCATATAAAAGATCCCTTGCTGCTAATCAAAAAGAGTAGCCCATGAAGTGGCGACAGCGGGTTTCCTCTCTCAATATCTGTTTGGTCCTACATATAACCGTGGTATGTGTTATCCTGTATATGGAATGGTGCATATAAAAGATCCCTTGCTGCTAATCGAAAAGAGTAGCCCATGAAGTGGCGACAGTGGGTTTCCTCCCTCAATATCTGTTTGGTCCTACATATAACCGTGGAATGTGTTATCCTGTCTGTGGAATGGTGCATATAAAAGATCCCTTGCTGCTAATCAAAAAGAGTAGCCCATGAAGTGGCGACAGTGGGTTTCCTCCCTCAATATCTGTTTGGTCCTACATATAACCGTGGTATGTGATATCCTGTCTGTGGAATGGTGCATATAAAAGATCCCTTGCTGCTAATCAAAAAGAGTAGCCCATGAAGTGGCGACAGTGGGTTTCCTCCCTCAATATCTGTTTGGTCCTACATATAACCGTGGTATGTGATATCCTGTCTGTGGAATGGTGCATATAAAAGATCCCTTGCTGCTAATCAAAAAGAGTAGCCCATGAAGTGGCGACAGTGGGTTTCCTCCCTCAATATCTGTTTGGTCCTACATATAACCGTGGTATTTGATATCCTGTCTGTGGAATGGTGCATATAAAAGATCCCTTGCTGCTAATCAAAAAGAGTAGCCCATGAAGTGGCGACAGTGGGTTTCCTCCCTCAATATCTGTTTGGTCCTACATATAACCGTGGTATTTGATATCCTGTCTGTGGAATGGTGCATATAAAAGATCCCTTGCTGCTAATCGAAACGAGTAGCCCATGAAGTGGCGACAGTGGGTTTCCTCCCTCAATATCTGTTTGGTCCTACATATAACCATGGTATTTGATATCCTGTCTGTGGAATGGTGCATATAAAAGATCCCTTGCTGCTAATCGAAACGAGTAGCCCATGAAGTGGTGACAGCGGGTTTCTTCTCTCAAGATATGTGGGAGCCGGTAGCAAGATATGAACCCAACCTGATCACTGTCACTGTCACAGACCACTGACCTATTTGATGGATCAACAAAGTATTACCTAATTGATGTGCTCTAGTGGTGTTGTTAAACAAAACAAACTTTAACTTTAATATGTGCTGAGGAATTGATAAAATTAATAAACTCTTCTTTCCTTCCCAATTTCAATATCTCTATCTAGACTCAGTCTGTTAAACATTTTTAATATATCACATCATTGCCAGTGTCTGGACTCAGTCTGTTAAGTATTCTTGCTTTATTAGTAGATTGCATTTTCTGGATCCTTTCCAATGTCTTTATCTTGAGTTGGTTTGGTTATGTGAGCGGTTTTTTCTTTTTCAGAAATTATCTCTCTTTTTAAGAGTTCTTTTTATAGGTTGAAGTATTCTATTTCATTTCTTAGATGGTTTATCAGATACTGATAAAAAGCAGACTATAAATTTATTGGTTTGTTATTCTCTGTGTTATGAAAGCAAAAAAGATCTCATCTGTGTATGTCATTCCAAAACATTTTCTCGTTCCTGCCAATGCTCCACAACTGGTGTAACAAAGGCCGTGGTATGTACTATCCTGTCTGGGATGGTGCATATAAAAGATCCCTTGCTGCTAATCGAAAAGAATTAGTTTTTGAAGTGGCAACAGCAGGTTTCCTCTCTCAATATCTGTGTTTGGTCCGTAGCCATATGTCCGATGCCATATAACTGTAAATAAAATGTGTTGAGTGCATCGTTAAATAAAACATTTCCTTCCTTTCTTCCAAAGCATTTAACAGATTCACCTCAAACGACACCACTAGAACACATTGATTTATTAATTATCAGCTACTGGATGTCCAGGGAACATTTCGTTTTCAAAATCTTGATTAGTGATATTTCCCATCAATTGAAAATTGATTAGCAACCACGGTACAGTTTAATGTTTTAAAATTGCATAGCGATCTCGGAAACTTGTGTAGCGAATCGCAGTGTGATACAGAACGAAATGTTCCTTGATGTCAAACATTTGGTATGTCTGACATGTAGTTCGAGAAGAAACCTGGTACATTTTTCTGTTAATAGCAAGGGATCTTTTCCACAGACAGGATAGCACATACCATGTCCTTTTTATATACCAGTTGTGGTGCACTGGCTGGAACAAGAAATAGCCCAATGGGCTCACCAACAGGGATCGATCCTAGACCGACCACTGAGCTCTACACACACACACCACATACACACAAACAGCATTCGAAATAAGCACTTGTCCGTTTGTCCCGACAAGTGAAAATCTATTTGGACAAGCAAAATGTGCCTCGGTGGTTGTCCAGTGGATAAGTAAAAAATTACAGTGCAGTTTCATTTTGAGCAATCACAAACATCCTCCTGGTACTTGATTAACACAAACCACTTATTTGGACAAGTGAAAATATTGGCAGACAAATACATTTCTAGATGTATTTTGTCCGGTGGACTAGTAAATGTTTTTGCTTATTTCTATCACTGACAAACACACCCAGTAATTTTGGAAAATAAACACAAAACATTATTTTCTTTTACTGTTTTGAGTTTGAAGCCATTTGAAAAGATTTTCTGCAAATAAACTGTTTTTCCATTATTAAAAACATTTTTAGTTAAAATATGAATATCTGTATAACCAATGCATTTCTGGAATTGTGATGTTTTTGTATGTAAAAATGTTTTATTTCTTCAAATGGCCAAATATCAAATATATTTCTTGGTATAAATAATGCTTTATGTTTAAAACATATTAAGGTAAAATAATGGATTTTTTATTTAAAAAACAATGGTAAAAAACAGTGTGTGTATTACTTTTGTAGGGGGAAACAAATGGAAGTCTTGTAAGGCCAAAAAACTCAAGATAGTCCCTGTTACAACAGAGTATATTAAACAAACAGACTTGGAGCCAAAGTCACAAAACATTGTTATGTTTATGGTTAGCAGCCATGCATTTACATGTGTTTGTTGTTTATTTTGTGCAGAA
Organism: Gigantopelta aegis; assembly: GCF_016097555.1. Classification (NCBI taxonomy): domain Eukaryota; kingdom Metazoa; phylum Mollusca; class Gastropoda; order Neomphalida; family Peltospiridae; genus Gigantopelta; species Gigantopelta aegis. The sequence goes on from NC_054711.1 coordinate 28,255,181, forward strand.
AATTACATAATCACAGAATATAGGTCACGGTAAAGATGAAAGAAAATTATTTATGTGTGTTTTGAACTCACTGTAATTGTGTTATGATCGCGGATTTAGTAGCATAGTTTTGCATGTAAACATAAATTTACAACTGAAAAAAACTGTTGTTATAATAACACACAGTACAAACAATACAGTTGGAAATGCATATAAATTACTTTCTTTTGTCCTTACCATCACACATCTTCCATTTTGATGTAATGTTTGGCACTTTCTTTTGTCCTTACTATCACACATCTTCCATTCTGATGTAATGTTTGGCACTTTCTTTTGTCCTTACCATTACACATCTTCCATACTGATGTCATGTTTGGCATACTTTCTTTTGTCCTTACCATCACACATCTTACATTCTGATGTCATATTTGGCACTTTCTTTTGTCCTTACCATTACACATCTTCCATACTGATGTCATGTTTGGCATACTTTCTTTTGTCCTTACCATCACACATCTTCCATACTGATGTCATATTTGGCATACTTTCTTTTGTCCTTACCATTACACATCTTCCATACTGATGTGATGTTTGGCACTTTCTTTTGTCCTTACCATCACACATCTTCCATTCTGATGTCATATTTGGCACTTTCTTTTGTCCTTACCATCACACATCTTACATTCTGATGTCATGTTTGGCATACTTTCTTTTGTCCTTACCATCACACATCTTCCATACTGATGTGATGTTTGGCACTTTCTTTTGTCCTTACCATCACACATCTTCCATACTGATATAATGTTTTGTATATTTTCTTTTGTCCTTACCAACACACATCTTCCATTCTGATGTGATGTTTGGCATACTTTCTTTTGTCCTTATTTAATTTATTTAGTTAATTAATTTATTTATTTAAATTGTTTTGTTTTATTGTTGTTTGGAAAACAAAAAGTAAATACTTGAACAATATTTCCATAGTAACATATATTTTACTAAGATAATTACTCAAATAAAATTATTTGCTTACATTTTAAATTTTTTATTCCATAATTACTATCATTTCATCTTTACTTGGAAAAAAAAAATGAATTGAAAAATGTTTCCATGGTAACAATTACTTTAATGCGTCTGCTCAGTCGGCAACACATCGTGTTTGTCTTAACATTTACCTGACTGCCCCGAGTTGGAAACCGTCCAGTATTACACAAAAAATACACAAAAACATGTCAGCTATTTTGGTAGAGGTGAATATTTTACAATTGGCTTCTTTAAGACAGTTTGTTAAAAACATCACCTGATAAGCAAGAGCAATTGAGTGTAGTTGTTTGGAGTATATTTATAATACTGAGAAAAGTTTCCAGTCAGTAGTAGACAAGTATTTTTCTGAGACTGCTTTCCAAACCATATGTCTGTTTAGTACCACCTACATAACGCAGTACATCTGTTTTGTTTCCTTTACAATGAAGACATTTCTGCTACAGTATTTAGTAAACCGCAATAGCAGAGGCAGTTGCCATAGCAGCAGGAACCATTTTGTTTTCACTGTGCTTTAGTGGACTGGTATGTTAAACAAACTTAAAAAACCGGTGAAAATTATTTTGAAAATGCTCCGATGTGTTAAGGACACATTGAAGGTAAGCTGTTTCTAATTACTTCCAGGTACATTCTGTTGTAAGTGCAATAGTTCACATGTTTTACATGATTTTCCAATAAAATAATCTTTGCATATTCATTCATTTCAACTTATTTTTATGCTTATATCCAATTAAGATTCAAGCATGCTGTCCTGGGCACACACCTCAGCTATCTGGGCTGTCTGTCCAGGACAGTGAGTTAGTTATTAGTTGTTAATGAGAGAGAGAAGAGGGTGTAGTGGTCTTACACCTACTCATGGAGTCGTTAAAACTCACTCTGGGTGGGAGCCGGTACCGGGCTGCGAACCCTGTAACTATCAGCTTTATGTCCGATGGCTTAACCACGACACCACCGAGGCATATAATTAACTCAAGAATATCAAAATTGACATAAATTGTGGTTTCCTTAAGAATCCTTGTCACAAACATGAAGTACAAAGAAAATATTCAACATCCATCCATTAATATAGATGCCAGTTCTTTCTCAAGACATGGGAACGGGATTTAGGTTGAGTGCTTGCTTGAAGTGCTTGTGTCACAGGAGCGAACCATCTCGGTGGATCTATTCAACTGTAAATAAAATGTGTTGAATGCATCGTTAAATAAAATATTTCCTTCTTAACCTTGCGCTCAAACTGATGAACCAAATCCAGTGAAATAGCATATTTTTAGAGTATAAATGCAGAAAGAGCCTCTGTATGAAGTCTAAGCTACTTATAAGTGCCATATTCATGTTCTGCGACCCTCAAAACCCACATATTGATATATTACAAGGAGTATATGCCTTAAAAACTTTAAAATTAATGGCAAATGATTTAATTTGGCCGCCATTTTGAATAAATTACAGTTCCTGATATAAAACGTGGCCATAGACCAAAACTTCCACAAATTTCATGTTTAGTGACTGAACTGGCTATAGAAAGAAAAAAAAGAAAGAAAGAAAAAAATGTTTTATTTAACGACGCACTCACATTTTATTTACAGTTTTATGGCGTCAGATATATGGTTAAGGACCACACAGAGTTTGAGAAGAAACCCGCTGTCACCACTACATGGACTACTCTTTCCGATTAGCAGCAAGGGATCTTTTATTTGCGCTTCCCATATACGTGCTAGGTTTAGCGCCAGCTCTTTTGTTTTTAGGTGGGGGTTAAGGCTAATGAATTCGATTTTGTTTTTTCTACCTTTTTTGTTGGTGGTGGGCTTTCTGGGTTGGGGAGGTGGGGTAGGGGATTTTGGGGTGGGGGTTGGTTCTTTATCGTCCTGGGTTTGAACATGAATTTCTTCCTCAACCATGTTGAGCGTGGTTTCTTTGTTTTGGTTTTGGTCAGCCATTTTTTTTTTCTTCAGTTTTAGCGGTTTTTTATTTTCTATTTCGTTTAAGTGTCAAGGCTTTGTTGAGTTCTCTAAGTTATTTTTGAGTAGTATTACGATATAACTATATTATTGTACAACTAGAGCTAGTTAGAAAATGAGTTTGTTAGTGAATTTAATAGTTAATATAGCGAGTTAAGTGATTTAGGCTTTTCTTTGCGGTCCTGAACGGTGCCACGTATAATTTTCGTTATTTTGTTGTTGGTAATTTAGGTGTAGCAGTGTTTTGCTACTGAGTTACTTTTTATTAAAGGTTTAACAAAAAGGTCTATAATATTCTCTGGTTGGGTTGGGTTATCTTAATTGCTAGTGGTTTAGTAACCTAATACATGAATTAACAAAAACAGTTCTAAAGAAATCAAAGTACACAATATTTTACTATAAAAGGTCCTAACGGTTTGACTTTACACAAATGATATTTCCTAATATAATAATAATAAAAAAGAGTTTCTTACCTTAGTCCAAGTTCAATACAGCTCCTAGTTTTGTAACCATACTCATTGGAGTCATATATGCAGGTCCTTTACTGTTATACTAGTTACAACAAGTTAAGAGCCAGTATCAAATTTTACCTTACTTTAAAAAAAATTAAAACAAAAAATCAAGGATGGTGATAGGTAATGGAAAGTAGATTACAGACTTGAATAAAGCATTTCAGAAAGTGTATGGCAAATGTATAAAAAAAAATCGAAGATTGTTAGAATTTTTAACACATTTCTAACTAAGCAGGCCATCTGCATGGTGCACGTGACACTCCTTTTTTTATGCTTAAGTTTTCATGTTAGGGTTGGGAGGGTATAAATTTCTTTGCAATCTGGCTTCGGATAACCATGCCACGTAAACGTAAACTGAGCATTCTGGGCTGTGTTTGAGCCCTGCCATGTCTGAATGATCAGTAATGAGATGCCCTCTTGACATTCTGACATATAATTTGTATTGAATTGCATGGAGTAATTAATGGTGGCGTGTAACCTATAGATTCAAATGTTGCCAGTAAACGTTCATTTTCTATCTTTCTGTGCAATAAGACTGCCTTGACTTTTATTCATTTCATTTTACTTTTTTGCTTATAGCCAATTAAGGTTCAAGCATGTTATCCTGGGCAAACACCTTGCCTACCCGGGCTGTGACTAGTGGTTAGTTGTCAGTGGTTAGTAAAATAGAATACTCTACCCCTGAGCTACATCCCACCCTAAGGCCCAAAACACACCAAAGTTGGGTCTGGGTCTGGGGCTGGGGCTGGAGCTGGGGCTGGGGCTGGGGCTGGGGCTGGAGCTGGGGCTGGGGCTGGGGCTGGGGCTGGGGCTGGGGCTGGGTGAGGGTCTGGGGCTGGGGCTGGGGCTGGGGCTGGGGCTGGGGCTGGGGTTGGGGCTGGGTGAGGGGCTGGGGCTGGGGCTGGGGCAGTGGCTGGGTGAGGGGCTGGGTCTGGGTGAGGGTCTGGGTCTGGGTCTGGGTCTGGGTGAGGGTCTGGGTCTGGGTCTGGGGCTGGGTCTGGGTCTGAGTCTGGGTCTGAGTCTGAGTCTGGGTCTGGGTCTGGGTGAGGGCCTTGGTCTGGGTCTGGGTCTGGGTGAGGGCCTTGGTCTGGGGTCTGGGTGAGGGCCTTGGTCTGGGTCTGGGTCTGGGTGAGGGCCTTGGTCTGGGTCTGGGGTCTGGGTGAGGGCCTTGGTCTGGGTCTGGGTCTGGGTCTGGGTGAGGGCCTTGGTCTGGGTCTGGGGTCTGGGTGAGGGCCTTGGTCTGGGTCTGGGTCTGGGTCTGGGTGAGGGCCTTGGTCTGGGTCTGGGTCTGGGTGAGGGCCTTGGTCTGGGTCTGGGGTCTGGGGTCTGGGTGAGGGCCTTGGTCTGGGTCTGGGTCTGGGTCTGGGTGAGGGCCTTGGTCTGGGTCTGGGTCTGGGTGAGGGCCTTGGTCTGGGTCTGGGGTCTGGGTGAGGGCCTTGGTCTGGGTCTGGGTCTGGGTCTGGGTCTGGGTGAGGGCCTTGGTCTGGGTCTGGGTCTGGGTCTGGGTCTGGGTGAGGGCCTTGGTCTGGGTCTGGGTCTGGGTCTGGGTGAGGGCCTTGGTCTGGGTCTGGGTCTGGGTGAGGGCCTTGGTCTGGGTCTGGGTCTGGGTCTGGGGTCTGGGGTCTGGGTGAGGGCCTTGGTCTGGGTCTGGGTCTGGGTCTGGGTGAGGGCCTTGGTCTGGGTCTGGGTGAGGGCCTTGGTCTGGGTCTGGGTCCGGGTCTGGGGTCTGGGGTCTGGGTGAGGGCCTTGGTCTGGGTCTGGGTCTGGGTGAGGGCCTTGGTTTGGGTCTGGGTCTGGGTCTGGGTCTGGGTGAGGGCCTTGGTCTGGGTCTGGGTGTGGGTCTGGGTGAGGGCCTTGGTCTGGGTCTGGGTCTGGGTGAGGGCCTTGGTCTGGGTCTGGGTCTGGGTCTGGGTGAGGGCCTTGGTCTGGGTCTTGGTGAGGGCCTTGGTCTGGGTCTGGGTCTGGGTCTGGGTGAGGGCCTTGGTCTGGGACTGGGTCTGGGTCTGGGGTCTGGGGTCTGGGTGAGGGCCTTGGTCTGGGTCTGGGTCTGGGTGAGGGCCTTGGTCTGGGTCTGGGGTCTGGGGTCTGGGTGGGGCTTGGTCTGGGTCTGGGTCTGGTCTGGGTCTGGGTCTGGGTCTGGGTGAGGGCCTTGGTCTGGGTCTGGGGTCTGGGTGAGGGCCTTGGTCTGGGTCTGGGTCTGGGGTCTGGGTGAGGGCCTTGGTCTGGGTCTGGGGTCTGGGGTCTGGGTGAAGGCCTTGGTCTGGGTCTGGGTCTGGGGTCTGGGTGAGGGCCTTGGTCTGGGTCTGGGGTCTGGGGTCTGGGTGAGGGCCTTGGTCTGGGTCTGGGGTCTGGGTGAGGGCCTTGGTCTGGGTCTGGGGTCTGGGTGAGGGCCTTGGTCTGGGTCTGGGTCTGGGGTCTGGGTGAGGGCCTTGGTCTGGGTCTGGGTCTGGGGTCTGGGTGAGGGCCTTGGTCTGGGTCTGGGGTCTGGGTGAGGGCCTTGGTCTGGGTCTGGGGTCTGGGGTTTGGGTGAGGGCCTTGGTCTGGGTCTGGGTCTGGGGTCTGCGTGAGGGCCTTGGTCTGGGTCTGGGGTCTGGGTGAGGGCCTTGGTCTGGGTCTGGGGTCTGGGTGAGGGCCTTGGTCTGGGTCTGGGGTCTGGGGTCTGGGTGAGGGCCTTGGTCTGGGTCTGGGGTCTGGGTGAGGGCCTTGGTCTGGGTCTGGGGTCTGGGTGAGGGCCTTGGTCTGGGTCTGGGGTCTGGGGTCTGGGTGAGGGCCTTGGTCTGGGTCTGGGTCTGGTGTCTGGGTGAGGGCCTTGGTCTGGGTCTGGGGTCTGGGGTCTGGGTGAAGGTACTTGGTCTGGGTCTGGGGTCTGGGGTCTGGGTGAGGGCCTTGGTCTGGGTCTGGGGTCTGGGGTCTGGGTGAGGGCCTTGGTCTGGGTCTGGGTCTGGGGTCTGGGGTCTGGGTGAGGGCCTTGGTCTGGGTCTGGGTCTGGGTCTGGGTGAGGGCCTTGGTCTGGGTCTGGGTCTGGGTGAGGGCCTTGGTCTGGGTCTGGGTCTGGGGTCTGGGTGAGGGCCTTGGTCTGGGTCTGGGTCTGGGGTCTGGGTGAGGGCCTTGGTCTGGGTCTGGGTCTGGGGTCTGGGTGAGGGCCTTGGTCTGGGTCTGGGTCTGGGGTCTGGGTGAGGGCCTTGGTCTGGGTCTGGGGTCTGGGTGAGGGCCTTGGTCTGGGTCTGGGTCTGGGTGAGGGCCTTGGTCTGGGTCTGGGTCTGGGGTCTGGGTGAGGGCCTGGGTCTGGGTCTGGGTCTGGGTCTGGGTCTGGGTGAGGGCCTTGGTCTGGGTCTGGGGTCTGGGGTCTGGGTCTGGGTCTGGGGTCTGGGTGAGGGCCTTGGGTCTGGGTCTGGGGTCTGGGTGAGGGCCTTGGTCTGGGTCTGGGTCTGGTCTGGGTGAGGGCCTTCTGGGTCTGGGGTCTGGGTCTTGGTCTGGGTCTGGGTCTGGGGTCTGGGGTCTGGGTCTGGGTCTGGGTGAGGGCCTTGGTCTGGGTCTGGGTCTGGGTGAGGGCCTTGGTCTGGGTCTGGGTCTGGGTGAGGGCCTTGGTCTGGGTCTGGGTCTGGGCCTTGGTCTGGGTCTGGGTGGTGAGGGCCTTGGGGGTCTGGGGTCTGGGTGAGGGCCTTGGTCTGGGTCTGGGGTCTGGGTGAGGGCCTTGGTCTGGGTCTGGGTCTGGGTACTCTGGGTCTGGGGTCTGGGGTCTGGGTGAGGGCCTTGGTCTGGGTCTGGGTCTGGGTGAGGGCCTTGGTCTGGGTCTGGGGTCTGGGTGAGGGCCTTGGTCTGGGTCTGGGTCTGGGTGAGGGCTGGGTGAGGGCCTTGGTCTGGGTCTGGGTCTGGGGGTCTGGGTCTGGGTGAGGGCCTTGGTCTGGGTCTGGGGTTCTGGGTCTGGGTGAGGGCCTTGGTCTGGGTCTGGGTCTGGGGTCTGGGGCCTCTGGGTGAGGGTCTTGGTCTGGGTCTGGGGGGGTCTGGGTCTGGGTCTGGGTGAGGGCCTTGGTCTGGGTCTGGGTCTGGGTCTGGGTCTGGGTCTGGGTGAGGGCCTTGGTCTGGGTGGGTCTGGGTCTTGGGTCTGGGTCTGGGGTCTGGGGTCTGGGTGAGGGCCTTGGTCTGGGTCTGGGTCTGGGGTCTGGGTGAGGGCCTTGGTCTGGGTCTGGGTGGGTGAGGGCCTTGGTCTGGGTCTGGGTCTGGGTCTGGGGGTCTGGGTCTGGGTGAGGGCCTTGGTCTGGGTCTGGGGTCTGGGGTCCTTGGTCTGGGTCTGGGTCTGGGTGAGGGCCTTGGTCTGGGTCTGGGTCTGGGTGAGGGCCTTGGTCTGGGTCTGGGTCTGGGTGAGGGCTGGGTGAGGGCCTTGGTCTGGGTCTGGGTCTGGGGTCTGGGTGTGGGTCTGGGTGAGGGCCTTGGTCTGGGTCTGGGGTCTGGGGTCTGGGTGAGGGCCTTGGTCTGGGTCTGGGGTCTGGGTGAGGGCCTTGGTCTGGGTCTGGGTCTGGGTCTGGGTCTGGGGGGTCTGGGGCTGGGGCTGGGCCTGGGCCTGGGGCTGGAGCTGGGGCTGGGTGAGGGTCTGGGTCTGGGTCTGGGTCTGGGTCTGGTGAATAATGCAAAGTCACCATGTCTGGTATATTTTGATGCCTGGGTCCGTAACCATAACTAATTTTCAGTATACATGTATATTAACTGCGTTCATATCTTTAGATCTATTTTCTTCTGTAAACACCAACAATAATTATGTGAATCCTACTTTGATTAATATATATATCTTTCCTGTTGTTATTAAGACAAAAAATTAAAATACTACTTGCACAGGCTCCAGTTGCCATTCTGGCAGTGTGAAAATGAAATGCATGTTCTACGATGTCTGTTGCCAGATCTGTAGTTCACCCCAGACACAGACACAGACACAGAATGTGTTTTGTCACATTCAATTCAATGCGTTTCATTTTCGATAGGTACCACAATTGTCAGATCCAGACACAGACATGGTGTGTTTTGCACATTCGATTCAATACGATTCAATGCATTTCATTTTCGACTGGTATCATAATCGCCAGATCCAGACATATCCAGATTCGGTGTGTTTGGACCTAACAATGTTGATTATTTCTGGAAGTGATTTAAAAATTGTTTCTCCAGTCACCACTAGCAATGTTGAATATTACCTAGCATTATATAAAGATCTTTTAAGGGCGTCACATGACGTAGCTCAGTGATAATGCAGTAACTTCATGCATGGTCATTCTAGGATCAATCCCCGTCGATGGGCCCATTCGTTTAAGCCAGTGCACCATGACTGGTATATCAGAGACCATGGTTTGTGCTATCCTGTGTGTGGGATGGTGCATATAAAAAATCCCTTGCTACTAATGGAAAAATGTTGCGGGTTTCCTCTCTAAGATTACATGTCAAAATTACCAAATGTTTTACTTTCAATAGCCGATGATTAATTAAAATCATTGTTCTTTGGTGGTGGTGTTAAAAGATACTTTAACTAGCTTTTCTATAGATTTAGTTTTTCCAATCTAAACCTATGATGTAATGAACGTTACCATCACATATAAAGCAAGTGTTTTACCTTTAAGCTGCAGGTTCTTTACCTTTAAGCTGCATCCCACCCCTCTAAGACTGTTGAGTTATTCAAAGATATTCTTTTCCCAGTCTGAATCTGTGATGTGATGCATTCTACCATCACAAATCAAGCAAGTACTCTACCTTTAAGTTGCATCCCACCCCCTAAGAATGTTGAATATTACCGTCGATTATCTATAGATCCTGTTTTCCAAGTCTAAATCTGCAATGTGCATTATCAGGGGTTGGGTTACCTGGAGATAAACACGACTGTAGGTTACATGTAGGTCTTTTCTTATCTAGCTAAATCTGTCTTAGTCTGGCAAATCAACCTCCCATCACCTTTCTCCCCCCCCCCCTCCCTCCCCCTCTCCCCTCTCTGACAATCATGTTACTGCTGCCTCCCAAGCAAGTTGTTTTGGTCCCTTTCATCCGTTATCTGACCTTTGACCTCAGAAGACAGCATGTTGTTTGTTATCTCTTTAGGAAGATCATCTTGCACAGGCACCATCTTGGGATTCCTCTTGGGCTAGTTCACTTCTAAAGGGATGTAAGGTCAGTGCCTGGAAGTTATGATACTAAGTTTTAACATACATAACGTGTAAGTTCTTAAAAATGAAGATGCATGTTTATGAAATACATAAAACATATTTAAAACTAGCTCGGTCGATGAAACGGTGGATGAATCCGGAGATAAATATCGGTTAAATGTTCACAGCCCACGGTCCCTCGCAGCCGATAATGTCATTTGTTGGTTTGAACATGTTACAGAATGACACAGATGGAGATTTAGTGGTAGGAATTATTTCTGATATACATACAGTGTAAACTGCCAGTGGTGTCAAACCATGACTAATGTCAGGAAAATAGTATCTTGGACGGGATACAGGGGCACGTGAAAGTGTTTTGTTCCTATTTCCAGCATGAAGAAGTTTGCTCGCAACATTCTCAAGGTGAGTAATAAACTGCAGGACATGGGTTGGGATAGACCCATGCCCAGTGTTGTGGTGAGCAGATGTACAGAAACCGGTCTATATGCACTTTTTTACCTTTTATTAATTCTTGAGTTATCTTCTCTTGCATTGTGTTATCCTGTTATCATTGACAATTATACAAGTTCAGATTGGCAGATTGGTGGTTTATTATTAACGTTTGTTTTAACCCTTTCCAGGGGCTTATAGGCGTAACATTTGTTTTAACCCTTCCAGTGGCGTATAGACTGAGGGTTTTGAGGGGTTCAAATTACACACACACACCCCAATCCATTGAGACTAAAACTTAGTTTTTTTTACAGTGTAATATTAGGCTATTCATATATAGGTGTTCAGGGAAAATATACAGAAAATTGTCATTTAGATTCATATTCAAAATCCCCCCCCCCCCCCCCCCCCCCCCCAAACCAAAATAATAAAGAATATTGTTATCTGTTTTTGACTGGATAACAAAACATATTCTTATCTGTTTTTGATTGGTTAATGAAGAATATTGTTATCTGTTTTTGATTGGATAACCCAAAAATAGTATTATCTGTTTTTGATTGGATAATGATGTGTCCTATTATCTGTTTTTGATTGGTTAATGAAGAATATTGTTACCTGTTATCTAAAGTGCATCATTGAGCATATTATTTTGTCTCTTCTTTGACCCAAATACCTTTATTAAGTCTACTATTAGTTTTAAAACTGGCTGTAATTATCATTATATAATATTACCGGCCTCGGTGGCGTCGTGGTTAGGCCATCGGTCTACAGGCTGGTAGGTACTGGGTTCGGATCCCAGTCGAGGCATGGGATTTTTAATCCAGATGCCAACTCCAAACTTTGAGTGTCTGCTCCACAAGGCTCAATGGGTAGGTGTAAACCACTTGCACCGACCAGTGATCCATAACTGGTTCAACAAAGGCCATGGTTTGTGCTATCCTGTCTGTGGAAAGCACAAATAAAAGATCCCTTGCTGCTAATCGGAAAGAGTAGCCCATGTAGTGGCGACAGCGGGTTTCCTCTCAAAATCTGTGTGGTCCTTAACCATATGTCTGATGCCATATAACCGTAAACAAAATGTGTTGAGTGCGTCGTTAAATAAAACATTTCTTTCTTTCTTTTTTATATAATATTATGTGTTCAGCTGTTTATCTGTGATGTTTATAAAACTTAATGAATGACAAACTTTAATCTTTAACTTTGTGATTGAAACATATTTTATTGCTTTTTAAAGAACAAATGGATTAGGCACAAGTTACACAACTTACTTAACTTTCTAAAACAGATATCTACTGTTTATAAAAGCAATCAAAGCAATCTTAGTGCTAACGTCATCTTAAGTCACTAAGGTCGATAGTAGAACTCTGTGACTTAAGGTGATTTTAGTGTTAAGATCGCTTCTTAAACCGGAGACCAGGGGCCTAATTCACTAAACTCTCGCAACTTTGCGATCTCGCTGTGCAATGCTAAAAGACTTGCAAAGACGATGCTTTGTTGTCTGGCAGAGACTAAGAGACCTTTGTGAATGAGGCCCCAGAACACTAATGTAACAACTCCTGCAGTTGCCCACAGCAATCAGCAATCAGCAATCAGCAATCAGCAATACTGTGGAAACTGCCTTGCAGTTTTTACTTCTCCATGGAACGTGTTTGTGTTTGACTATATTCAGGGGTTTTTTCTTTTCTACAGCATGTTTTTTTTGCAGGGTTGTATAAAGCCTGATGTTTTTTGTTAGGGGATCGATCAATTAATATTCCTAATTCAAGTAAAAATCGACCACTTAGATTTTCTGGTTCATGCAAGTGATATCAGAAATAATGTTTTATACACTTATCTCAGCTATGCATTTGCTCAATGTATTTTCCCCCAGTTCATTCTTGCATCAACTGAAAAAACAATCTAGGCACTCAGTTTTCACTGAAATCATGGATCATGGTTCAGCTGTCAACGTAGAACATTAAAGTTTGTTTTATTTAACAACACCACTAGAGCACATTGATTTTTTATCTTATCATCGGCTATTGGATGTCAAACATATGATCATTCTGACACTGTGTTTTAGAGGAAACCCGCTGTCGCCACATAGGCTACTTTTTTATGACAGGCAGCAAGGGATCTTTTATTTGTGCTTCCCACAGGCAGGATAGCACAAACCATGGCCTTTGTTGAACCAGTTGTGGATCACTGGTCAGTGCAAGTGGTTTACACCTACCCAGTGAGCCTTGCGGAGCAGTCACTCAGGGTTTGGAGTTGGTATCTGGATTAAAAATCCCATGCCTCGACTGGGATCTGAACCCAGTACCTACCAGCCTGTAGACCGATGGCCTAACCATGATGCCACCGAGGCTGGTAGCTGTCAACGTGAAATGTGACCTACATACATGTATGTACATTCTGTTTAAAGTTAAAGTTTGTTGTTTTGTTTAACAACACCATTAGAGCTCATTGATTTTTAATTATCGCCTATTGGATGTCAAACATTTGGTAATTTTGACACATAATCTTAGAGAGGAAACCCACTAAATTTTTCCATTAGTAGCAAGGGATCTTTTATATGCACTATGGTCTTTGATATACCAGTCGTGGTGCACTGGCTGGAATGCGAAATAGACCAATGGGTCCACTGACAAGGATCGATCCCAAATCAACCATGTATCTAGCGAGCACTTTACCACTGGGCTACGTCCCACCCCCCGCCGCCCCACATTCTATTTAGTAGTAGAACATTCATCTGAGATGCAGTGAGTTTTAGTATTTTGGTATATACTGTCCTGTCTTTGGAAAAGTGAATATAAAAGATTTCTTGTTGCATCTAATTCAAAGTAGTTTATGTGGTGGCTGCAGGTTTCCTCTTTCTTTCGCTCTCATTCTTATCTTGTCTTGTTTAGAAAGGAAAGGAGGAATGGAATGTGTATTTTACAATAACTCAGCATATTTTTAAACTATGGATTAACTTTTGTTTATCTTAACATATATATATATATATATGAAGAGAGAGAGGGGACACAGAGATACAGAGAGAGAGAGAGAGAGAGAGAGAGAGAGAGAGAGAGAGAGAGAGAGAGAGAGAGAGAGAGAGAGAGAGAGAGAGAGAGAGAGAGGAAGAGAGGGAGAGAGAGAGAGCAAGAGAGAGAGAGAGAGAGAGACAGACAGAGAGAGGGAGAGAGAGAGGACACAGAGATATACAAAAAGAGAGAGAGACAGACAGACAGACAGACAGACAGAGAGAGAGAGAGGGAGGGAGAGAGAGAGAGAGAGAGGGAGGGAGGGACGGAAGGATGGACGGAGGGAAGGAGAGAGAGAGAGCAAGAGAGAGAGAGAGAGAGAGGGGGAAAAAGAGAGAGGGAGAGAGAGATGGGGGAGAAGAGAGAGGGGGGAGCGAGAGAGAGGGAGAGGGAGAGAGATAGAGGGAGAGGAGAGAGAGAGAGACGGAAACAGAGAGGGAGAGAGAGAGGACACAGAGAGATAGAGAGAGAGAGAGAGAGAGAGAGAGAGAGAGAGACAGAGAGAGAGAGAGAGAGAGAGAGAGAGAGAGAGAGAGAGAGGGAGGGACGGAAGGAGGGAAGGAGAGAGAGCAAGAGAGAGAGAGGACACAGAGATATACAAAGAGAGAGAGAGAGAGAGAGAGAGAGAGAGAGAGAGAGAGTGAGAGAGAGAAGGAGAGAGAGAGGACACAGAGATATACAAAAAGAGAGAGAGAGAGACAGACAGACAGACAGACAGAGAGGGAGGGAGGGACGGAGTGAGAGTGAGAGAGTGAGAGTGAGAGAGTGAGGGTGAGGGTGAGGGTGAGGGTGAGAGTGAGAGAGAGAGAAGGAGAGAGAGGACACAGAGATATACAAAAAGAGATAGAGAGAGAGAGAGAGAGAGAGAGAGAGACAGACAGACAGACAGACAGACAGACAGACAGACAGACAGACAGGGAGAGAGGGAGAAAGAGGGAGGGAGGGAGGGAAGGACGGATGGAGGGAACGAGAGAGAGAGAGCAAGAGAGAGAGGGGACACAGAGATATACAAAGAGAGAGAGAGAGAGAGACAAAGAGAGAGAGACAGAGAGAGAGAGAGAGAGAGAGAGAGAGAGGTTGGAAAGAGAGAAAGGAAACTTGCTGCTGTCAAATAGTCAGACCCTACACACAAAAAAGCAACAAGGGCTCTTTTACATGCACTTTTTGATGGACAGGACAGTACACACCACAAGCTTTAATATACCAATCATGAGGCACTATTTGAGATGGGGAAAAAAACCTGAGTCTATCAAAGGACGTGCCCTACCACTGAGCTACACTGCATGTATGTAAATACAATGACACATCTAGAAGTAACAAACAGCTGTACATGTACAAACTGCGGAGTGCAAATTGGACACTGGAGTGTGGATAATTGTAAATCTGTGTGCATTAAGTCATTTCGCCGTGACCTTTACCAAAACATTTGATCAAGCACTATGGCGTATGTAAACTGTCCGTAAACCGGTAAACGTTACATTGGCTTTCTGACAAAACTACAGGATGCACTTTTATCGGTTGTGATTATTTGCCAGAATTTGTGAGGCAAAATGAGGTTGATGTTTTATGATCTTTTTTTAATGTTTTATTTTATTTTAAAATAAAAACAAAAATTGTGTCAAAATATGTTAGACAAAAAAAAGGTGCATTTATGTTTGTTTGCAGGACTTCATCTGTTTTTATGACATCATATTTGCTGTGTTTGTGCCAATTATTTCTTGGAAGTAGGATTTTATTTCATTGGTGAAGTGATGAACCATCTGTCTCAAATATGATGAGCTGGAGAATCATGTAATCCATCTCAGTAAATCTATTTTTGTCCCATTCCAACCACATTTCTGTGGTTATTAAATTGAAAGCCAGGGTATGTGTTCTCCAGTCTGTGTTGAAATTTAAGTTATGCATAGCAATTCTGAATTTAAAAAACATGTTGGCACAATGAATTTACTGTTCTAATCTACTGTTAGTTTTAAAACTTTTCTGGAGAAGCATGCCCCCAAATCCCTTTAGTCTTTATAATTGATCAGGCAGGATGTAGCCCAGTGGTACAGCTTTCGCTCGATGTGCGGTCAGTCTGGGATCGATCCCCATCGGTGGGCCCATTGGGCTATTTCTCGTTCCAGCCAGTGCACCACGACTGGCATATCAAAGGCCGTGGTATGTATTACCCTGTCTGTGGGATGGTGCATATAAAAGATCCCTATCTGCCGAGTAAATTCCTGTAATTTGATTGGAAGTAGTATAAAGGAAGCAGATAATATTGTGCTTGAAACATGTAGAGGGTCCTACTTTTTACAGGATGACAAGGAAGGAAGGAAGGAAATGTTTTATTTAACAACGCACTCAACACATTTTATTTACGGTTATATGGCGTCAGTCTTATTATTAAGAACCACACAGATATTGAGAGAGGAAACTCACTGTCGCCACTTCATGGGCTACTCTTTTCGATTAGCAGCAAGGGTTCTTTTATATGCACCATCCCACAGACAGGATAGTACATACCACGACCTTTGTTACACCAGTTGTGGAGCACTCAACACATTTTCTTTACGGTTATATGGCGTCAGTCTTATGGTTAAGGACCACACAGATACTGAAAGAGGAAACTCGCTGTCGCCACTTCATGAGCTACTCTTTTCAATTAGCAGCAAGGGATCTTTTATATGCACCATCCCACAGACAGGATAGTACATACCACGACCTTTGTTACACCAGTTGTGGAGCACTCAACACATTTTCTTTACGGTTATATGGCGTCAGTCTTATGGTTAAGGACCACACAGATACTGAAAGAGGAAACTTCATGGGCTACTCTTTTCAATTAGCAGCAAGGAATCTTTTATATGCACCATCCCAAAGACAGGATAGCACATACCACGGCCTTTGTTACACCAGTTGTGGAGCACTGGCTAGAATGAGAAATAGCCCAATGGGTCCACCAACGGGGATCGATCCTAGACCGACGCACATCAAGCGAACGCTTTACCACTGGACTACATCCCGCCCTTATAACAGGATGACAAGTTTTGTGCAGAACTAGAGTAGTCAAAAGACACTTTCCATGTATAAAAATAGCAGCTGAATCCACCCACCCATCCCATGTTATTCTGATTAATTTACAAGGCTGAAGGACTGTAGTAATGTGTAACTTAACCATGGTATATATATATGTTGATTGAAATGTTGTGTATAGCTATTTTAGCAAAACATGTTATCATTATCATCAGTGTTTTATGACAAACCCTAGCTTTTACATATCTCACCAGTCACTGTCTCTGTTTAATGTACAGTTTAAAGTTGTTTGCACTTAGAACAAAGGGGGTTCAATCCTAAAAACCAAGCATTTCAGGTGAGTGCTCCACACCCCACGTCCTTCATCCCCAGCCTTCACCCCCACACCTCCATCCCCACATTCCCACCCCCGAACTCCCACCCCAGCATTCCCATCCCCACACTTATTGTCCATGAGAGAGGTTTCTTGCACTAATGACTGAACAAATGACTTTCTCTGGTTCTGTCAGCCATGTTTTTTGTTTGTTGTAATTCCCTCCATTGTTTAGTTTGTTATAACTCCCACCTTTGCCAACACCTGTTTCCCTGCTTTTAGCATATTCCAAGTGTCAGTTTGATGTATTCCAGCTGTTCCTAAAGTCAAACAAACAGATAGCCTATCTTGCAGAGACACAAGACATTTAGTTTTTCTCTTTGTTATGTGCCAAATTACTCCCATAATTAGTGAAGTTAATTAGTTCTATTAATTACCACCAATTAGTCTGTGTTAACCCAGTTCTTTGGTCTTCTGCCGGTTCAGTGAAATGTTTCAGGGGTGTTTGGGGTTTTTTAATTCTGTAGACAGCAGTAAGGGACCATTCAGCAATTACATAATAATGCAAGATTTTTTTTTAGTATGTCCTCCCTCTGATGTAAAACGTTGTAATGCAAAGACCACTCCCTCTTGAAAGTTACTTAGCACTCATCAGTTGTCACCCATGCCATGCTTTTGTTGTGATTATAACAAATTTGACCAAAACTACTGGTATGTGCTATCCTGTCTATTGGATGGTGCATATAAAAGATGCTTACTAATGGAAAAATGACTATTACCAAAAGTTTGACATCCAGTAGCTGATGATTAATAAATGAATGTGCTCTAGTGGTGTCGTTAAACAAGACAAACTTTTTTGCTAAGACAACCCCACCCCTCTGAAATTACTTAATGTTCCACAATTTTCACCCACCCCATGCTTTATTTGACATAATTTGACCAAAAATACTAGGTGGTTTTTTTCAATTGCATAAATTATGTTTGTTTGGTTTGTTAATAATGGGAAAAAACCCATCAGAAAATGGGTCCTCCAAGTTTCTTTTCTAAGTTTGTTTATTTTATCGACACCATTAGAGCACATTGATTTATCAATCATCGGCTATTGGATGTCAGACATTTGGTAATTTTGACATATAGTCTTAGAGAGGAAACCCTGTATTTGTTTCCATTAGTAGTGAGGGATCTTTTACATGCACCATTCCACAGACAGGATAGCACATACCACGGCCTTTGATATATCAATCAGGATGCACTGGCTGGAACAAGAAATAGCCCAATGGGCCCACAGACGGGGATCGATCCTAAATTGTCTGTCCATCAAGCGAGCGCTTTACCACTGGGCTATGTCCTGTCCCGTGTCCATTAAGATGACAGTGAAGGTATTATTGAAATTATAGTTCCTTGATTAATTTATCATACTAAACTCTATATTGGATACCGGCCTCGGTGGCATCGTGGTTAGGCCATCGGTCTACAGGCTGGTAGGTACTGGGTTCAGATCCCAGTCAAGGCATGGGATTTTTAATCCAGATACCGACTCCAAACCCTGAGTGAGTGCTCCACAAGGCTCAATGAGTAGGTGTAAACCACTTGCAGCGACCAGTGATCCGTAACTGGTTCAACAAAGGCCATGGTTTGTGCTATCCTGCCTGTGGGAAGTGCAAATAAAAGATACCTGGCTGTCTGTCGTAAAAGAGTACCCTATGTGGTGACAGCGGGTTTCCTCTAAAAACAGTGTCAGAATGACCATATGTTTGACGTCCAATAGCCGATGATAAGATAAAAAATCAATGTGCTCTAGCGGCGTCGTTAAATAAAACAAACTTTACTATATTGGATTACCTGGTACTCTTTTGTATGTTAGTAGGATAAAATAAAACTAGGGAAAATATAATTTCAAACTCCATTAACAGATGACATTCTTTACTGGGGGAGGGTGCGGGATTTAGCTCAGTTGGTTGAGTGCTCGCTTGAGGTGCATGCATCGCAGGATCGAACCACCTCAGTGGATCTATTGAACTGACTGGATTTTTTTCTTGTTCCAATCAGTGCACTACAACTGGTCAGAGGCTGTGGTATGTGCTTTCCTGTCTGTGGAAAAATGCATATAAAAGTTCCCTTGCTACTAATGGAAAAATGTAGTGGGTTTCATCTCTAAGACTATATATCAAAATTACCAAATGTTTGACATCTAGTAACCAATGACTAATTAATCAATGTGCTCTAGTGGTGTTGTTAAAAAAAAAAAAAAACTGTACTTTCTTTACTGTGGATAAGTATTGTATTTTTATTTTTATTTTATATCCAAAATAGCCGTCCTTTTTCTTTTAACCACAAACAAGGAAATATTAACAAGAAGCACTAAAAGTTGTACAGATCAGGGTTAATCTAATGATGTTAGTTCATGCTCTGTACAACACAGAACTAATGTCAGACTTTGAAACTAAAATCTTCTGTTTGGTCCAAGGACTATGGCCATTTTCATCTTTGTATTGTAAAATTGTATAATTAATGTCAGACTTTGAAACTAAAATCTTCTGTTTGGTCCAAGGACTATGGCCATTTTCATCTTTGTATTGTAAAATTGTATAATTAATGTCAGACTTTGAAACTAAAATCTTCTGTTTGGTCCAAGGACTATGGCCATTTTCAGAGGCCTAGCTTCCATATACACAGGTACGCAGCTGCGTACCACCTAAGATTATAATTTATTTATTTTTTAATTAAAATATATAATTAAATACACAGCCAATAGCATTTTATTCCATCGCCGAAAAAGTCTGCGTACCACCTAAAAATCCTAAGCTAGGCCCCTGATTTTCATCTTTGTATTGTAAAATTGTATAATTAATGTCCGATGTTAAAAATAAAATCTACAAAGACTATAGCCATTTTCTTCTTTGTATTGTAAAATTGTATTCCATCGCCGAAAAAGTCTGCGTACCATATAAGATTTTAAAACTAAAATATCCAATATCAGATTTTAAAACTAAAATATGCCAGATTTTAAAAACTAAAATCCTAAGCTAGGCCCCTGATTTTCATCTTTGTATTGTAAAATTGTATAATTAATGTCCGATGTTAAAAATAAAATCTACAAAGACTATAGCCATTTTCTTCTTTGTATTGTAAAATTGTAGACTTAATATCAGATTTTAAAACTAAAATCTGCAATATCAGCTTTTAAAACTAAAATCTGCAATATCAGATTTTAAAACTAAAATATGCAATATCAGATTTTAAAACTAAAATATACAATATCAGATTTTAAAACTAAAATATGCAATATCAGATTTTAAAACTAAAATATGCAAGTACATTTTTCAGATTGTTTGAAAACTGTGGGTTCTGTTCAGCTTGTTGGTAAAATATGCAATATCAGATTTTAAAACTAAAATATGCAAGTACATTTTTCATCTTTGTATTGGAAAATTGTAGACTTAATATCAGATTTAAAAACTAAAATCTTCTTTTTAATACCAAGTAAAAGTACTATGCATGTTATGTGCCATTTTCCTTCTTTATAAACTAGTTGTGTTCAGCTTGTGACTGATATATGTTACCAATATAGGTTCTGTTCAGCTTGTTGGTGATATATGTTACCAATATGGGTTCTGTTCAGATTGTTGGTGATATATGTTACCAATATAGGTTCTGTTCAGCTTGTTGGTGATATATGTTACCAATATGGGTTCTGTTCAGCTTGTTGGTGATATATGTTACCAATGTGGGTTCTGTTCAGCTTGTTGGTGATATATGTTACCAATGTGGGTTCTGTTCAGCTTGTTGGTGATATATGTTACCAATATGGGTTCTGTTCAGATTGTTGGTGATATATGTTACCAATATGGGTTCTGTTCAGCTTGTTGGTGATATATGTTACCAATATGGATTCTGTTCAGCTTGTTGGTGATATATGTTACCAATGTGGGTTCTGTTCAGCTTGTTGGTGATATATGTTACCAATATGGGTTCTGTTCAGCTTGTTGGTGATATATGTTACCAATATGGGTTCTGTTCAGCTTGTTGGTGATATATGTTACCAATATGGGTTCTGTTCAGCTTGTTGGTGATATATGTTACCAATATGGGTTCTGTTCAGCTTGTTGGTGATATATGTTACCAATATGGGTTCTGTTCAGCTTGTTGGTGATATATGTTACCAATATGGGTTCTGTTCAGCTTGTTGGTGATATATGTTACCAATATGGGTTCTGTTCAGCTTGTTGGTGATATATGTTACCAATATGGGTTCTGTTCAGCTTGTTGGTGATATATGTTACCAATATGGGTTCTGTTCAGATTGTTGGTGATATATGTTACCAATATGGGTTCTGTTCAGCTTGTTGGTGATATATGTTACCAATATGGGTTCTGTTCAGATTGTTGGTGATATATGTTACCAATATGGGTTCTGTTCAGATTGTTGGTGATATATGTTACCAATGTGGGTTCTGTTCAGCTTGTTGGTGATATATGTTACCAATGTGGGTTCTGTTCAGCTTGTTGGTGATATATGTTACCAATGTGGGTTCTGTTCAGATTGTTGGTGATATATGTTACCAATATGGGTTCTGTTCAGCTTGTTGGTGATATATTACCAATATGGGTTCTGTTCAGATTGTTGGTGATATATGTTACCAATATAGGTTCTGTTCAGCTTGTTGGTGATATATGTTACCAATATGGGTTCTGTTCAGCTTGTTGGTGATATATGTTACCAATGTGGGTTCTGTTCAGCTTGTTGGTGATATATGTTACCAATGTGGGTTCTGTTCAGCTTGTTGGTGATATATGTTACCAATATGGGTTATGTTCAGCTTGTTGGTGATATATGTTACCAATGTGGGTTCTGTTCAGCTTGTTGGTGATATATGTTACCAATGTGGGTTCTGTTCAGCTTGTTGGTGATATATGTTACCAATATGGGTTCTGTTCAGCTTGTTGGTGATATATGTAACCAATGTGGGTTCTGTTCAGATTGTTGGTGATATATGTTACCAATATGGGTTATGTTCAGCTTGTTGGTGATATATGTTACCAATATGGGTTCTGTTCAGCTTGTTGGTGATATATGTTACCAATATGGGTTCTGTTCAGTGATATATGTTACCAATATGGGTTCTGTTCAGATTGTTGGTGATATATGTTACCAATATGGGTTCTGTTCAGCTTGTTGGTGATATATGTTACCAATATGGGTTCTGTTCAGCTTGTTGGTGATATAGGTAACAAATTTCCTGCCCTCACCAGGTTCCCGGGTGTTACCTCCAAACCGATACTAGAAATATGTGCACAGGTGATGCTCTTAATCACAGAAAGCCGGTCTTGTCGTCATGGAAATGAAGCATGCATCATGGAGAGTCTGCCAACTTGTCTGCGGTGAGGTGCATTGATTGAAGCTGATTTTGATAAAACTTTGTTTCTCGTTTATAGTTAGCTCTACTCCCAGCAGACTTAAAGGTTAACTGTATGAGAAACGTTTGTTCTGTTTAACCACACCACTAGAGCACATTGATTTATTAATCATCGGCTATTGGATGTCAAATATTTGGTAATTTTGATGTATAGTCTTAGAGAGGAAATCTGCTAAATGATAGCACATACCACGGTTTTTGATATACAAGTCGTGGTGCACTGGATGGAATGAGAAATAGCCTAGTGGGCCTACCAGTGCTGTATAATAAGGTAAAGTTAAAAATAGAAAAAAGAAAAAGAAAAAAGTTTTATTTGATGACCCACTCAACACATTTTATTTACAGTTATACATATGGTTAAGGACCACACAGATTTTGAGAGGAAACCCGCTGTCGCCACTACATGGGCTACTCTTTCCGATTAGCAGCAAGGGATCTTTTATTTGCACTTCCCACAGGCAGGATAGCACAAACCATGGCCTTTGTTGAACCAGTTATGGATCACTGGTCGGTGCTAGTGGTTTACACCTACCCATTGAGCCTTGCGGAGCACTCACTCAGGGTTTGGAGTCGGTATCTGGATTAAAAATCCCATGCCTCGACTAGGATTCAAACCCAGTACCTACCAGCCTGCAGACCGATGGCCTAACCACGATGCCACTGAGACCGGAGCCCAAAAATGCTTTGCCAAGTTGTAGTCAAATATGAGGAGATGACATTATGTGTATGTTTTCATTTCCAATAATACCACAACTGGCATATCAAAGGCCGTGGTATGTAGTACCCTGTCTGTGGGATGGTGCATATAAAAGATTCCATGCTGCTAATCGAAAAGAGTAGCCCATGAAGTGGCGACAGCGGGTTTCCTCTCTCAATATCTGTATGGTCCATAACCATATGCCATATAACCGTAAATAAAAATGTGTTGAGTGTGTCGTTAAATAAAACATGTCTTTCTTTCTTTCATTTCCAATAAAGCCTATTTTAGTTTTATATTTAAAAAAATATATATTGAAAATCTTGCACTTGGTGTTAAACATTCATTGCTTTTTCTTTCTTACAATATCAATATTATTCCAACCAGTGCCTCACGCCTGGTATATCAAAGATCGTGGTATCTGCTGTCCTGTCGGTGGGAACGTGCATATTTATAGGACATTAAACAAGCTTTCATTTCGTGTCATGTTTATGTCCGGAGGGAAATAATTTTCAATTGTCACGAGCTTTAGCGATGATAGCGAGTTTAATATCCTCTTTATTACCCATAATCGATCTTAATTTATATCACTCATCTTGTTTCGTTGGGATTCCTGTAAGTTTGTAGTGCGCCAATCAATGACGTCATCGTGTGACGTCAATAGAGGTTATTACCAGAGTGTTTTTCGGTATCGTCAATATCATATATTAGGAATAAAAATTGTATTATGTGAGCCTCTGGGGAGCATAATACATTATTTTTATTCCTAATATATGATATTGACGATACCGAAATACACGAGGGTAATAATCTCTTTATCATATAAGCTCAAGCTTAATACAACGTGTTTTTGTAAACTGTACACGCAACTTTAATTCCAGTCCGCCATTACTAGATATTCAAATGACGTAAGAATATGTGGCGCAGTGTATTTTTTAATGGAAATGACGTCAAACTCAAATGACATCATTTTGGATGTCCTTACATCAAAATAAAGTTATGCCTAACGTTTTTTGTTTTCTGAATGCTGGACAGCTTTCAGTGTCAAATTGCCATTGAAATGTTTTTATTTGATGACTATGAATGCATACGTCAATCATAGAGTGTCACCCAAGTACGTTTGCTTAAATGTCAATAAACCTAGCGCCGAGACCTCGACTAATTTACATCTAATTTGCAAAGTTATCAAATTCTTAAAGTATGTGATCTGAAAAATATCACATACTTTGATTGCACTGAAAATGTAAGATATTATATGATAAAAAGTTTTACGTCCCATTTTGTATTCTAGTGGGATGTATCATTTTTATATGTACTAAGATATTTTTAACAATATGGGTAATAAAAAAGGTCTATTGCAGCTAATGAAAAAATGTAGTGGATTTCTTTTGAAGACTATGTTTCAAAATTACTGAATGTTTAACATCATTTGTGCAATCATACATTTGTAGGTACATGTAGGACCCTGCATACACGATCATCAGTATCCACCATTGATATCTAATGGTCACTCATGTAGTATTCTCCAAATGACAATGACTGATTTTTTGTTTTTGCATCATTGTATTTGTCAATATACTTCAGATCAGAATCTTTTATTAAAGGGACATTCCTGAGTTTGCTGCCATTTTAAAGATTTTATCGACTAACAGAGACTTTTCAACGATTGTAATTACCATGCATTCACGATCATCAATATACATTAAATGACTATTAAGACAAGGACTGATTTTTTTATTTTTTTTTAGAACATTGTTTTTGTCAATATACTTCAGTTCAGAATCTTCTATTAATGTCTTGCATTTGGAGAATACTACGTGAGTGACCATTAGATATCATTTATCTAGGGTAGAAATCTATTTCAATAGTGTTAATTTAGTGATTGGTTCGATTTTGGCATTTAGAGTAGAATTAATAAATCCATTCTGTTAGTGTTAATTTCAATGGATGTTTTGGCTTTAACATCTAGGCTAGCAATCAGTTCTGATGGTGTTAATTTCATGGCCAGGTTGGCTTTGACATCTAAGGTAGAAATACATTTTTGTTAGTGTTAATTTCAATGGATGGTTTGGCTTTGACATCTAGGGTAGCAAGCAGTTCTGTTTTGTGTTAATTTCAGTAGATAGTTTTGCTTTGACATCTAAAGTAGAAATCAATTTTTGTTAGTGTTAATTTCAGTGGATGATTTGGCTTTAACATCTAGGGTAGCAATCAGTTCTTTTTAGTGTTAATTTCAGTGTACAGGTTGGCTTTGACATCTAAGGTACAACTAAGTTTTTGTTGGTGTTAATTTCAATGGATGGTTTGGCTGTGGCATCTAGGGTAGCAATCAGTTCTGTTTAATGTTAATTTCAGCAGATAGTTTTGCTTTGCCATCTAATGAAGAAATCAATTTTTGTTAGTGTTAATTTTAATGGATGGTTTGGCTTTGACATCTGAGGTAGAAATCAATTCTGTTTAGTGTTAATTTCAATGGATGGTTTGGCTTTGACATCTAAGGTAGAAATCAGTTTTGTTCAGTGTTAATTTCAATGGATGGTTTGGCTTTGACATCTAAGGTAGAACAAAAAAATTTTTAGTGTTAATTTCAGTGGATAGTTTTGCTTTGGCATCTAGGGTAGCAAACCGTTTTTGTTAGTGTTAATTTCAGTGGACAGTTCTGCCTTGACATTTAAGTTTATCACCATAAAGCAGCCAATCATATATCTTTTAAATAAAATCCAGTATAAGTATGATATCACAGTATGATGTCACAAATCTCGGTTTTCTCACCAAGGAGTGTATAATAAATATAGGAGAACAGTGATATTTACCAGATCTGAGTGATTAATGAGTGTTTTTTGAAGGTTGTTTGAAATATGTTTATTAATAGATGAGATGGTGCAGCACCAAACAGATGCATGGCGCTGATAGCATATCCACTAGACCCGCTTCATGTCTTTCCTTCTCTGATAACCTGTACACTGCCATGGCAACACTGTCAATCAAACGTGTTCATATTCCTTGCATCGTTGGGTACTTTCTGATTTATCCAGGAGCCTGTCTGCGAGTGTTGTGGCGCTTCATCACTGTAAATAAATATCACCTTTATCAGTCCACTTCATTTTCTGAAGAAAAAAAGAAAAAGAAAAAAAATTAATGCTATTTTTAGTCTTTTAGAATGTGTTTTCTGATAAAGTGTTGAGATTTCTTCAAAGAGGTCAGGTTACTTAGACCTCTGTGTCTTGGATTCTGGAAGGTAATGGAAGAAACTGAACAGAGAAGAAGTAATGTAGGGTGGTGGTGGTGGTGATAATAGTGGTGGTGATGGTGATGGTGATGGTGGTGGTGGTGGTGGTGGTGGTGGTGATAATAGTGATAGTGGTGGTGGTGATAGTGGTGGTGATAAAAGTGATAGTGGTGGTGGTGGTGGTGATAATGGTGATAGTGGTGGTGATAATGATAATGGTGGGGGGGGGTGATAATAGTGATGGTGGTGATGGTGGTGGTGATGATGATGGTGGTGGTAGTGATGATGGTGATAGTGGCGATGATGGTGGTGGTGGTGGTGGTGGTGGTGATAATAGTGATAGTGGTGGTGGTGATAGTGGTGGTGATAATAGTGGTGGTGGTGATAATGGTGATAGTGGTGGTGATAATGATAATGGTGGGGGGGGGGTGGTGATAATAGTGATGGTGGTGATGATGGTGATAGTGGTGATGGTGGTGGTGGTGGTGGTGGTGATAATAGTGATAGTGGTGGTGGTGGTGGTGGTGATGGCAGTGGTTTTTATGATGATAATGGTGGTGGTGGTGATGATGCTGATGCTGATGATGATGGTTGTATTGTGATAATGATGGTGATGATGATGATGGTATTAATTTTGGTGCTGCTCATGATGGTGGTGGTCATAATGGTTTTGGTAATGATGATGGTGGTGGTGGTGGTGGTGGTGATGGTGGTGGTTGGATTGTTGTGATGATGGTGGTGATGGTGGTGGTGGTCATAATAGTGTTGGTAATAATGATATGGTGATAATGGTGGTTGGATTGTGGTGGTGATGATGATGGTGGTGGTGGTGGTGATAATGATTTTGGTAATAATGATGGTGGTGGTGGCGATAATGGTGGCTGGATTGTGGTGATGATAATGGTAATAATGATGGTGGTGGTGTTGATAATGGTGGTGGTGGCGATAATGATTTTGGTAATAATGATGGTGGTGGTGGCGATAATGGTGGCTGGATTGTGGTGATGATAATGGTAATAATTATGGTGGTGGTGTTGATAATGGTGGTGGTGGCGATAATGATTTTGGTAATAATGATGGTGGTGGTGGCGATAATGGTGGCTGGATTGTGGTGATGATAATGGTAATAATTATGGTGGTGGTGTTGATAATGGTGGTGGTGGCGATAATGATTTTGGTAATAATGATGGTGGTGGTGGCGATAATGGTGGCTGGATTGTGGTGATGATAATGGTAATAATGATGGTAGTGGTGATGATAATGGTAATAATGATGGTGGTGGTGATGATAATGGTAATAATTATGGTGGTGGTGTTGATAATGGTGGTGGTGGCGATAATGGTTTTGGTAATAATGATGGTGGTGGTGATAATAGCCAATATGTTCTAGTGGTGTCGTTAAACAAAACAAAGTCCCAACCAGTGCTCAATGACTGGTATATCAAAGGCCATGGTATGTGCTGTCCAGTCTGTGGGAAAAGTACATACAGAAGATCCCTTGCTGCTAACGAAATTTTTTAGCATTTGACCCTGAAAGTCCCAACCAATGCCCAATGACTGGTATATCAAAGGCTATGGTATGTGCTGTCCTGTCTGTGGGGAAAAGTACATACAGAAGATCCCTTGCTGCTAATGAAAAAATGTAGCATTTGACCCTGAAAGTCCCAACCAATGCCCAATGACTGGTATATCAAAGGCTATGGTATGTGCTGTCCTGTCTGTGGGAAAAGTACATACAGAAGATGCCTTGCTGCTAATGAAAAAATGTAGCATTTGACCCTGAAAGTCCCAACCAATGCCCAATGACTGGTATATCAAAGGCTGTGGTATGTGCTGTGCAGTCTGTGGGACAAGTACATATAGGAGATCGCTTGCTACTAATGAAAAAATGTAACGAGTCTCTCCTCTAAGTTTTTATGTCAACAATAAAAAATGGTTGACATCCAATGATGATTATTAAATCTGTGTGCCACTGCGGTGTCATTAAAGAAAACAAACTTTTGTGCAAGTGAGCGTTATACGTTATACCTTATACGAGTGTGTTTCATCACCTGACTGGAAGCCTGCTGCTAGCATTGTTTACATACATCACTTGCTCCCAATCAACAATTAAGTGTCAGTGTTTGACCTCGAAACGTCACTGGAGAAAAAATAAATCTTCCACAGGACATCTCCGTGTCTAGGACCCACTTTGTTAGGATTTGCTTTTACTATAAACGGCTAACGGGCAGGTGGAAAAAAACCAGCAATTTTTATTTTTTTATTTTACCTGTGTTTTGTTTGTGTGTATTTTTGGTGTGCTACAAGAATGGATGGTATCTACTACAAATATACTATTGAGGATTCGCTTTTGTCAGATAGGTATGTTATTACATATATATAGATGTATGTATAAGTATTATATAGCAATATATTTATTTTATTATGTATTTGTTAGGATTTATTTTAACTATAAACGGTTCACGGGCAGGTGGAAAAAACCCAGCAATTTATTTTGTTTTGTATGTGTATTTTTGGTGTGTTAGGGGCCGTCTATAAATTTCAACATTTTCACAAGCATACAAACTGTACACTTTTGACCCCCCTCCCTCCCCTAAAAGTGTACATCCCCAAATGAAAAATGTTGATCGACATTTTTCATTTTCAAAAAAAGTGTACGCTGGCCCCGTAACCCCCTCTCTCCCCCCCCCCCCCCCCCACCCCCCGCGTATGGTTTGTATGCTCGTGAAAATGTTGAAAATTGTGGACGGCCCCTTACAAGAATGGATGGTATTTACTACAAATACTATTGAAGATTCACTTTTGTCAGGTACATGTATTTTATTATACAGAGAGGATTCGTCACAAGTGTTTTTTAATATGGAAAACATCAATTGAGTCTATGTTAATTGGTATTTGTCGAGGCTCTGCCGAGACAACTACCAACTAGACGAGGTTGATATTTTACATGTTAAAAAACACAAGTAGCAAATTCTATTTATCCTATAACACTTCTAAAATAACATTTTCGTTCAATTTTAATAGTAATATGATGTCATCAGGATTAGCACAAATTAGTTTTACCTGTTTTTTGGGGGTTTTTTTTATGTATATTTCTGGTAGGTTACAAGTATTGACAGTATTTACTACAAATAAAAAGGATTTATGTTTGTCAAGCAGGTATGGATATGTAGTAATATAATAGCTTATTATTATTACTTAGGATCTCCTTGAACTATAAATGGATCAAAGGCCTCAGTGGCGTAGTGGTTAAGCCATCGGACTACAGGCTGGTAGGTACAGGTTCGCAGCCCGGTACCGGCTCCAACCCAGAGCGAGTTCTTAAGGGCTCAATGGGTCACTACACCCTCTTCTTTCTCACTAACTACTAACCAACTAACAATTAACCTACTGTCCTGGACAGACAGCCCAGATAGCTGAGGTGTGTGTGCCTAGGACAGCGTGCTTGAACCTTAATTGGATATAAGCACGAAAATAAGTTGAAATGAAATGAAAAGGCATGTGAAAAACACAATTTATTACACCTGTGTATTTCAAAGTTAAAGCTTGTTTTGTTTAACGAAACCACTAGAGCATTGATTTATTAATCATCGGCTATTGGAATGAATGAATGAATGTTTAACGATACCCTAGCACAGAAATGAAACTTTTTGGTAATATTGATATATAGTTTTAGATAAGAAACCTGTTACATTTTTCCATTAGTAGCGAGGGATCTTTTATATGCACCATCATCTCAGAGACAGAATAGCACATACTACAGCCTTTGATATACCAGTATGTGTGTTTTATGTGTGTTACTGATATGTTTTAAAATTAGACAGTATTCACTACACATAATCTTGAGGATTTACCTGTATCAAGCAGGTATGGAAATGTAGTAACATGATATTAATTAAGGTTATTGATACATGCATATTATGTGTACTTGGTACAAACAAACAATACAGTAACATGCACATTCAAAACTATGTTAAGCAGATGCTGATGTGAGTGTAAAAAAAAGTGTTTCAAAGTTTGTATTGTTTAGAACACACTGGTTTATTAATAATTTACTAGCATGGGTGGTGTAGTGGTTAGGCCATCGGACATAAGGATGGTAGGTACTGGGTTTGTAGCCTGGTACCGGCTCCCACCCAGAGCGAGTTTTAATGACTCAGTGGGCAGGTGTAAGACCACTACACCCTCTTCTCTCTCACTAAGCATTACCCCACTGTCCGAGACAGATAGCACATATAGCTGATGTGTGTGCCCAGGAAAGTGTGCTTGAACCTTAATTGGATTATTTAAGCATGCAAGTAAGTTAAAATTAAATATTAATCATCAGCCATCGGATGTTAAACACATAGTCTCAGGAAAAAACCCCACTATATTTTCCCATCAATAGCAAGGGATCTTTGAAATGCACTTTCCAGTCATGATAGCACATACCATGGCCTTTGATATATCAGTTGTGGGGAACTGGTTGGAAGGAAGGAAGGAAGGAATATTTTATTTAACAATGCACTCAACACATTTTAATTACGGTTATATGGCACTGGACATATGGTTAATTAAGGACCACACAGATAATGAGAGAGGAAACCTGCTGCAACCACCCAGTGCACTACTCTTTCCAATTATGTCTGGGATGCTTCCGTCAGAGAATTGTTCAAGCACGCCTGTCGTGGGGCACACAACCTGTGACTTTGTCAGAGAGTTCTGTCCATGACAGGGAGCTTTCCAATTAGCAGCAAGGGATCATTTATATGCATCATCCCACAGACTCGTTCCAGCCAGTGCACCACGACTGTTACATATCAAAGACAGTGGTATGTGCTATCCTGTCTGCGGGATGGTAAATATAAAAGATCCCTTGCTACCAATTGAACAAATGTAGCAGGTATGTGACTATAATGTCAAAATTACCAAATGGTTGATATCCAATAGCCGATGATTGATAAATCAATGTGCTCTAGTGGTGTCATTAAACAAAACAAACTTTAACTTTAATCCAGTCAATCAATCAACCATTTGACTCGTGCTTACATCCACTGGAGGTTCAAGCACGACTGTCTTGGGCACAGCCTCCAAGATTTCTCTGAGACAGGTCAAACTTTCATCCCATACACAGACAAGACAGTACATAAAACAGCCTTTGTTACACCAGTTGTCAAGCACTGGCTGGAATGAGGCTAACCTAGTTTCCAGTGATCACACCTATCCCAAATGACACAGGGATGTAATATTTGACTTTTGCATTTCGTTCCAGCCAGTGCAACTGGTGTAAAAAAGGCTGTGGTATGTACTATCCTGTCTGTAGGATGGTGCATATAAAAGATCCCTTGCTGCTAATCGAAAAGAGTAGCCCATGAAGTGGCGACAGCGAGTTTCCACTCTCGATATCTGTGTGGTCCTTAACCATATGTCCGATGCCATATAACCGTAAATAAAATGTGTTGAGTGCATCGTTAAATAAAATATTTTCTTCTTTAAAGAAACGTGTTATGTTGATCAAGTTTAATGCACAGATGACACTTGATAAGTTTTTTTCCTTCAGGAACGAAGCATATGTGTGGTTGTGTACATGTATGTATAATTGAAACTATGAAAAACAGAGAGATATAACACGTAAGATAGTGGTCTCATGCAAGAGTTCTAATATTTCTTCCACAAATATTATCTCCAGAGAAAGATAGAACATGTAAGATAGTGGTCTCACGACAGAGTTCCAATATTTCTTCAACAAATATTATCTCCTGTTGTATGCTCTGTCCACACTTTGGTGTATGTTGAGATGCTACACCGACACCATTCTTGTTGATCGTGTCAGCAACACGATGCTTCCACATGATAATCAACATGTCATTGTATACTGGGGTCATCCGGGGTCATCATTCCGCCGTATGTGTATATCATCCCAAGTTGTATTGTTTCATATTGTGTAAAAAAAAATATTATTTAACAACGCCACTAGAGCACATTGATTTTTTATCTTATCATCGGCTATTGGACGTCAAATATATGGTCATTCTGACAATGTTTTTTAGAGGAAACCTGCTGTTGCCACATAGGCTACTCTTTTACAACAGGCAGCAAGAGATCTTTTATTTGTGCTTCCCACAGGCAGGATAGCACAAACCATGGCCTTTGTTGAACCAGTTATGGATCACTGGTTGGTGCAAGTGGTTTACACCTACCCACTGAGCCTTGCGGAGCACTCACTCAGGGTTTGGAGTCATATTTGGATTAAAAATCCCATGCCTCGACTGGGATCCGAACCTAGTACCTACCAGCGTAACCATGACGCCACCAAGGCCGGCGATATTGTGTTAAAATTGTATTATTATGACGTAAAAAAAAAAAACCCAATTAGTTTTGTTTAACAGCACCACTAGAGCACATTGATTTATTCATCATCGGCTATTGGATGTCAGACATTTGGTCATTTTGACATAGTCTTAGAGAGGAAACCCTCTAAAAAAAATTATTAGTAGCAAGGGATATTTGATATGCACCATCTCACAGACAGGATAGCACATACCATGACTTTTGGTGTACTGTCTAGAATGAGAAATAACCCAATGGGCCCCCGATAGGGATCGATCCCAAATCGACAGTGTATCAAGCGAACGCTTTGTACAGCTTTATACTGTGTTAAAATTGTATTATGATGTTAAAGTTACATGGGTGAGATGTAGCCCAGTGGTAAAGCGCTTGCTTGATGCGCAGTCGGTTTGGGATCAATCCCCATCAGTGGGCCCATTGCACTATTTCTTGCTCCAGCCAGTACACCATGACTGGTATATCAAAGGCCGTGGTATGTGCTATTCTGTCTTTGGGATGGTGCATATAAAAGATCCCTAGCTGCTAATTAAAAAGAGTAGCCCATGAAGTGGCAACAGCGGGTTTCCTCCCTCAATATCTGTGTGGTCCTTAACCATATGTCCGACGCCATATATCCCACAAATAAAATGTGTTGAGTTCGTCGTTAAATAAAACATTTCCTTCCTTCCTTCCTCAATATCTATGTGGTCCTTAACCATATGTCCGACGCCATATAATCGTAAATAAAATTTGTCGAGTGCGTCGTTAAATAAACCATTTCCTTTTCTTTAAAGTTACATGTTTGTAAGAACTGGTTAGAATGTTAATATGTTGTTTCTGCTGTATATAACATGGTTAAAACAATACTTATTGCAGCTATATCAAGCAGGGGCCTAATTTACTAAACTTGCGATAGCGCAGTGCAATGCTAAAAGACTTGCAAAGAGGATGCTTTGTTGTCTAGCAGAGCCTGAGAGACCTTTGTGAATTAGGCCCCAGGTCCATATGAAGAAAATTGTATAGACGGCTCTAGACTGACGAGCAAAGGTTTTAGTGGGGGTTGGGTCATGTTCTCCCAGAAAATACATTTAAAAAATTTGACCCCACCACCCCACCTGCTCTGCACATATGCCTGCCAAGGGGACAGGCCGTAGCCCAGTGGTAAAGTGCTTATTTGATGTGCAGTCAGTCTGGGATCGATCACTGTCGGTGAACCCATTAGGCTATTTCTCGCTCCAGTCAGTGCAACATGACTGGTATATCAAAGGCCGTGGTATGTGGGATGGTGCATATAAAAAATCCCTTGTTACTATACTAAAGGAAAAATGTTTCCTCTGTAATACTATATGTAACAATGACCAAATGTTTGACATCCAATAGCCGATGATTAATAAATCAGTCTGCTCTAGTGGTGTCATTAAATAAAATAAACTTTAAAACAAACTTTTAACTTCAATATAATCCATGGAAGGAATTGGCTTTTTCTAAAACCCACAGATTTAAATAATTAATAAAACCCTTTGAGGGCCTCAATGGTAGGTATAGAACAGAATTAACTAATAATTAAAACAATGGTCAGACTTAACTAATAAACGATTAAAAAAAAGGAAGAAAAAAACCCTCACAGATTTAACTAATTAATTAAACCCTTTAAGGGCCTCACTTGTAGGTATAGAACAGAATTAATAATAATTAGGACAATGGTCAGACTTAACTAATAAACAATTTTTAAAAAATAAAATGAAAAATGAAAAAACCTCACAGATTTAACTAATGAATTAAACCCTTTAAGGGACTCACCTGTAGGTACAGAACAGAATTAACTAATAATTAAACCCGTGGAGGGCCTCACCTGAAGATGAAAACCGAAGAAGCTCAGTGGCTTTGCCCATGCTCCTACAATCATGTTCTAGTATGTGAAGCGAGTTTCCAAATTTAGCCATGTCTGTGTTTAAAACGGAGAAATTCAGTTAGGAAGTTAAGAGAACAGCTAGGAGTGAAGTAGTTTCATTAAAACTAAGCCAGTTTCACATACCTGCATCTTGACAACCATTCCTGTGTTAAACTTGCAGGAGAGAAAGGTAAAGAAGAATTCTTATTACTTAGTATACATATACATATATATTATAGAGTTTGTTAAAGTTATTTTGATTGGGTGAAGGTTTGATGTATGTAGACAGGTTGTTTTGGAGGTACTAAAAAGTGGTAAGTTTGTTTTTCTCTTTGTGTGTATATTTAGAATTTTATCTACTGGAACAAAGCATGGGATGTGGACCAGTGGTAGATAAAGGCTCAAGTGTGATGGGTCACAGGGTCAATCCCTATTAGTGGAACCATTGGGGTATTTCCCATTCCAACCACATTTATTATCTGTTATAACAGGTTGGTGTACCGGTAGATCTAATTAAAATAAGGCTGGAATTCAACTCAGTCGGTTGAGTGCTTGACTGAGGTGCTTGTGTCACAGGATCGAATCACCTCGGTGGATCCATTCAGCTGATTGGGTTTTTCTCGTTCCAACCAGTGCACCACAAATGGTCAAAGGCTGTGATATGTGCTTTCCTGTATGTGGGAAAGTGCATATAAAAGATCCCTTGCTGCTAATGGAAAAATGTAACAGGTTTCCTCTGATGACTACTAGTCAGAATTACCAAATATCTGACATCCAGTAGCCGATGGTTAATTAATCAATGTGCTCTAGTGGTGTCGTTAAACAAAACCAAACTTTCTACTGAGCATTAGATATCTTGTCAAATTCTTTATTCATTCATTAAAGCCACTGACCGTTATTTCCAAGGTATATATTGCTTCTGTTTAGTGGGATTTACTGGTATATCAAAGGCCATGGTATGTGCTATTTTGTCTGTGGGAATGTGCATATAAAAGATCCCTTGCAACTAATGGAAAAATTGAGCAGGTTTTCTCTCTAAGACTATATGTCACAATTACCAAATGTTTGACATCCAATAACTCAGTGTGCTCTAGTGGTGTTGTTAAACAAAATAAACTTTCTTTTTTGTCTTTAGGATGATATGTCAGGGTTGAAAATTAACATAAAAACCATGATCGCCAGCAGGGCCAGTTGCAGAAAAATCTTACTGACCCTTCTCAAATTCAACTAGCTCTCCAAGTATCACACTAAAATTTAACTGAACAGCCAAAATCAAAAATAGAATGTTTTTTGTTAAATAATAGCCATGTGCTCATCATACATAGTCCGTTTGCCTCAAAAGAAAACCGATGAATTGGCGTTCAATTTATAATGAATAAAGTTGAAATTCATATAAAAACATGTTAAGTTTTAAACCATTACCAACTCAAATAAAAAAGAAAATTAAAAAGAAATCAAGTATAACTAAAAAGGTTACTTTACAAAGTACCATTAAATTATACATATTAAATCTCATTTTTATACGGGGCGAAGGCAAAATGCTTGACTTGCATTGTCTCTTAAGTAAAATATAACGCAGTACAAAGGTAGAACTGTGTGTGCTTTAATAAACTAGTTTGAGAGTGGCAGTCCTCTTTGTTGCAATGCAAGAGGGATAGAATAAACTTTGTGGCGATGCAAGAGGAGTGACATCCCCAATAAATTATTTTATCAAGAGTGGCTTTCCTCCTATAGACGAGGCACTAGATAGAGATCCATGGAAGCATCCATTATTTTGCCAAATGCGCATTCGACTGCTTTGTGCATGGATACGGCCCTGGTCATGTATTACGGTTTTGTCATTCAGATTACCTTGGATGTTCCATAAATTGCTTTAAAACCTGTATCAGAAAAAAAGAGTTAACCTATGCAGTTTGATGGTAATTTGTAAAGAATTTTTGTTTTAATTTACAATGGACTTTTACCCCCAATAAAATGTTATTTGAGATGGTATGGGTTCAAAACTTAATAAATTAATATGTTTTTATATCAGTGTTATCTTTATTCATTATTTTGACGCTGTAAAAATATAAAACATGTTCTATGTTTTCTGCGGCCAGATCTGTAATATTTTGTCACATTCGATTCAGTTTTAGTGTGTTTCTTTTTCGACTGGTACCATACTCGCCAGACCCTAAAATCGATGGTCGCTTAACGGACTACCTTTGTAAAATTTGTAGTTGCCTTAGCCAATAAAGGTTGCCATGGGCGACCGGGCGACTGCTAAGTTGAGAGGAAACCCGCTGTCGCCACTACATGGGCTACTCTTTCCAATTAGCAGCAAGGGATCTTTTATTTGCGCTTCCCACATGCTGGATAGCACAAACCATGGCCTTTGTTGAACCAGTTATGGATCACTGGTCGGTGCAAGTGGTTTACACCTACCCAATGAGCCTTGCGGAACACTCACTCAGGCTTTGGAGTCGGTATCTGGATAAAAAATCCCATGCCTCGACTGGGATCCGAACCCAGTACCTACCAGCCTGTAGACCGATGGCCTAACCACGACGCCACCGAGGCCGGTAAATATGCTTAACACCCCATAGGCGATGATTAGTAAATCAGTCCACAGAGCACTAACTTGAGGGTGTAGGATCCAGTGGACCCATTCTCTGTGTGTTTTTTTGTTTGTTTCATGCCTCACAACTGGTATATATCAAAGGCTATGGTATGTGCTGTCCTGTCTGTTGGAAAGTGTATATAAAAGATTCCTTGTTTTAGGTTTTCTCTAAGACGATGTCAGACTTACAGCATAGCTGGGATGTGGCCCAGTGGTTAAGCGCTCATTTGATGTACAGTCAGTTTCAGATCGATCCCCATCGGTGGGCTATTTCTCGTTCCATCCAGTGCACCACGACTGGTGTATCAAAGGCTAATGAAAAAATGTAGCAGGTTTTCTCTCTGGACTATATGTCAAAATTACCAAATGTTTGACATCCAATAGCCGATGATGAATAAATCAATGTGCTCTAGTGGTGTCATTAAACAAAACAAACTTTAACTCTTTAACTTTAATGTGTTAGAATTACCAAATGCTTAACATCCACTAGGCAATGATTAATTAATCGGTATGCTGTAGTTTTAAACACAAAAGAAACTTGAATGGTTTTTAAGCAGGCATCCTTGGAGTGGGGGGGGAGGGGTGGAGAGATGTAGCTCGGTGGAAGAGAACTTGCCAGACATGGAAAGAAAGAAATGTTTTATGTAACGACGCACTCAACACATTTCATTTACAGTTATGTATAGCGTCAGACATATATTATGGTTAAGGACCACACAGATATTGGTAGAGGAAACCCACTGTGCCAGACATGCAAAACAAAGTTGTTTTTCTATTCCAGCTGATGACTGTTACAAATGACTGGTACATCAAACACTACGATATGTACCGTCCCGTGTATTGGAAAGTGCATGTAAACAATCCATGCTAGATGTAGGTAGGAGTAACCTACATGTATGTGTGGCAGTAGCAGGTTTTCATTCTCTCTCAGGAGTAAGTTTCCGCAATACCCAGATCAGTGTTCTCCATCAGTCACTAAACCAATATGGTGCACTGGATGAACACAATGTTGATTAACAAACGTTCCTTATATCTCTATCTCTATATATCTCTCTCACCCTCTCCCTCTCTCTCTCTCTCTCTCTCTCTCTCTCTCTCTCTCTCTCTCTCTCTCTCTCTCTCTCTCTCTCTCTCTCTCTCTCTCTCTCTCTCTCCCTCTCTCCCTCTCTCTTTTGTGACCATGTGATCATCAAAAGAAAAACATTTTACACCTTTAACACCAATAGTTTAGAATGTGCTGAGGTGTCAATTCACAAAAATAGCTGATAAAACAACAGGCTGTATTATCGATAAACATTTCTTTTTGTCTTTCTCCACAGATCAATGTGGTTAAACCATTCCCTGGGAAAAAAATATAGTTCCTGCTTTTAAATACATACATGTGCTTTTACATTTACTGGCTGTGAAACAACTTACAAACATTGCCACTGCTGTTTTATTTGTTTACGCATGTTTCAATTACTTGTATAAATACATGTGCTTGTGTACACAAAATATAGATGCTGTTTCCTAAATAGCATATCATTATTTAAACAACCTGCTAGAGAAAAAAAGAAAAAAGAAATGTTTTATTTAACACACTCAAAACATTTTATTTATGGTTATATGGCGTTAGACATATGGTTAAGGACCATACAGATTTTGAGAGGAAACCCGCTGTCGCCACTTCATGGGCTACTCTTTCCTATTAGCAGCAAGGGATCTTTTATTTGCGCTTACCACAGGCAGGATAGCACAAACCATGGCCTTTGTTGAACCAGTTATGGATCACTGGTAGGTGCAAATGGTTTACACCTACCCATTGAGCCTCGACTGGGATCCTCGACTGGGATCCGAACCCAGTACCTACCAGCCTGTAGACCGATGGCCTAACCACGACGCCACCGAGGCCGGTAACCTGCTAGAGATACCTATCTGTATGAAAGCAAGTCTTAAGTTCGAAAATATGTCAGGAAATATAAATAGGAATGTTCCATTGATGGATGTGATAATTAATTGATTATAATCTAAATTGATTGTTTGGCTGTACCGATGTGATAACTAATTATTATCGAATTGATTGGTTGGTTGTACCGATGTGATAACTAATTATTATCGAATTGATTGGTTGGTTGTACCGATGTGATAATTGATTATAATCTAAATTGATTCTTTGGCTGTACAGATGTGATAATTGATTATTTGGCTGTACCAATGTGATAATTGATTATTATCGAATTGATTGCTTGGCTGTACTGATGTGATAATTGATTATAATCAAATTGATTGGTAGGCTGTACCGATGTGATCATTGATTATTATCGAATTGATTAGTTGGCTGTACTGATGTAATAATTGATTATAATCAAAATTGATTGTTTGGCTGTACCGATATGATAACTGATTATAATCGAAATTGATTGTTTAGCTGTACCGATGTGATAATTCATTATTATCAAATTGATTAGTTGGCTGTATCGATGTGATAATTGATTATTATCGAATTGATTAGTTGGCTGTACCGATGTGATAACTGATTACAATTGAACTTGATTGGTTGGCTGTACTGATGTGATAATTGATTATTATCGAATTGATTGGTTGGCTGTACTGATGTGATAATTGATTATTATCGAATTGATTGGTTGGCTGTACCGATGTGATAATTGATTATAATCAAATTGATTGGTAGGCTGTACCGATGTGATAATTGATTATTATCGAATTGATTGGTAGGCTGTACCGATGTGATAATTGATTATTATGGAATTGATTGGTAGGCTGTACCGATGTGATAATTGATTATTATCGAATTGATTGGTTGGCTGTACCGATGTGATAATTGATTATAATCGAAATTGATTGGTTGGCTGTACCGATGTAATGTGATATTGATTATAATCAAAATTGATTGGTAGGCTGTACCGATGTGATAATTGATTATTATCGAATTGATTAGTTGGCTGTACCGATGTGATAACTGATTATAATCGAAATTGATTGGTTGGCTGTACCGATGTAATAATTGATTATAATCAAAATTGATTGTTTGGCTGTACCGATGTGATAATTGATTATAATCGAAATTGATTAGTTGGCTGTACCGATGTGATAACTGATTATAATCAAAATTGATTGGTTGGCTGTACCGATATAATAATTGATTATAATCAAAATTGATTGTTTGGCTGTACCGATGTGATAATTGATTATAATTGAAATTGATTAGTTGGCTGTACCGATGTGATAACTGATTATAATCAAAATTGATTGGTTGGCTGTACCGATGTGATAATTGATTATTATTAAATTGATTAGTTGGCTGTACCGATGTAATAATTGATTATTATCGAATTGATTAGTTGGCTGTACCGATGTGATAACTGATTATACTCGAAATTGTTTGGTTGGCTGTACCGATGTGATAACTGATTATAATCGAATTGATTAGTTGGCTGTACTGATGTGATAATTGATTATTATCAAATTGATTAGTTGGCTGTACCGACGTAATAATTGATTATTATCGAATTGATTGGTTGGCTGTACTGATGTAATAATTGATTATTATCGAATTGATTAGTTGGCTGTACCGATGTGATAACTGATTATAATCGAATTGATTAGTTGGCTGTACTGATGTGATAATTGATTATTATCAAATTGATTAGTTGGCTGTACCGACGTAATAATTGATTATTATCGAATTGATTAGTTGGCTGTAACGATGTGATAACTGATTATAATCGAAATTGATTGTTTGGCTGTACCGATGTGATAATTGATTATTATCAAATTGATTGGTTGGCTGTACTGATGTAATATTTGATTATTATCGAATTGATTAGTTGGCTGTACCGATGTGATAACTGATTATAATCGAAATTGATTGTTTGGCTGTACCGATGTGATAATTGATTATTATCAAATTGATTGGTTGGCTGTACTGATGTAATATTTGATTATTATCGAATTGATTAGTTGGCTGTACCGTTGTGATAACTGATTATAATCAAAATTGATTGGTTGGCTGTACCGATGTGATAATTGATTATTATCAAATTGATTGGTTGGCTGTACTGATGTAATATTTGATTATTATCGAAATGATTAGTTGGCTGTACCGATGTGATAACTGATTATAATCAAAATTGATTGGTTGGCTGTACCGATGTGATAACTAATTATAATCGAAATTGATTGGTAGGATGTACTAATGTGATAGCTAATTATTATTGAATTGATTGTTTGGCTGTACCGATGTGATATTTGATTATAATCTAAATTGATTGGTGGGCTATTGGATATCAAACATGTGGTAATTATGACTCGTAGTCATCAGAGGAAACCTGTTAGATTTTTTCTAATGTAGCAAGGGATCTTTTATAGGCACTTTCCCACAGACAAGAAAGCACATACCACGGCCTTTGTCCAGTTGTGGTGCACTGGTTGGAACTAAAAAACTTGTTCCTATAAATCCTTGTTTAATTTTCATAATTCTAACCAATTGTACAATATGTAATTGAACATTTATTCAAACCAATTATAACTGATCCTTGATGATAAAACTCCAAACAATGAAGGAAATGTTTTATTTAACGACACACTCAACACATTTTACTTACGGTTATATGGTGTCAGAAACTCCAACCAGTGCTCAACACTAATAAATCCAAAATTAGTCTTAAATGGATGTGTATGTTTTTGAGTTGTGCTGACATGAAAAATTACTACATGTATACATGTAGGGTGTATACCACCAAATCAAATCTCATGGACGACAATAGTAACATATGTGGCTAAAACTCCTTCCTGCAGTATATCAATCGACATGTCATGTCATGTCATGTCATGTCATGTCATAGGGTTTTACTTGCACATTCAGAACAAGCTGAAAGGTGGGGGGAGGGGAGAGGAGGGACCGCCTGCACTGGCAGGTGCAAGGGAGCACCAGCAGCCCGATCAAATCGGTAGCAGACGGGTGGGGGTGGTGGTGGTGCTATGGAATTTGAATGGAGCAGTTAAATGCCAAAGAGAAAAGGGTGCGCAATTTTGATTGAGGGAATTTGGCGCAATTTTGAATGGTCGGTCGAAAGGTAAATGGCCAAGCTAATATAGGTTTTGATATTAGTGAATCGAGAGTAGCTCATTAATTTTAGACTTCTACGATGCTGTGGTGTCTCCCTAGGTTGCCCATAGGGTCCTTATAAAGGGCCTGACCGCTTCTGGTCGAGGCATCACCAAGTAC
Source organism: Gigantopelta aegis (assembly GCF_016097555.1). Classification (NCBI taxonomy): domain Eukaryota; kingdom Metazoa; phylum Mollusca; class Gastropoda; order Neomphalida; family Peltospiridae; genus Gigantopelta; species Gigantopelta aegis. Next base: position 28,296,935 of record NC_054711.1, read on the forward strand.
CAAGTTATTGCCAGCAGCAAGTATTGGGGGTTTGGGTGGGGGAGGCCGATATTCTTTTGTTCAGCTTCCCCCGGGTGCATTGCAATTGTGTACTCGGAACCGGTATTCTTTTGTTTGACATAAACACCATGGGTATGAATACTACCACCACTCACACTTAAAGGAGCAGACCCTAGTTTCAACTCATAAAAAAATGGACACTAAGTTTAGTTAATCCACAAACCTGTAACTCATTTAAATAAAGTTACAACATAGAGAAAGAAGAGTCTATGATGTTAAAACCGGGAAATAGCCTTAAAAAATAGACTAGAACTCGAATCAATAACCGCTACTTCTCAGATGCAAGTGCGTTTTTAAAAATATGAAAAAATGCATTTTGTGGTATTAGAAACAACAGGATGACTAGAAACACTTCGGTTCTACGGAAATGAAAAATCTGAACAATAAAATATAAGTAATGTATTATTTTAGTGATCATAAACGGCTCTAATAGTGAAAAATATGCTGTAATGTTTAAAAACTAGGGTCTGTTCCTTAAAGTGAATCAGAAAATATTGGGGGTTAAGCTGCTTATTTCAGAGATAACAGGTAGTACACATGTATTTAGTTTCACCTAAATTTTATCACCAATCACAGGATATTAACCGCTCTGTCAAAAGTTGGGTTCAGTTTGAACTTTGACCCAGCCAGAAGTTATTTGGTTTAGTACTACCTGTAGTGCCATTTTACTGAGGAAAAATATATTAGAAAAGCATATTTGCAGTATAAAGAAGAATCAAAAATGTTTGACTACATTGAATTAAAGGGACATACCCTAGTTTTTAAACACTAAGGCATATCTTTTACTATTACAGCCATTTTTGATAACTGAAATCACACTTTACTTAGATTTTATGGTTTAAATTATCCATTTCCGTACATTCGAAGTGTTTTTGGTCATCCTGGTGTTTTTAATATTACAAAATAGATTTCTCATATTTTTAAAAACGAACATGCGTCTGAGAAGTAACAGTTATAGAGTCGAGTTTTAGTCTATTTTTAGAGGGTATTTCACCATTTCAAAGTCACAGACTCATGTTTCACTAAATTGTAGCTTTATCCAAATGTGTTACAGGTTTGTAGATTAATTAAACTTAGTGTGCATTGTGCCTTTAAATATTTAGTTTTTGTTTCAATTGATTATTTTGAGAAGGAGCAGGAACTCTTTTTACATACCCATACCTACTAAAGGTTCAAGCATACCTGCCCCGGGCTTAACATCAGACTTCGCCAGTGAAGATGTCCGGGACAGGAGGGGTTGAGTAAATTTGGGTTGGGTGGAATTTGGAATAAATTTTTAATAAGTGTTGAGAATAACATGTCTGGATTAAAACTGACTATCATAATGTTAATATTAAAGTTCATTTTAAATACATGGCGCTTTTGTTGTAACCTTGACATTGACATGTCATAATTTGTATCATCCAGGTTGGAATTTGCATTGCTAGTATGTTGATTAACACAGCCATTTGTAAATCTGGTAATGAATGTACTGAAGGGCAGTAATTCTCACATCATTATTCACTCCCACTAGGTGGCGCTGCATGGTTTGTACTGTGCAGAAGCCTGACTGAAGATTCAACATCTAAAACAAGATGGCATGTTGGCAGCTTGACAAATCTTTGATGGTCATCTGTTAAGACTGCCTTCTTCATGGTGTACTGACCTTGAAAGAAAACCTGCATACAGATTTAGCAGTGGCATGTACATGTATGTGTGTAGTTCAGTGGTCAGACATGTTGTCTCATTATAGGATTATTTACTAACTGGTGCTCCACAACATTTATAACAAATGCCATGGTATGTGCTGTTATGTCTGTTAAGATTGCCTTCTTCATGGTGTACAGACCATGGAAGAAAACCTACATACTGGTTTAGCAGTGGCATGTACATGTATGTGTGTAGTTCAGTGGTCAGACATGTTGTCTCATTATAGGATCATTTACTAACTGGTGCTCCACAACATTTATAACAAATGCCATGGTATGTGCTGTTATGTCTGTTAAGATTGCCTTCTTCATGGTGTACAGACCATGGAAGAAAACCTACATACTGGTTTAGCAGTGGCATGTACATGTATGTGTGTAGTTCAGTGGTCAGACATGTTGTCTCATTATAGGATCATTTATCAACCTGTGCTCCACAATTTGTATAACAAATGCCATGGTATGTGCTGTCATGTCTGTTAAGATGGCTTTCTTCATGATGTTATAGGATCATTTACATTTGGTGAATGTATTTGGTTATTTCACCAATCAGTACTCCACAACTTGTATATCAAAGGCTATGGTATGTGCTGTCATGCCTGTTAAAGGGACATTCCTGAGTTTGCTACATTGCAAGATGTTTCCGACTAATAAAATATTTCTATACTTAAACTTACATATCAAATATAGTTTCTTGTTTAGACTATCAGTGTCTGTATATTCAATGTGTTTCTGGTCGTCTTAATATTTGTAAGAAGCCCAAACTGGATTTTGTCTTCAAATAATTTCGTACACACGAAAAAAAGTATATTTTAGGAAATATATGAAATTTAAGCTGGTTCAAATATTAGAATGATCGGAAACACGTTTAATATGCACCCACTAATATATTATGCAGAAAAAATATATTTGATATGTAATTGCAATCGTTAAAAAGTCTCTGTTAGTCGATAACATCTTAAACATTGCAGCAAACTCAGGAATGTTCTTTTAAGACTGCTTTCTTGATGGTGGACCGGCCTCGGTGGTGTCGTGGTTAGGCCATCGGTCTACAGGCTGGTAGGTACTGGGTTCGGTTCCCAGTCGAGGCATGGGATTTTTAATCTAGATACCGACGCCAAACCCTGAGTGAGTGCTCCGCAAGGCTCAATGGGTAGGTGTAAACCACTTGCACCGACCAGTGATCCATAACTGGTTCAACAAAGGCCATGGTTTGTGCTATCCTGCCTGTGGGAAGCGCAAATAAAAGATCACTTGCTGCTAATCGGAAGAGTAGCCCATGTAGTGGTGACAGCGGGTTTCCTATCAAAATCTGCGTGGTCCTTAACCATATGTCTGATGCCATATAACCGTAAATCAAATGTGTTGAGTGCTTCGTTAAATAAAACATTTCTTTCTTTCTTTCTTCATGGTGTGTGTGTTGGCCATGAAAGAAAGAAAACATGCATACTGGTTTAGCAGTGGCATGTATATGTATATGTATAGTTCAGTGGTCAGACATCTCATTTGATTATAGGAACATTTATCAACCAGTGTTCCACAACGTTTATACCAAATGCCATGGTATGTGCTGTCATGCTTGTCAAGCTTGCTTTCTTCATGGTGTTGTAGAATTATTTACATTTGGTGAATGCATTTGGTTATTTCCCATACCAACTATAGTTCTCTACAACTTGTATATCAAAAGCCATGGTATGTGTGGTCATGTCTGTTAAGACTGCTTTCATTATGATGTAAATCTCCTTCCCCCACCCCACCCCCACCTCAAGCAAATGTTGTTTTTTCAATATATTTTGGGGGGAAGCCTATCTCAAACACCCTATACATTTTCTCACCACAGTCATCCCCTCCACCCCTTTCCCCTCCGCTCCACACTAAAATTCCTGCACACATGTGCCTGTAAGTGTGTAATAAATGCATTAGGAAAAACAGTTTTAAAAAGTGTGTTGCTCCAGAAATAATCCTATTGGGGTTAAGGATGTGGTTCTGTAAACAAAGATGTCTTTTCCTTTTCCGTGAAGTAAAAACCCCCAAAACAAACAACAGATTTAGTCTGACAGGTAAGTAGTGTGGCAAGAAATGAGTTTAAGTGGGATATTAGCATACATATAACATTCTGTAGCCAAGTGCTGGGGTGATGGTGATAGTGGGATATTAGCACACATATAACATTCTCTAGCCAAGTGCTGGGGTGATGGTGATAGTGGGATATTAGCACACATATAACATTCTCTAGCCAAGTGCTGGGGTGATGGTGATGGTGGGATATTAGCACATATATAACATTCTGTAGCCAAGTGCTGGGGTGATGGTGATAGTGGGATATTAGCACACATATAACATTCTGTAGCCAAGTGCTGGGGTGATGTTGATAGTGGGATATTAGCACACATATAACATTCTCTAGCCAAGTGCTGGGGTGATGGTGATAGTGGGATATTAGCACACATATAACATTCTCTAGCCAAGTGCTGGGGTGATGGTGATGGTGGGATATTAGCACACATATAACATTCTGTAGCCAAGTGCTGGGGTGATGGTGATAGTGGGATATTAGCACACATATAACATTCTCTAGCCAAGTGCTGGGGTGATGGTGATGGTGGGATATTAGCACACATATAACATTCTGTAGCCAAGTGCTGGGGTGATGCTGATAGTGGGATATTAGCAAACATATAACATTCTGTAGCCAAGTGCTGGGGTGATGGTGATGGTGGGATATTAGCACACATATAACATTCTGTAGCCAAGTGCTGGGGTGATGGTGATAGTGGGGATATTAGCACACATATAACATTCTGTAGCCAAGTGCTGGGGTGATGGTGATAGTGGGATATTAGCACACATATAACATTCTGTAGCCAAGTGCTGGGGTGATGGTGATAGTGGGATATTAGCATACATATAACATTCTCTAGCCAAGTGCTGGGGTGATGGTGATAGTGGGATATTAGCACACATATAACATTCTGTAGCCAAGTGCTGGGGTGATGGTGATAGTGGGATATTAGCACACATATAACATTCTCTAGCCAAGTGCTGGGGTGATGGTGATGGTGGGATATTAGCACATATATAACATTCTGTAGCCAAGTGCTGGGGTGATGGTGATAGTGGGATATTAGCACACATATAACATTCTGTAGCCAAGTGCTGGGGTGATGTTGATAGTGGGATATTAGCACACATATAACATTCTCTAGCCAAGTGCTGGGGTGATGGTGATAGTGGGATATTAGCACACATATAACATTCTCTAGCCAAGTGCTGGGGTGATGGTGATGGTGGGATATTAGCACACATATAACATTCTGTAGCCAAGTGCTGGGGTGATGGTGATAGTGGGATATTAGCACACATATAACATTCTCTAGCCAAGTGCTGGGGTGATGGTGATGGTGGGATATTAGCACACATATAACATTCTGTAGCCAAGTGCTGGGGTGATGCTGATAGTGGGATATTAGCAAACATATAACATTCTGTAGCCAAGTGCTGGGGTGATGGTGATGGTGGGATATTAGCACACATATAACATTCTGTAGCCAAGTGCTGGGGTGATGGTGATAGTGGGGATATTAGCACACATATAACATTCTGTAGCCAAGTGCTGGGGTGATGGTGATAGTGGGATATTAGCACACATATAACATTCTGTAGCCAAGTGCTGGGGTGATGGTGATAGTGGGATATTAGCATACATATAACATTCTCTAGCCAAGTGCTGGGGTGATGGTGATAGTGGGATATTAGCACACATATAACATTCTGTAGCCAAGTGCTGGGGTGATGGTGATAGTGGGATATTAGCACACATATAACATTCTCTAGCCAAGTGCTGGGGTGATGGTGATGGTGGGATATTAGCACACATATAACATTCTGTAGCCAAGTGCTGGGGTGATGCTGATAGTGGGATATTAGCAAACATATAACATTCTGTAGCCAAGTGCTGGGGTGATGGTGATGGTGGGATATTAGCACACATATAACATTCTGTAGCCAAGTGCTGGGGTGATGGTGATAGTGGGGATATTAGCACACATATAACATTCTGTAGCCAAGTGCTGGGGTGATGGTGATAGTGGGATATTAGCACACATATAACATTCTGTAGCCAAGTGCTGGGGTGATGGTGATAGTGGGATATTAGCACACATATAACATTCTGTAGCCAAGTGCTGGGGTGATGGTGATAGTGGGATATTAGCACACATATAACATTCTCTAGCCAAGTGCTGGGGTGATGGTGATAGTGGGATATTAGCATATATATAACATTATGTAGCCAAGTGCTGGGGTGATGCTGATAGTGGGATATTAGCACGCATATAACATTATGTAGCCAAGTGCTGGGGTGATGGTGATAGTGGGATATTAGCACACATATAACATTATGTAGCCAAGTGCTGGGGTGATGGTGATGGTGGGATATTAGCACACATATAACATTCTGTAGCCAAGTGCTGGGGTGATGGTGATAGTGGGGATATTAGCACACATATAACATTCTGTAGCCAAGTGCTGGGGTGATGGTGATAGTGGGATATTAGCACACATATAACATTCTGTAGCCAAGTGCTGGGGTGATGGTGATAGTGGGATATTAGCACACATATAACATTCTGTAGCCAAGTGCTGGGGTGATGGTGATAGTGGGATATTAGCACACATATAACATTCTCTAGCCAAGTGCTGGGGTGATGGTGATAGTGGGATATTAGCATATATATAACATTATGTAGCCAAGTGCTGGGGTGATGCTGATAGTGGGATATTAGCACGCATATAACATTATGTAGCCAAGTGCTGGGGTGATGGTGATAGTGGGATATTAGCACACATATAACATTATGTAGCCAAGTGCTGGGGTGATGGTGATGGTGGGATATTAGCATATATATAACATTATGTAGCCAAGTGCTGGGGTGATGGTGATCGTGGGATATTAGCACACATATAACATTCTGTAGCCAAGTGCTGGGGTGATGCTGATAGTGGGATATTAGCACACATATAACATTCTGTAGCCAAGTGCTGGGGTGATGGTGATAGTGGGATATTAGCACACATATAACATTCTGTAGCCAAGTGCTGGGGTGATGCTGATAGTGGGATATTAGCATACATATAACATTATGTAGCCAAGTGCTGGGGTGATGTTGATAGTGGGATATTAGCACACATATAACATTCTGTAGCCAAGTGCTGGGGTGATGGTGATAGTGGGATATTAGCACACATATAACATTCTGTAGCCAAGTGCTGGGGTGATGGTGATAGTGGGATATTAGCATATATATAACATTCTCTAGCCAAGTGCTGGGGTGATGCTGATAGTGGGATATTAGCATACATATAACATTATGTAGCCAAGTGCTGGGGTGATGGTGATAGTGGGATATTAGCACACATATAACATTCTGTAGCCAAGTGCTGGGGTGATGGTGATAGTGGGATATTAGCACACATATAACATTCTGTAGCCAAGTGCTGGGGTGATGGTGATGGTGGGATATTAGCACACATATAACATTCTCTAGCCAAGTGCTGGGGTGATGGTGATAGTGGGATATTAGCATATATATAACATTCTCTAGCCAAGTGCTGGGGTGATGGTGATAGTGGGATATTAGCATATATATAACATTATGTAGCCAAGTGCTGGGGTGATGCTGATAGTGGGATATTAGCACACATATAACATTCTCTAGCCAAGTGCTGGGGTGATGGTGATGGTGGGATATTAGCACACATATAACATTCTCTAGCCAAGTGCTGGGGTGATGGTGATAGTGGGATATTAGCATATATATAACATTCTGTAGCCAAGTGCTGGGGTGATGGTGATGGTGGGAATATATAGCTTAATTTTAGTAGTGGAGTAATAGCCTTAGAGAAAAAAAAACACGAGAGATTTAGTCTGACTATTAAGTAGTCTGGAAAGAAAGTAGTATAGCTGGAATCTTAGTACACACACAGACACACACATACACACACATACACACACAGGTGTGTGCGCATACACACATGCACACACACACGCACACATACATACACACACTCACACATACACACACACACACAGACACACATGTATACAAACACAGACACTCACAGACACAGACACACACACACACACACAGACACACACGTGCGCACACACAGACAGACACACAAACACACATGCACACACACAGACACACAAACACACATGTACACACACAGACACACATGCACACATACATACATACACACACACACATGTACATACACACACACACATACACACACAAACATGCACACACACACAGACATACACATACACACATATACAGACACACACACACACACATATACACACGTACACACGCACACATGCGAATGTACAGAACTAAGAGCTAAGACCAAGGAACATGATTTTATTTACCGAAATGGCGTCAGTTAGTAACTAATATCCACCTGCATGGTGGTGCATACGAAATTTGTACAACACACCCAGACGTTCACCAAGTGGGTAATTTATAACATACTTCAGCCAAGTGGTGGTATGGGGTTGGTGGATGGGGCAGGGGTGTAGCTTAGTAGTAGACCACTAGCCTTGAAAACAACTCATAGATTTTGTCGATTTAGTCTATTTATAAGTGGTATAACAGGAATTTCACCACATATGTAACATTCTCTTGCCAAATGGTGGTGTTGGGTTGAGGTGTAGGGGGTGTGTGGGTGAGGTGTAGGGGTTGTTGGGGGAGCATTGGTGTAGCTAGGAACTAGCCTGGAAAAAAACCCTCCTACATTTAGTCTATTTATAAGTAGTCTGAAAAAACCCCCTGTAAAGTGGGATTTTAATAAATACGTAACATTCCCAACCCAAGTGGGGTTGGGGTTGTGGCATGTGTGTAGCTTAGTAGTAGACCACTACCCTTGAAAAACCCTCAATATTTAGTCTATTTACAAGTAGTCTGGAAAGAACATAACTGGGATTTTCATACATATGTAACATTCCCAAGACAAGTCCTGGCTTGTTTCTCACAGCGACTCTCCCTCTGTGATGTGGCTAATGAATTCATGATGAGCGCTGCTCACAGGTGTCTGTGATATATATAACTGACTGGGCCACTCCACTTGACTTTCCCGACATCGTTTGTTTAACCTTTACCTGCACACTGGTCTACTTGTAAATACCCTGTCTTGTAGCACAGGACATGCAAGGTGTGTGAGGGTTTAGTTGTTGTAAAGCGATGCTTTGAATACTTTCAGATACAAGTACACATTGAAGTTCTTTATAGACAGGTGGTTGTTATACAAGTTGTTATTTATAGACAGGTTGTTGTTATACAAGGTGTTATCTATAGACAGTGGTTGTTATACAAGGTGTTATCTATATACAGGTTGTTGTTGTACAAGGTGTTATCTATAGACAGGTGATTGTTATACAAGTTGTTATTTATAGAAAGGTTGTTGTTATACAAGGTGTTATCTATAGACAGGTGGTTGTTATACAAGGTGTTATCTATAGACAGGTTGTTGTTGTACAAGGTGTTATCTATAGACAGGTGGTTGTTATACGAGGTGTTATCTATAGACAGGTTGTTGTTATACAAGGTGTTATCTGTAGACATGTGGTTGTTATACAAGGTGTTATCTAAGGACAGGTGGTTGTTAAGCACAATGTTTTTAAACAAATGGTTTCTATACAAGATTTTCATTATAGACAGGTGTACTTTATAAAAGTGATTGTTTGTTATTGAAGGTGTTCTTTATAGACAGGCAGTTGTTATGCACAATGTTTTTAATGACAGGTGGTTGTTTATGTGAGCAGTTCTTATAGACATGTGGTTGTAATACTAAATGTTCTTTATAGACAGGTGGTTGTTATACAAGATGCTGTCTTAGACAGGTGGTTGTTATACAAGGCATTTTTTATAGACAAGTGATTGTAATACACAATGTTCATTATAGACAGGTGATTGTTTTACATGTTTATAGACAGGTGATTGTTATACATGTATAAGATGTTATTTAAACACAGGTGATTGTTATTCAAGGTGTTATTTATTTACAGGTTATTGTTATACAAAGTGTTCTTTATACACAGGTGGTTGTTATATAAAATGTCTTTATAAACAGGTGGTTGTTATATAAGGTGTTCTTTATAGACAGGTGATTGTTATACAAGATGTTCGTTATAGACATATGGTTGTTATACAATATGTTCTTTATAGACAGGTTATTTTTATACAGTGCCTTTTATTAAAAAAATTATTGTTATGCAAGGTGTTATTTATAGATCTATATAGACAAGTGGTTGTTATACAAAATGTGGGTTTTTTGTGATTGTTATACAGTGATATTTAAAAACCTTGGGCCTAATTCACTTAACCCTCACAACTTTAAGCAAAGAGACTTGAGTGTATGATGCAATGTTGTTTAACAAAGCTTAAGAAAGCTTTGTGAATTAGGACCCACATGTAGATCGTTAAACAAAGTGGTCTTTATAGACAGGTGGTTATTTTTCTGAGTGACCACTATAACACAAGAAGTCCACAATTTCTAACAATAATTCGCAATATCTTTCAACAGTTATCTTTCTAACAATAATTTGCAATATCTTTCAACAGTTATCTTTCTAACAATAATTTGCAATATCTTTCAACAGTTATCTTTCTAACAATAATTCGCAATATCTTTCAACAGTTATCGGTCTAACAATAATTCGCAATATCTTTCAACAGTTATCGGTCTAACAATAATTCGCAATATCTTTCAACAGTTATCGGTCTAACAATAATTCGCAATATCTTTCAACAGTTATTGTGTCTGTCTTCACACTGGAAGCAGCTATGTACATTCACATATGTCTCCTTCATGTTTTATTGATGCTGCCAGTGTTTCCACGGCAGCCAACTTAGATCTGAACTGCTTTTTTTTGCTGCGGTTTTGACATTCCCTACTGGCCAGCCTGATATTGTCTGTCAGAGTTCAGTCAGAAATATGTGGCCAAAATGAGCAGATATATTTTAGTACATACAGAACAAACACCACATGTCCATGGCAGTGTATTATTTTTTTGCAGGGATATACAGGTAATAAGAAATACAGGTAAATGAAATACAGGTAAACTGGCCAACGAGATATTGTCTGTCTTCAGAAAGAAATATGTTGCTAAAATGAGCAGATATATTTTAGTACTTACAGAACAAAAAACACATGTCCATGGCAGTATATTATTTTTTGCAGGGATATACAGGTAATAAGAAATACAGGTAAGTGAAATACAGGTAAATACAGGTAAATTAGCCAACGAGATATTGTCTGTCAGAGTTCAGAAAGAAATATGTGGCCAAAATGAGCAGATATATTTTAGTACGTACTGAACAAACACCACATGTCCATGACAGTGTATTATATTTTTTGAAGGGATATACAGGTAATAAGAAATACAGGTAAAAAATTTGGGTTTTTTAAAGAAAGAAAGAAATGTTTTATTTAACGACGCACTCAACACATTTTATTTACGGTTATATGGCGTCAGACATATGGTTAAGGACCACACAGATTTTGAGAGGAAACCCGCTGTCGCCACTACATGGGCTACTCTTTCTGATTAGCAGCAAGGGATCTTTTATTTGCGCTTCCCACAGGCAGGATAGCACAAACCATGGCCTTTGTTGAACCAGTTATGGATCACTGGTTGGTGCAAGTGGTTCACACCTACCCATTGAGCCTTGCAGAGCACTCACTCAGGGTTTGGAGTCGGTATCTGGATTAAAAATCCCATGCCTTGACTGGGATCCAAACCCAGTACCTACCGGCCTGTAGACAGATGGCCTAACCACGACGCCACCGAGGCCGGTCTTGTTTTTTTTTAATGAATCATAAGAAAGAAGGTACAATCAAACCTGTGTTAAGCAGCTACCAAAAGGAGTATAAAAAGTGGCCGTTTAATTACCTATAGGTCAGTTTATACTATATTTGATGATTTGGGAGAGTAAACATATGGCCTCTTAACACAGTTGGCTGCTTAATACAGGTCAGGTTATAGTATATTAGATGATTTGGGAGAGTAAACATATAGCCTCTTAACACAGGTGACTGCTTAATACAGGTCAGGTTATAGTATATTAGATGATTTGGGAGCGTAAACATATAGCCTCTTAACACAGGTGACTGCTTAATACAGGTCAGGTTATAGTATATTAGGTGATTTGGGAGACTAAACATATGGTCTCTTAACGCAGGTGACTGCTTAATACAGGTCAGGTTATAGTATATTAGGTGATTTGGGAGAGTAAACATATGGTCTCTATAACACAGGCCCCTGCGCATGCTGTAACCTCACCGTGGTGCAGGGGTGTAACATTCTCTTTGAGAATGGCCAATACAGCACACATTGAAGTTTAGAGTAAAAGTCAGTATCTCTCTGTGATATTTGTATTTTGCACAGTTCTTTACACTGTTTTTATTTATATCTTGAATTTTTCTGTTGATGTTGATCATCACCTTATTTGTTTCCATTACCATAGTTTGACACCCAATAGCCGATGTATTTTTCGTGCTGGGGTATCGTTAAACATTCATTCATTCATTCATTCATTCTATAACACAGGTGGCTGCTTAATACAGGTCAGGTTATAGTATATTAGGTGAATTGGGGGAGTAAACATATGGTCTCTTAACACAGGTGACTGCTTAATACAGGTCAGGTTATAGTGTATTAGGTGATTTGGGAGAGTAAACACATGACCTCTTAATGCAGGTGGCAGCTTAATACAGGTCAGTTTGTACTATAGTAGATGATTTGGGAGAGTAAACATATGGCCTCTAAACACAGGTGTCTGCTTAATACAGGTCAGTTTGTACTATATTAGGTGATTTAAGTGAGTAAACATATGGTCTCTTAACACAGGTTGCTGCTAAATGTAGGTCAGGTTATAGTATATTAGATGATTTGGGAGAGTAAACATATGGTCTCTTAACACAGGTGACTGCTTAATACAGGTCAGGTTATAGTGTATTAGGTGATTTAGGAGAGTAAACACATGGCCTCTTAACGCAGGTGGCTGCTTAATACAGGTCAGTTTGTACTATAGTACATGATTTGGGAGAGTAAACATATGGCCTCTAAACACAGGTGTCTGCTTAATACAGGTCAGTTTGTACTATATTAGGTGATTTGAATGAGTAAACATATGGTCTCTTAACACAGGTTGCTGCTAAATTCAGGTCAGGTTATAGTATATTAGGTGATTTGAGTGAGTAAACATATGGTTCTATTAACACAGGTTGCTGCTAAATACAGGTCAGTTTGTTCTATATTAGGTGATTTGGGAGAGTAAACATGGTCTCTTATCACAGGTGACTGCTTCATACAGGTCAGGTTATAGTATATTAGATGATTTGGGAGAGTAAACACATGGCCTCTTAACACAGGTGACTGCTTCATACAGGTCAGGTTATAGTATATTAGATGATTTGGGAGAGTAAACACATGGCCTCTTAACAGATTTCTGCTTAATACAGGTCAGTTTATACTATATTAGATGATTTAGGAGAGTAAACATTTAGCTTCTTAACACAAGTGTCTGCTTTATACAGGTCAGTGTATACTATATTAGATGATTTGTGAGAGTAAACATATGGCCTCTTAACACAGGTTTCTGCTTAATCAGATTTGTACTATATTAGATGATTTGGGAAAATAAAAATATGGCCAGTTAATACAGGTTGCTGCTTAATACAGATGGCAACTAGAACTGGTTTGACTCGAGTTTTAATTAAGGATTGTCTATTATATCTTTCACATTCATCAGGGTATGAACAGAAATCATTTTGTGGATGATTTTGTTTTGTTCATACCCAGATGAAGGAAGGAAGGAAATGGTTTATTTAACGACACACTCAACACATTTTATTTACGGTTATATGACGTCAGACATATGGTTAAGGACCACACAGATTTTGAGAGGAAACCCGCTGTCGCCACTACATGGGCTACTCTTTCCGATTAGCAGCAAGGGATCTTTTATTTGCGCTTCCCACAGGCAGGATAGCACAAACCATGGCCTTTGTTGAACCAGTTATGGATCATTGGTCGGTGCAAGTGGTTCACACCTACCCATTGAGCCTTGCGGAGCACTCACTCAGGGTTTGGAGTCGGTATCTGGATTAAAAATCCCATGCCTCGACTGGGATCCGAACCCAGTACCTACCAGCCTGTAGACAGATGGCCTAACCACGACGCCACCGAGGCCGGTCTTGTTTTTTTTTAATGAATCATAAGGAAGAAGGTACAATGAAACCTGTGTTAAGCAGCTACCAAAAGGAGTATAAAAGTGGCCGTTTAATTACCTATAGGTCAGTTTATACTATATTTGATGATTTGGGAGAGTAAACATATGGCCTCTTAACACAGTTGGCTGCTTAATGCAGGTCAGGTTATAGTATATTAGGTGATTTGGGAGAGTAAACATATGGCCTCTTAACACAGGTGACTGCTTAATGCAGGTCAGGTTATAGTATATTAGGTGATTTGGGAGAGTAAACATATGGCCTCTTAACACAGGTGACTGCTTAATGCGGGTCAGGTTATAGTATATTAGGTGATTTGGGAGAGTAAACATATGGCCTCTTAACACAGGTCACTGCTTAATGCAGGTCAGGTTATAGTATATTAGGTGATTTGGGAGAGTAAACATATGGCCTCTTAACACAGGTGACTGCTTAATGCAGGTCAGGTTATAGTATATTAGGTGATTTGGGAGAGTAAACATATGGCCTCTTAACACAGGTGACTGCTTAATGCAGGTCAGGTTATAGTATATTAGGTGATTTGGGAGAGTAAACATATGGCCTCTTAACACAGGTGACTGCTTAATGCAGGTCAGGTTATAGTATATTAGGTGATTTGGGAGAGTAAACATATGGCCTCTTAACACAGGTGACTGCTTAATCAAGTGGCTGTTAGAGCAGATTTGTACTATATTAGATAATTTGCGAAAATAAAAATGTGGCCAGTTAATACAGGTGGCTGCATAATACAAATGGCCACTAGAACAGGTTTGTCTCATGTTTTAATTAAGGATTGTCTATTATTTCTTTCATATTTATCAGGGTATGAATAACCAGATGAATAACAGACAATCGTTATAATTAAATTTAAAACATACTTACACTAATAATAACGTTAAATGTTCATACTTTATTTTGAATATTTTTGAATGAACAAACTCCCATTGCTACGGCTGAACCAAAGGGATGATGTTATATTGCAATGAATGTAACGGACATTTACTTATTGATTAATGGTAGAAAGTTAAATCTCTTATTTAATCTCTGTTACGTAAATCTCTGTGGCTTAAACATTATGAATGGTTTTATACATTGTGTCTATAGAGGGACGAGACGTAGCCCAGTGGTAAATCGCTCGCTTGATGTGTGGTTGGTTTGGGATCGATCCCCATCGGTAAGCCCATTGGGTTATTTCTCAATCCAGCCAGTGCACTACGACTGAAGGCTATGGATTTTTCTCATTCCAGCTAGTGTACCAAAGCTGGTCAAAGGCTGTGGTATGTGCTATCCTGTCTGTGGGATAGTGCATATAAAAGATCCCTTGCTACTGATGGAAAAATATAGCAGGTTTCCTCTCTAAGATTATATGTCAAAATTACCAAATGTTTGATATCCAATAGCCAATGATTAATCGGCTATTTGATGTCAAACATTTGGTAATTCACACATGAAGTCATCAGACAAAACCTGCTACATTTTTCCATTAGTAGCAAGGGATCGTTTATATGCACTTTTCCAAAGACAGGAAAGCACATACCACGACCTTTGACCAGCTTTGGTGCACTGGTTGGAACGAGAAAAATCCAATCAGTTGAATAGATCCACTGATGTGGTTCGATCCTGTGACGCAAGCACCTCAAGCGAGCAGTCAACCCACTGAGCTAAATCCTGCCCCCGTACATTCCAAAACAAAAAGTTGAGAAATTTCTTTAACCTTCTGACTACAGGATTAATTTTTGACAAGAATCATTTTGAGGGGGTACCAATTTATAACATCTACTCATAAAGTTTATATTTGAATTGGTAAGTATTATTTTGGTGGGTTTTTCTAATTTTCATGATATTTTAGATCAGTTATTATTAATTAAAATTAAGCCAAAAATCTAAAAATTCACATTTACTCACGGCCATTTGTGGCCAGCTGTCCAGTATTTATGTCCATTATTCTCAATAACAGTGGTTTTCTGACCAGAATTTGTTTTGGGAAACGAACTATGATTCACATCCCAATATTTCGTAAGGGGGAAAAACAGTTAATTTATTATCAAAGTAGCTGTCAAATCAGCTATCGATTCCTGAAAATGACTGCGATGTGCCGGCATTGTTGTCAAGCGAAAATACTTGCCTAAAATCACTTTTCCATTGACAAACAAAACACTATAAAGCAGCCATACTGTCAAGTAATGTATTTCCTGTTGTTATATTGTTATTTCTGGTGAGTGCCATGTCCAAAACGGCGGGAAATATGAATTGGGGAATGCACTGTATACAGTGTACAGTGTGTTGTTGCAAAACGGTGGGAAATATGAATTGGGGAATGCACTGTATACAGTGTACAGTGTGTTGTTGCAAAACGGTGGGAAATATGAATTGGGGAATGCACTGTATACAGTGTACAGTGTGTCGACTGGCATGACGTCGGGTGAGATACCTCACCTGTAGCCTCTAGAATGTTAAATGAAACTAGTCTAAACAAATAGAAAATCTATTATTTCTACTTCTATTCATCTTACTCTGATTTCTTTCACTTTTTATTTTCAGACCGCAGATGAAAAGCTCAGAAATATAGGCACCAAGCCGCAGGGCTCGAAAACATCGAGTCCCTCTGGACCGTGCCCACAGGAGGAGGGGGAAGTGATGGCAGAACGGAGGATCCAGACCCGTACCGGGAGGAGGGATCGTTTTCGGGGCAGTGAGGCAACCAGAGGAGGGGTGGAGCACCACCGGGCGGAAATCAAGAGACGATCGCGCAGTGAGGGTCCACACAACCGAGTCTCCAGGTAAAACACTAGAGCACATTGATTAATCAAGAGACGATCGCACAGTGAGGGCCCACACAACCGAGTCTCCAGGTAAACCACTAGAGCACATTGATTAATAAAGATGATCGCACAGTGAGGATCCACACAACCAAGTCTCCAGGTAAACCACTAGAGCACATTGATTAATCAAGAGACGATCGCGCAGTGAGGGTCCACACAACTGAGTCTCCAGGTAAACCACTAGAGCACATTGATTAATCAAGAGACGATCGCGCAGTGAGGGCCCACACAACCGAGTCTCCAGGTAAAACACTAGAGCACATTGATTAATCAAGAGATGATCACGCAGTGAGGGCCCACACAACCGAGTCTCCAGGTAAACCACTAGAGCACATTGATTAATAAAGATGATCGCACAGTGAGGATCCACACAACCAAGTCTCCAGGTAAACCACTAGAGCACATTGATTAATCAAGAGACGATCGCGCAGTGAGGGTCCACACAACCGAGTCTCCAGGTAAACCACTAGAGCACATTGATTAATCAAGAGACGATCGCGCAGTGAGGGCCGACACAACCGAGTCTCCAGGTAAAACACTAGAGCACATTGATTAATCAAGAGATGATCACGCAGTGAGGGCCCACACAACCGAGTCTCCAGGTAAACCACTAGAGCACATTGATTAATAAAGATGATCACACAGTGAGGGTCCACACAACCGAGTCTCCAGGTAAACCACTAGAGCACATTGATTAATCAAGAGACGATCGCGCAGTGAGGGTCCACACAACCGAGTCTCCAGGTAAACCACTAGAGCACATTGATTAATCAAGAGATGATCACGCAGTGAGGGCCCACACAACCGAGTCTCCAGGTAAACCACTAGAGCACATTGATTAATCAAGAGACGATTGCGCAGTGAGGGTCCACACAACCGAGTCTCCAGGTAAACCACTAGAGCACATTGATTAATAAAGATGATCGCACAGTGAGGATCCACACAACCAAGTCTCCAGGTAAACCACTAGAGCACATTGATTAATCAAGAGACGATCGCGCAGTGAGGGTCCACACAACCGAGTCTCCAGGTAAACCACTAGAGCACATTGATTAATCAAGAGACGATTGCGCAGTGAGGGTCCACACAACCGAGTCTCCAGGTAAACCACTAGAGCACATTGATTAATAAAGATGATCGCACAGTGAGGATCCACACAACCAAGTCTCCAGGTAAACCACTAGAGCACATTGATTAATCAAGAGACGATCGCGCAGTGAGGGTCCACACAACCGAGTCTCCAGGTAAACCACTAGAGCACATTGATTAATCAAGAGATGATCGCGCAGTGAGGGCCCACACAACCGAGTCTCCAGGTAAACCACTAGAGCACATTGATTAATAAAGATGATCACACAGTGAGGGTCCACACAACCGAGTCTCCAGGTAAACCACTAGAGCACATTGATTAATCAAGAGACGATCGCGCAGTGAGGGCCCACACAACCGAGTCTCCAGGTAAACCACTAGAGCACATTGATTAATCAAGAGACGATCGCGCAGTGAGGGCCCACACAACCGAGTCTCCAGGTAAAACACTAGAGCACATTGATTAATCAAGAGATGATCGTGCAGTGAGGGACCGCACAATCGAGTCTCCAGGTGAACAAACTCCCGTAAAAGTTTTATATCAGACTTCTGAATAACAATGACATTACACAATTCATTCTTATATTATAATAATGATATTATAATAACTTTAATACCTACATTTTGTATTTAGCAACATTTTTCCTTACTAATTCATTATACAAGGGAGATAACTCGTGACAAATTCAGTACAACAGCAAATTCAATATAATGACAAAGTGACCCAGGGATGATTGTTAAATGTTTGTTTTGTTTAATGACACCACTAGAACACATTGATTCATTAATCATCGGCTATTGGATGTTAAATATTAGGTAATCCTGACACAGTCAGAAGAGGAAACCTGATACATTTTTCCTTTGACTAGTTGTGGTGCACAGACGAGAGAAAAAAGCTAATCAGCTGAATGGATTCACTGAGGTGGTTCGATCCTGCAACGCAAGCACCTCAAGCAAAGGGATGAATATGGTCTTTTGTAACAAGGTCTAACTAATTTTGAAGAGCTTGGCTATTGTTCCATTGAAATGTTTTAATGACTTTATTAAAACGAAGGAGCAGGACGTAGCCCAGTGGTAAAGCACTCGTCTGATGCACAGTCTGTCTGGGATCGATCCCCATCAGTGGGCCCATAGGCTATTTCTCATTCCAGCCAGTGCACCACGACTGGTACATCAAAGGCCGTGGTATGTGCTATCCTGTCTTTGAGATGGTGCATATGAAAAATCCTTTGTTATTAATGGAAAAAAGGAAGTAGGTTTCCTCTCTAAGACCATATGTCAGAATTACTAAATGTTTGACATCCAATAGCCAATGATTAATAAATTAATGTGCTCTAGTGGTGTCATTAAACAAAACAAACTTTAACCAATAGCCGATAATTAATAAATCAATGTGCTCTAGTGGTGTCGTTAAAGAAAACAAACTTTAACCAATAGCCGATGATTAATAAATCAATGTGCTCTAGTGGTGTTGTTAAACAAAACAAACTAAGTCATTAAAACGACATCATTTTTTGTTTTCCAGACCAAAAGAAGAGGAGTCTTTCGAATCGTATCCGAAAAATGAGAAGATCGTCGGGCCCATCTGGGCGGTGACTCACAGCTCGACCGCGACGCGGGTTTCGCGACACTCGCCACCACTCTCTGATGACGGAGGCTTCGTACACGTGCAGGAGGTTGCAGGAAGCGACTCAGATTCCACTGACAGCGATCGTAAAGTGTGGACGAAAAATCCGCTCATTGTTCGAAAAACCCGACGGACCGGACGAAGCGAAAAAAGACAGTCGCACGTCGAAAACGGCTTCTCGGTGCACAACAATACGGGGAAATCTTCGAACCGCGAGAGTTACGTTTATTATGGGTCGGGTCAGGATAAGAGCGACAGCAGCGGGACGGGAAGTCTGAAGGGCAATAAGTACCAGAAGCTGGAGGAACTGCGCAGACGGAGGATTGACATCCAGGTGACGTCCGACGAAGAGGTTCAGAGTACCCCAGCGTCCAGGATCTCCCGTCTCAGGCAGAGAGCCATTCAGAGTGGGCTGGGGAAGCAGGACAGTTCGGTGAGACACAGTGCAATAGAACCCTCCAGACAGCGTGGAGTAACGAGCAACACTTCTTCTTCACAGAGTTTCTCACAGAAACCTTCTGGTGTGAAGAATTTAGTTTCTTCGGTTCAGAATGGAAATACTGTTTCACAAGTGGGATATTCCAACCGGGGGCAGATAGCTCCAACGAATGTGAAACCGGCTTATCAAGTCAGTAGTAGTGTTCCTTCGCAACAGGTTGTGGCTCCTAAGTCGTTTCAGCATTCGAGTCGTTTTGTGGATAATTCTAGTCAAAACCAGAACAAACCGTACGTTTCTAGTCAGAAAGCCAAGAGACAGTCGTACGAAATTAAACCGTTTGATCAGAAAGGGTTTTCCGATTCAGGAATTTCCCACCAGCCTGATCTTCCAGCAAACTTTACAGTGCATTCTCAAAATCAACATAATGTTTCCGAACCGAAATCCGCGTTTACAAAAAGTGCCTACAGCACCTCTCCCGAAGTTGTGCCAAAACGGTTCTTTGACCGACCGAGAGTTCCGTCGGCTGATTCCATCTATGATGGTGTGTTTGATGACTCTGGCACCAAACAGAACATTGGTAGACCGTCTGCTCCTACGTACCACAATGTAGGACACGGCTTCGTGTACATGAGACCTGCATCGAGAACAGTGATGGAACTTCCAAAAGGAGACATGCTGATGTGTCCACCCGCGGCAATTTCCAACAGTCAGATGATGTCGGTGAATTCTAACGAGGTAGTGGAGTTGAGACTGAAGACAAACCGCGTACTGGATCACCCACCTCCGTCCATGCAGGGCACTCCAGCCAAGCTGGTGATGAACAGAGTGAACAGTGATGACGATGACTCCCTGGATGAACTCATAGAGTCCAACATCCAGTACCTGGATCGGGAGATCGACAGGAGTAGAAAGAAAACAGCCACGCAGGTCACTAAATCGGCCAGTCTGCCAGACCCCAGACATTTTTCACAATTTCAGATGCAGGAATCTGGAGTTATCGTCCCTGTTCGCTCAGAGTTAAAAATTCCATTTGCTAGTCAGTCTCAAGGATTAGCTGAATGGAAGATTCCCAATCAGCCGCATATAAGCCGCGGCACAGAGCTACAGTTTCATATTCCAGTGGGATCCGGGGCTTACCTCCCTCCAGAGATCTTCATAGCCGACGAGAATAGACCTGGCTCCTTTAGCTCCATCTACAGTGGAATATCTGGACAGACGAATGGACAGTTTAGTGGACATCCTGGAAATGTGTATGGAAGTGGATCCCTCCATCCTGGTAGCGTAGCCTCAGGATCGTCGCATGGAAGTGGAACGATATATCCGAACTCACACGCCGAGAGAAAGCTGTCTTATGACAGTCGGGCTATTTACACTCTTCCTGGAAGCGAGTTCCACGACCGAGATATGTCCAAGTCAGACACTCAGCTGAATTCAGCCTCCACGCTTCCCATGTACAGAGGGGACCCGATGAATGTGACGTATAACCAGCCCTACTCCAGTTCTACCGACCAGCTGGTACACAGGAGTGGATTAACCATCCCTTCCCTAGACCGGGGAATGTTCTCTGACGTGGAGTACAACATAGAGGTGTCCGACAGAGTCAAGAAGTGGGAGAAGTACATGCAAAAGAGATCGGAAACCAACGAGGAGGCTCTCACAACAATTCAGGAACAGGACTTCTTCCCAAGGGACGTACGGAGATCGGTTTTTCTGGACCAGAGGCTAAACATCCCAGAGTCCCCGACAATGTCCATGGCACAGAATTTCGTGTGGAGTGGAGTGTCCTTAAAACCATCAAGTTCCGATCCCATGATAAACCTGTCTGGGGATTCGCACATGTTTGCAAAACAGACGAACCGAATTGTGATCCAGGAACCAATGTCCGGGGCCAAGTATCACACTACGAACACGGTGAGCTCCATCTTCATGCCAGGACCTCAGCGAGCATCACCGGGACTGATGAGTGCGGCCGATCTACGCAAACACATGGTGGCAAACAAACAGCCAATGGACGAACAGCAAATCCACGCCCTGACCAATCAGAACCCTAACCCTGTGAACTGCAGGTACCAGGAGCTGGATGAGCTTCAGGAGGCCAAATCGGAAACAGTGCGAGACCTCTGCAAGATGTTTGACATCAGTTTCCAGAATGAAGGTCAGCTGATGCCGTGTGAAGAGAAGCCGGCCAGGCTGTCTCCATCCCAGGCAGACGGCGACACGAACTGGACGCAGCTTATCTCTGACCTGGAGACGAAGATCAAAGAGACGGAAGTTTGGTCCCCAGAGATGGAGAGTCAGGAGGGAGATCTCGTCAGCATAGAGAGAGTGAAAGCGAGGACGCTTCAGACAATTCCGTTCTCGGAGGATCCTTTCTGGAAGGAGATTGAGGAGATGACCAGCTTTGAGAAGCTGTTTAAACCGGAGGAGTTCGACAGTCCTCTTGCCTTCAGAGCCGCTAATCCCATAGAATTCGCTTCCAGCCAGAGCAACACTCTTCCAGCACAGCCAAGGATTTCGGCAAGGGATCGTATCACCAGATCCAAGTCCCTGTACACCCCCAACATTACCCCACTGACGATATCGGTGGACAAGTACAATGGTCCAAATGCTCTGGATGATGTTCTGGAGGATATCAGAGTATCACTGGAGAAACAGAGTCCCAAAGTGAGAAAAGGCGGTGATAGTTCTGACTCACATCGGTCTTCACCTGGCCCTCCATACACAGACCTCCATGGAATGCAAAGGTCAAGGTCGAATGTGTACTGGGAGAGGAAACCGGAGACGTCTGCTGTGACACAGTCTCAAGGATTGCTGACATACGCCAACCCAACACAGCCTGAAGCCAAACTTCAAGACTCTTACCCGGGAATGGAGCAGTATCCTAACGTTGTCAATGGCAACTACCAGCTAGATCCTGACATCCTCAAACAGAAACTATTGAGGACAGGATTAGTTGATGAACAGCGACAGAAGCAACAGCTGCAGATGCAGCAGTCATCACGACTGTTTCAACACAGACCCAGCCCATTGATTATTCCAAGACCTCCGCAGTTCTATGCTCCAGCTCCTCAACCTCTTGTTTCTCAGCCGATATATTTGAACCGGCCATCAGAGGAGAAGAGAAATGAGGTCAACCAGTCCATGGAGGAGCTGCGCCAGCTGGCTCAAGACGTGGAGAAAAAGGTTGGCATGATCAAGTCGAAGATTGTCCGAGCTGACGAAAACAACCTCGATAAGATTTTACTGACTCTGAAGAAGTTTGCACCCACAATGCAGACACGATCTCCAGAACCAAGACCAGACTCTTTTGAAGATTTCTATGTAAAAAAAAAGTCCAAGCTTTCCGAAGCCCTTTTTGAACTGGATAAAATTTACAATGGTTTAGATCTAGATGAGAACTCAATGGTGGAGCATGCCAGAAGAGAAGATTATCCGTCGTACAAAAGACCCTCTCCCATTGGTCAGCAGAAACAAGATGACAAACCAGAGCAGACCAGTAGCATAACATTTCAGGTCTCAAAGCCAAGTTTTCAAAAACCACAGCAGAGGACGGATTCAGATATTGATGCCATCCAGAGATCATTTCAGGCCATTTTGGATGAGGTGAATCAAGCACCAGCTGTGAAGATGGTATCAAGTTCAGCATCAACAAGCGTGGTGCAGCCAGGACACCCGACATCTACAGTGAAAACCGTAGCAAGTTCTCTAGCAAGTAGCATAGCATCCCAAAGATACCAGACCTCGATTGCCAAGACCCAGCCAAGTTCCATACCAACAACGATAATACAGCCCAGACAGATGGAGACTTTGTCCAGCAAGACAACTGTGGTAAGCTCCTTCCAGCAGGTTGAGAGAAGTCCTGAGGTGAAGAGGAGAAACATTGTCAGCAGTGCTAAGTCAGTCTTCCAGCCTTTTGTGCCATCTGTTCAGACTCAGGTGAAAACACAACCTCAGAGAAAGAACGAAAGTGTTGTACAGACATCAGCATCATCAACAGCAGTCTCATCAAAGGTTGTGGACATGTCGGGAAGCAAACAGAATGCCACTCTACCTCTTGTTACGGCACAGGTCAAAATGCCAGCAGTCTCATCTCTGAAGACAAAGGTTCCACCAGAAACAAGTCCGAAGCCTAAGAGACAGAATCTACAGGCTAGGACATCGCGGGGGGTGTCGGCTGTGACGCTGACTCCAGCTCCTGCTCTAGTTCCTCCAGAGACAAGTCCTAAACCAAAACGACAAGTCCAACCCAAGTCTGTTGCCAGCTCCTCAACGACCATGACTCTCTCCTCGTCTCCCACTGTTGTTCACTCTTCTGCCACAGTCTCAATGCCCAGACCAAAGCCTCCAGGACAGAGTTCAGCATCTCATATACCAACCAGACAGGTGACTCTGCCGAAAACTTCATCCACTTCCACAACAGAAAGTTCCTCGCTGACCTCTTCTGTGTCTTCTCTGGACACCTCACAGAGAGATAGTCTAGCAGCGAATGTGTCCAAGCTGATGCATCAGTCAGGGACGGGAGGACCTCAGCCCCAGAGTCAAAGTGTTTCTATCACTTTGAAGACTCCAGTGATGAGCTCGTCTTCAGTGGGTCCACCTGCAAATGCTGCTTCGATGCAGACATCAAAATCTCCAAGGGAACGTAGGTCACGAGGACGGTTTCGTTCAAAAAATCCTGACATAGTTGAAGACGATGTGGCAGTTCGAAAAGCGAGGTCAAAATCCACTCCGAGAATAGATACCCAGACATCATCAGTTATATCGTCTCCAACCTCGGCCGATTATCTCAATCCAAGGGAGAGCACTCCGCCACAGTCTCGTATGCGGATTCGGCCTGAAAAGGAGGCGGATTTGATGCATGATGACTTGGCGTATAGAAATCTGAGAAAAGATGTCACCATAGATCCTCCTAAGTTGCCAACAACAACAGCATGTTCTGCTATAGAAATTGAGCTGAAATCGCCCGTAAACTCAGCTGCCAGTACTCCTCAAACAAAACCAAAATTCAATAAAACTGTTGATCTAAGCAAGGTGAAAAATTCATCGGAAAATTCATCGGGAAGTTCACCAACTGTCGACTCACCGAAACTGAAAACTGTTGAAACACAGACTTCTGCTGACGAGCGTAAGTCATCCAGGTCGAGATTCAGCAAAAGGCAGGACGGGAAAAGAAAAATGGGTCGTGGGATTGCCATGATGCTGGAGATATTTAGCTCTAGCGATGATGATCGGAGGATGCGACCTCTGCACACGAGAAGTGCTCCAGATCTGAGTCTCGTCTGCAAGGATGATGACGATGGTGATGATGAGGATGCCGATGATGAACAGAATAAAACTGAAATCGTGAGTGAAGTGCACGTGACTTCTTCGTCGTGTCAGAGCGAAGCACAAAATGAATTCTGTAGTGATAGTGTAGCCATCAGTCTGAAGCAGTGTTCGACGGATTGTTCGGAAAACGTTTCTGAAGTACCGTCATCACCAACGGCAACCAACAAACCACCAGCTCATCCCACGAGGAAATCGGTCGGAAGTCCCAGAAAAAAATTTACTAGGTGGTTTTGATTTTTCTGCTGAAAAAAACATTTCTAACGTAAACTGTGAAAATTCTGCTAAGGTTACTCTCAGAACTAAACAAGGTCGCTCTTCTGAAAGGGAGGTACAAAGTGACACGGCCGTGGATAAATCGGAACGTCCGAAAAGTTTTCATGAACTGCTTGCAAACTTTGAACAAGACGAGAATCGGCGTCACATGTTGAGAAATCTGAGAAAGTGTGCTTCTGTAGACGCTGTTGCCATGGAAACCGTTGTGAAGAAAGCCTACCAATCAGAGCCGTATCACTCGGAGCCTGATTTGAGGCTAAACAATCTCAGAATTCCCAGCCAAGAAGGTAGAGTGATTCTTAATATTGAAGTTAAGGTTAAGTGCTAAGTATTTATGAATATTTATATACATTCAGTTTGGGGATCATTTGTACGAATTATCTTATTTTATTGTCATGTTCCTCTCCTTTAGATATATATGTATTATGAAATAGTAGGCGTTTGATTTGTGATAAATTATAATTATTTTATTATAATTGTTTGAACACATTTTTATCCATCATTCAAAAAAATAGTGATAGTTTTACACATATGTATATATTTATATAGCCTACAGATGATACTGCTCACCTCGGAAAGCAAGCACCTTTATATAAAGGGCACTTGTTATAACTGTGTAACGTGTATATAAGAAACACATGGTATAGGGTAATGACCATCTGTTAATAAGAAATACTTGTATAACAACCACCTGTCTACATAGAACACTCCCGTCTATTAGAAACACCTTGTATAACAACCACCTGTCTACATAGAACACTCCCGTCTATTAGAAACACCTTGTATAGCAAACATATGTCTATAAAGAAAACCTATAATAATCATCTGTCTTTAGAGTACATCTTGTATAACAACCACCTGTTTATAAAGACAATTTTGTATAACAACCACCTGTCTTTGGAGGACATCTGATATAACAACCACCTGTTTATAAAGAACATCTGGTATAACAACCATCTGTTTATAAGGAACATCTTGTATAACAACCACCTGTTTATAAAGACAATCTTGTATAACAACCACCTGTTTATAAAGAACATCTGGTATAACAACCACCTGTTTATAAGGAACATCTTGTATAACAACCACCTGTTTATAAAGACAGTCTTCTATAACAACCACCTGTTTATAAAGAACATCTGGTATAACAACCACCTGTTTATAAAGAACATCTTGAATAACAACCACCTGTTTATAAAGAATATCTGGTATAACAAAACCTGTTTATAAAGAACATCTGGTATAATAATCACCCGTTTAAAAAGAACATCTTGTATAACAACCGCCTCTCTTTAAAGAACACCTTGATAATATGTAACAACTGCCTGTCTAACAAACATTTTTAACAACAACCCAACAGGAAATTGTCAATTGTCCTTTCTATGCACAAAAGGGTACATTTTAAATATTTTACCTCTGTATAAAGGACACCTGCTGATAAAGGTTCAACTGTGTGTTAAAACAGTGTCAGAGGGACCATACATAAAGAATATATGCTAAAACAAACTTGACTTTTGCACCCCCACCACTGTTCTATCCTTACCCCTGTTCCACCCTCACCCCTGTTCTACCCTCGCCCCTGTCCATTCAGTGTATGCAAGCATACCTCTCAGCTATTCCCCCACCTCCTTACTATGATGGAATATTTATATGTGAAGTTTGTTTCTTTCATATACTGAGCTCACAGCACTGTTTATCCATGGACCCATGGGGCGGGATCTAGTTCGGGTGGTAGAGTGTTCATCATCTGGTGCTTGTGATGAAGGATCGAAACCCCTAAGTGGACCCCTTTTCTGATTGGGTGTGGTATTTTATATCTTATATATATATACCCATATATATATATATTGGTATATCAAGACCCTATGATAATGGGGAAAATGTAGTGGTTTCCTAAAACTCTGGTGGCCAAACAAAGTATATGATATATTTTTCATATGAAAGTTGCTAGTTACTTGGTATAGGCCTCAAATAGTAAATACCCTAGCAAATACATGTAGTGTAAATGTAGATGTGATAAATCTGAAAACTCTGGTGGCCAAACAAAGTTATAGTGAGGTATTTTTCAATAATGAAAGTTGCTAGTTCCTTGGTATAGGCCTCAAATAGTAAATATCCTAGCAAATACATGTAGTGTAAAATTAGATGTGATAAATCGATATCAGTGTTATCACAAAATAATAATATACACAGACCAATAACGAGTTTAAGACATGAAAAAAAGAAAGTTGATTTATTAATCATCGGCTATTGGATGTCAAACATATGGTCATTTTGACACAGTCGTAGAGAGGAAACCCGCTACATTTTTCCATTATTGGCAAAGGATCTTTTATATGCACCATCCCATAGACAGGATAGCACATACCATGGCCTTTGATATACCAGTCATGGTGCATTGGCTGGAATGAGAAATAACCCAATGGGACCACTAACGGGGATCGATCCTATACCGACTGCGCATCAGGCTTGCGCTTTACCACTGGGCTATGTGTTGCCCCTTTAAGACATGAGAACATCTACCTTCACTGCTACCAACCCCCCCCCCCCCCCCCCCCTTGGAACAGTGATGATCTGTGGACTTCATCCCCTCCCCCCCCTTCCCTCCCCTCCCCTCCTCCTCCCCGTCCCTCTCCCCCTCCCTCCATGCATACATACTTTGTGTATGGTCCCTACCAGTAAATTGCTACTCATTATTTTAATGTCATTTAACCAATTACATTATTAGGTACACTTACTGTTGCGTGTATTATGTTATATGAATGATTTATTTCAGTTGTGCAGTCATGGAGACATAAATAAGTGGTAATTTATTCTAGTATGCAGGGAATAATTTGTTCAATTTTTTTTATTTTTTTCGAATGAGTAACATTCGCAAGGCTTAAAAATGTGAATAACAATGTTATGTGATGCACCTGTGTATAATACAGCCGGTATTGAACAAGTTATTCCCTGGGATGTGTTATTGCTTCATAGAGTCACTTGATCAGTCTAGTTAGAAACAGCCTAACCCTTCACTTACATCGACTTACTCAAAATAAATTAATTATACTTTTAAAGACAGGGGCAGATCCAGAGGGGTGGTGGGAGGAGGGTTGGGCATACAGCTTCTCTTGTTTTCCAATAGTATAAAATGTAGAAAAAGTTATTTTTTGGAGTAAAAAATT
Organism: Gigantopelta aegis; assembly: GCF_016097555.1. Taxonomy (NCBI): domain Eukaryota; kingdom Metazoa; phylum Mollusca; class Gastropoda; order Neomphalida; family Peltospiridae; genus Gigantopelta; species Gigantopelta aegis. The sequence goes on from NC_054711.1 coordinate 28,325,719, forward strand.
CAAAATTTTATGTTATGTCATACTTTAAATAAATCCTCACCTCCACCCTCACCCAAATTGTGTTTCAGATTGAGATATATTCAGCATATTTAAAAACATTTTCACAACTTCCCTTTCACGGGACATTACCGTATTTTTCGGCCTATAAGTGGTAGAAAGTAAAGTAAAGTTTGTTTTATTTAACGACGCCACTAGAGCACATTGATTTTTTATCTTATCATCGGCTATTGGACGTCAAACATATGGTCATTCTGACACTGTTTTTTTTTAGAGGAAACCTGCTATCGTCACATAGGCTACTCTTTTACGACAGGCAGCAAGGGATCTTTTATTTGCACTTCCCACAGGCACAAACCATGGCCTTTGTTGAACCAGTTATGGATCACTGGTCAGTGGAAGTGGTTTACACCTACCCATTGAGCCTTGCGGAGCACTCACTCAGGATTTGGAGTCAGTATCTGGATTAAAAATCCCATGCCTCGACTGGGATCCGAACCCAGTACCTACTAGCCTGTAGACTGATGGCCTAACCACGACACCACCGAGGCCGGTATAAGTGGTAGAAAGTAATTTTTTCATGAAACAGTATTCCTACTTTAAAACCCCTGGAGCTTCTTACCAAATACTTGTGTACTTGCATCTTATACGAGATCCGCAAGCATTTCATGGGCAGGAGACATTCATTTTTAAACCTTTCTTTCTCCTACCCCACCCCAACCATGAGGAATTTATTCTTTAAATGCCCCCCAAATTGAAAATGTTATGGAATGGGTTACTCTACTATAGGAATGTATATCTTCTCTGTCGCACCCCCTCTTGTGTCTCGTGTGAGTTTGGTCCCCCCCCCCCTTGAAGACAGCTGGATCTGTTGCTGCAAATAGTTGTGACAAATATTGACAGGTGTTGTATACACCTACAATGTACATGTTATTGTTATTGTTAACTGTACGTGTTTTACGTCTTAGATGTAAGATATCTTCTTTTAATTTTTAAATAGATGAGTGAAAAACTATGATAACAAACAAATTAAACTCTTCTTCTTCTTTTTTTAAGTACATGTGTGTTTTTACATCATTATTTGGGAAATTTGTCAAAAGTAAAATGATTGATTTAAAATAATTTTAAATAATATAAAATCTGAATGCTATGTTGTTTCTGATTGGATATTGTTATGTAGCTTTTGATTGGTTACAATTTCAAATGCTATTACATAGTTTCTGATTGGATCACAGATACTGGTGTTTAATGTAGTTTAGGTATTTGGGGAGGAGACTAAGTCTGTTTCAGCATATTCTTTTATTATTTTTGTTAATTTTTTAATTTTTCAATTTTTCACTTTATTTCATACAAAATATATATACATGTATTAAATATGCTGGTAAAAGCAAAAACAATTTTAAAATTAAATCTTTTTACTTAATTTTGTACTAAAACTTACAGCAATTTTGATTTAAATAATATAATAACACACTTAATACTAAAGCAGTTTTAATAACATAACAAATTTATAACATTGTTGCAACTGCAGACCACTTTTGTGTTGTTTTGTGCCAGTTTGGTTTTCAGCATGGGTGTGTTTTGTTTTGGCTCGTTTTATGATTAATTTTTAATAGTTGCAATTAATGCAGTTTTGTGTTAATTAGTACTAATGTGTCAGGAAACTGAATCATTCACAGAATTATTAATTTTTATTTTGCAAACTCGTTAAAAAAAAAAAAAAAATTCATCTATCAAGGATTAAGATGGTAGCCATTATTTGTTCTAAGAAATTTAAGCATTTAAGCATTCAAGCATTCAAGCATTTAATGCTTTATTAGTTTTCACATTACAATAATTGCATAAGTATATCAAGTTTATTCTTAATTTATATAATATTTCCACACTTGCCTTTTTTGACACCAAATTTCCAATGTGTATTTTTGTGCTGGGGTGTCGTTAAACATTCATTCATTCACATTACAATACTGGTACAAACTTTTTTTTTATTCATCAATCAATGATTAATATGGCAGACAGATTTGTAGAAAATTAGTATAGATCCATGACTTAAATAATGGTTGAAATTATTAAACTCTGCCAAAGTATACCAAAATTAATTTATGCTACCTCGTTTTGTTATGTTATAGAATACCCTTCATGTATTTTTTAAAATTCGATTCTCATGCCTATATCCAAAACATGTTTTAGCACATTGTCCTGTGCAACAGAATAATATGCAAATAACCGATATCTGCTATAAACCAATATGCAATTAAGTGAATTCGACTGTATTTCATGTCTTGGTTGTTGGTCCAAGACAGTGAGCTAGTGATTAGTTGTAAGTAGTTCGTGAGAGAGAAGTCGTGTAATGGTCTTCAGTTTTCTCCTTGAGCCAGTGGGAAGTGGTACCATGACTAGAACCCAGTACGTATCGGCCTTAAGGCCAGTGGTTGAACCACTATTTCATCATTTCAGTATTTTACACCACTACACAGATTTATTACCTTTTTTTTTTTTTCTTTTTTCTTGTTTGCTTTACATTATTTTAAGACACCGAAATGACACTTACAATACATGTTTTGTTGTCACCCAATAAGCCCTTAACCATATGTCCGACCCCATATAATCGTAAATAAAATGTGTTGAGTGTGTCGTTAAATAAAACATTCCTTCCTTATCACCCAATAATGACAAAATACGGACAAATGATGTTTTAAAACATAGAACTATAAGACTCCCGTTAATGTGCCAATATCCATCCTGGACATAAGTTCTGATATAATGCTTTATCATTTAAACATCCTTATCAACTTTTCATATTCATGTTACAAATTAGTCAAAATATTTTATGATTTTGTTTGAGCTGCACAAGTCAATGCATGAAGTGTATTATAATTGTAATAGTAAGGCTGTTAGATAATTATATAAATAACAACTAAATAATACAGAATCAGTATGCATAAATGATAATTATTATACTAACATGAAAAATTAACCAGTATACAGTTCGCAAACCAACAATGAAGTCAGCTAGCCATGGGTGGTTGGCTAGGTGGTTTCTAGCCTGTATAACGGATTGACTGTGTAGCTGTTGTAACCAGACTAACGTGTAACTGTTGATGGCCAAATCAACAGTTCAGTGTCCTTGGTGATTACCACAGTGCCTGTATATTCAACTGTGGTAATTACACCCTCTGAGGAATCAACTATGGGGTTGTAGTTGATTTTACTGACTGATATTTACACTTTGAGGAATCAACTATGGGGTTACACTTTGAAGAATCAACTATGGGGCTGTAGTTGATTTTACTGACTCACATTTACACTGAGGAATCAACTATGGGCTGTAGTTGATTTTACTGACTGATATTTACACTTTGAGGAATCAACTATGGGGTTGTAGTTGATTTTACTGACTGATATTTACACTCTGAGGAATCAACTATGGAGTTGTAGTTGATTTTACTGACTGATATTTACACTTTGAGGAATCAACTATGGGGTTATCCTTGATTTTACTAACCGATATTTACACTCTGAGGAATCAACTATGGAGTTGTAGTTGATTTTACTGACTGATATTTACACTTTGAGGAATCAACTATGGGCTGTAGTTGCTTTTACTGACTGATATTTACACTTTGAGGAATCAACTGTGGAGCTGTAGTTGATTTTACTGACTGATATTTACACTTTGAAGAATCAACTATGGGGCTATAGTTGATTTTACTGACTGATATTTACACTTTGAGGAATCAACTATGGGGTTGTAGTTGATTTTACTGACTTATATTTACACTCTGAGGAATCAACTATGGGGCTGTAGTTGATTTTACTGACTGATATTTACACTCTGAGGAATCAACTATGGGGTTGTCCTTGATTTTACTAATTGATATTTACACTTTGAGGAATCAACTATGGAGTTGTAGTTGATTTTACTGACTGATATTTACACTTTGAGGAATCAACTATGGGGTTGTCCTTGATTTTACTAACTGATATTTACACTTTGAGGAATCAACTATGGAGTTGTAGTTGATTTTACTGACTGATATTTACACTTTGAGGAATCAACTATGGAGCTGTAGTTGATTTTACTGACTGATATTTACTCTTTGAGGAATCAACTATGGGGCTGTAGTTGATTTTACTAACTGATATTTACACTCTGAGGAATCAACTATGGGGCTGTAGTTGATTTTACTGACTGATATTTACACTTTGAGGAATCAACTATGGGCTGTAGTTGATTTTACTGACTGATATTTACTCTTTGAGGAATCAACTATGGGGTTGTAGTTGATTTTACTGACTGATATTTACACTTTGAAGAATCAACTATGAGGTGTAGTTGATTTTACTGACTGATATTTACACTGAGGAATCAACTATGAGGTTGTAGTTGATTTTACTGACTGATATTTACACTTTGAGGAATCAACTATGGAGCTGTAGTTGATTTTACTGACTGATATTTACACTTTGAGGAATCAACTATGAGGTTGTAGTTGATTTTACTGACTAATATTTACACTTTGAGGAATCAACTATGGGGTTGTAGTTGATTTTACTGACTGATATTTACACTGAGGAATCAACTATGGGGCTGTAGTTGATTTTACTGACTGATATTTACATTGAGGAATCAACTATGGGGCAAGTTGACTGGCTGAAACCAACTATGGGTTGTAGTTGACTTTACTGTGAAATCAACTTTGGATTGTTGTTGACTTTACTGTTAGGTTTGTACTGTATATATGAAAAATGTTGTACATGATGTTAATTACTAATATAATGTAAAAGCATGATTTAATGCCTTATGTTTTCACTGTAATCTTAAGTAGCTTACAAATGTCTGGTATAAAGCTAGATTAAGGAAAATGAACATTCTTCAGATTTTAGCAGTATGCAAAAACTGATGAAAAGATCAAAGAGATCACATTCTTGCAAAGTTTTCCAGATATTTTATCCATGGACCTTTTTAATCTTTAATTAAGAACTAGCCCAGTTTCATCTCCCAGCATATTAACGTTAAAAACATGTCTTTTTACAAGAATTTTACAGCACAGTAATATGGAATTTAAAAACACAATAATATCAAAGAATTTTGAAGCACCGTAATATCAAAGAATTTAAAAGCACCATAATATCAAAGAATTTTGAAGCACAATAATATCCAAAAAAAATTAAGCACCGTAATATCAAAGAATTTTGAAGCACCGTTATATCAAAGAATTTGGAAGCACAATAATATCAAAGAATTTGGAAGCACCATAATATCAAAGAATTTGGAAGCACCATAATATCAAAGAATTTGGAAGCACAATAATACCATCTTATGTCATGTCATAGGGTTTTATGTGCACATTCAGAACAAGCTGTTGTAGTGCATGCCTGTCCTTGGCAAATAATATCAAAGTTATTAAACTTTAAAGGACTAAGACGGAGACAGAAATTGTGAAGAAAGAAGAAACCAGCATGTGTGACGTGTTTTCTAACCGCATGTCTGCTGCACCACTGTTTGGAATTTCTCTTTACAGGTGTGTTTGTTTGTTCTCACTATTCTCACACTCATTATCTTATATACCTGTATACAGGTGTGTTCTTAAACTCATTATCATATAATATATCATATAATATATATATATATATACCTGTATTCAGGTGTGTTCTCACACTCGTTATATCATAGATACCTGTATTCAGGTGTTTTCTTAAACGCATTACTTTATATACACCTGTATACAGGTATTTTCTCAAATTCATTACTTTATACATACCTGTGTACAGGTATGTTTTAACCTTTATCACATTACTTAACATATTTTATATACACCTGTGAGAAGGTGTATGTTTTTTTTTACATTTCTCTTGTTCACTGTTGTATATAATATTCACCTGTATACAGGTATGTATTGGTTTCTCTTTTCTTTTTCTTGTTTTGTTTTGAACCTTTCTTACATATTTCATTGTTTAATTCTATTTTAACATTTCTCCTAGTATTTAATTTATCATGTTCATTATTTAATTTTGTTCATGCATTACTCACATTATTTAATTTTGTTCATGCATTTCTCACATTATTTAATTTTGTTCATGCATTTCTCACATTATTTAATTTTGTTCATGCATTACTCACTTTATTTAATTTTGTTCATGCATTTCTCACTTTATTTAATTTTGTTCATGCATTACTCACTTTATTTAATTTTTTATTTCATATTCATCTCCTCTTTTTTTTTTTTTTTTTTTTACAGTGCTATTCACATTTTTCACATTATTTCATCTTTTTTTTATGTTTTTACATTTATTTTATTTTCAACTTAGCCTGACCTCAACAAATGGCATCCCCCCCCCCCCCCCACCCACACACACACCCTTCAGAGCAGTCTACTAACAAAGGAGGGAAATGCGATTTGTTGAGGTCAGGCTAAGAATTCATAAAAGAGAAAACAATCTAAGTTTCTACATTTAAACATATCTGTGTAAATACTAAGTGTCAGCTGTCAGAGGCAGATCTAAGGGGGGGGGGGCAGAGGCCCGGACCCCCCTAAATTTTGCGATAGTTATAATTTTATTATATATTAATTTTTAAATTTTTTTTACAATCCCTCTCCAAACCTCCCCCAAAGTTCCCTTCACATACCACCTCATGTCACTGCATGGGGCCCCCCCTAAATGGATTTTCTGGATGCGCCACTGGCTGTAACCATTCATAGTCGAAACAAAATCAGGCATTTAAATCTTTCAGATTTTATTTTATTGTTAAATCTCAGAAGCCAGGACACACTTGTTCAAAGCATAGTTACACATTAATCCTGGGTTTGTCTGATATTTTCTTTTTAATTATTGTTGCACTAATACAATAAAACTGATTTGATTATATAGAGGATAGTCCCAGAGTGCCTTGTGATATCATAATTTATCAGCACTTGTTGATAAAAGTATGAAACCCAAGGCTTGTGGGTTAAATGTCACTATAGTTGGCAGTGTAAGACTATAGCAGAACGACCCATGATAGACATGGGTATTTTTCCCATTCCAACTAGTGCCTCCCCTCCCTTCCACAACTGGTATATCAGAGGCCATGGTATGTGCTGAACTGACCATAGAAAAGTGCATGTAAACGTTCCCTTGCTGTTTTATTGGTTGGAATAGCCTATCAGGTAGAAATGGGTTTTTTTTCTTTCCAGACTAAGTTGCTTGATTAAGAAATCTCGTGATCAAGACTAAGTTGCTTGATTAAGAAATCTCGTGATCAAGACTAAGTTGCTTGATTAAGAAATCTCATGATCAAGACTAAGTTGCTTGATTAAGAAATCTCATGATCAAGACTAAGTTGCTTGATTAAGAAATCTCATGATCAAGACTAAGTTGCTTGATTAAAAAATCTCATGATCAAGGGGCGGGATGGAGCCCAGTGGTAAAGCGCTCCCTTGATGCACGGTCGGTTTGGGATCGATCCCCGTCAGTGGGCCCATTGGGCTATTTCTCGTTCCAGTCAGTGCACCACGACTGGTATATCAAAGGCTGTGGTATGTGTTATCCTGTCTGTGGGATGGTGCATATAAAAGATCCCTTGCTGCTAATCGGAAATAGTAGCCCATGAAGTGCCGACAGCGGATTTCCTCTCTCTATATATGTGTGGTCCTTAACCATATGTCCGACGCCATGTAACCATAATTAAAATATGTTGAGTGTGTCGTTAAATAAAACATTTCCTTCCTTCTTCGTGATCAATGTTTTCATGTCCTGTAGGTACAGTTTTTTTTATTTTCATAACCACTATCGGAGCCAGTTTATCCTAGTAGCACATGCAACATGTGCAACGGGCCCTGCGCATCAGGGGGCCCCACGGTGATGTGTACATTTATTTTTCCCAGGTAATTTTTCTCCTCTCCCTGAGGGGGTTGCAAAATATATTTCCTGGGAAGAGGGCCCTGCTGTTATTTGTGCAGATAGTTTTCCGTAAAGGTGATGCTAAACTTTTGTACAAGTGTATACAGGTTAGCTTATACCAGCAGAAGGGCAGTACTTAGTGGGGACAATTAACAAGTTTCAGTTTAAAAGTGTCATTAGAAAAGAACATATTTTACTGTGCCTTGATTTGTTTTTACAGCCCCTCCCCCTTAATTTAATCTAGGTATGGTCCTGAACTGGTTGTCATGGTTTCCTGATACTGACCTACATTCAGTATAATAATACAAATATAAGTATAAGTCACTGAGATCGACAAAAGACTACTTTAAATATTTTTGTAGTTAAAAAAAAAAAAAATGTACAATGTACAAAAAGTTATTTTGCATATTAAATTAATTTACACAAATAAGGCAAAGACATTAAGAATTTTAACACATATAATTTTAGAATAAACTTCTTTTTTTTCTTTCTTTCTTTGTTTTACAGTTAAAATCCCTCAAAAGTTATTAGTTAACATTTTATATGGAAGTAGAAAGTCTTTTCAATTCTATTTCTAGTTGAAGTTAATTTTCAAGTACATCATATACTTTAATAAAATATAAATTATTTCTAAATTTTAATTACCTATGTATGATTTTTAATTTAATATTCATAGCACTTTTTGTTTGACATTTGATTTCATAAGTCTTCCACTGTCGTCTATTTTGCATGGTCTTTGAATCAGTTTTGTTTGAGTTCTCTCCCATATTTTATTGAGTTCTCTCCCTTGATTCTGTGTTCTATTTTCCTCCTTTATTTCTCTTTGCAGCACAAAGACTTCTTGGTTCTTTTTCACCTGGTTTGGTTTGTTTATCGTGATGCATTCAGTAGCCGTTTCTCAAGAATTAAAGTTTGCAGTCAGTTTATGAGGACGAAGATTTTTCACAATGATTTTCGTAACGACTGATTTCAAACAGAAAGACAGTGAACACACACAATGAGTGAACTCTTGTGTAATTTTGATTACGAAGATACATTTTTAAAAATAATAATAAACTGGTTTACAGTTGGTTTAAATGGAGGATATTTATATATACAGTGTTACTCAGAGGGCTTAGACTTCTGACCATTACAACAATTGTACATGCCATAGTCTATGTTTTTTTCTTTGTTTTTTTAATTGTAATTTCCTCCAAAATGGTTCACTTAAAAAGTTTTAAAGTTTGCTTTGTTTAACGACATCACTAAAGCATGCTGATTTATTTATCATCAACTATTAGATGTCAAAATCCCTGTCATGGCGAAGTCAGAGGTTGTGCCCACGACAGGCATGCTTGAACAGTTCTCTGATGGAAGCATGTCAGAAATTACCCACACAGATGTCAAACATTTGGTAATTCTGACTTATGGTCTTCAAGAGGAAACACGCTACCTTTTCCCATTAGTAGCAAGCTAGAGATCTTTTATATGCACCATCCCTCGGATAGGACAGCACATACCATGGGCTTTAATATATCAGTCGTGGTGCACCGGCTGGAACGAGATTGATCCTAGGCCGATTGTGCATCAAGCGAATGTTTTACCACTAGCTGGGCCTCGCCCCTGGTTTACTCAAAAGGAGAAAGAAAGAAAGAAATGTTTTATTTGATGACGCGATCAATACATTTTTATTTACGGTTATATGGCATTAGACATATGGTTAAGGAACGCACAAACAGTTGAGAGAGAAAACCCGCAGTCGCCACTTCATGGGCTATTCTTTTTGATTAGCAGCAATGATTATTTTATATGCACCATCCCACAGACAGGATAACACATATCACGGCCTTTGATATACCAGTCGTGGTGCACTGGTTGGAGCGAGAAATAGCCCAATGGGCCCACCGATGGGAATCGATCCTATTCCGTCCGCGCATCGAGCGAGCACTGTACCACTGGGCTACGTCTTGTCCACACTCAAAATGAGAGCCATCCGAGTGACCATTTAATTTTCATAGCTGGATGCACTATTTGTACAAGCATGGCACAGACAAACAGGGTACTAAACAAATTATTGGTTAATACATGTATAATAATCATAAGCAAGTTTACACACTGCACCTACACAAGTAGGATCCTAGTTTTACGTAATAAATATAAATTGTTCATGCATTCAACTAAGAATATATTCCAGTCAAGGTTATTACACTTAAAATATATTTGAGAACTATAACTTTGACAGTGGAGTAACATTTTATAAATGTTTAAAATACATGTTCACTGATGATACAAATACATATGTGTTCTTTGGTGGTACATTCAGGCACATAACAAAAGGTGGGATGTACCCCAGTGGTAATGTGCCTGCTTGGTCAATTCCTGTCTGTGGGCCCACTGGGCTATTTCTTGTTTCAGCCCGTGCATTATGACTGGCATACAGTGAATTATGACTGGCATACAGTGAATTATGACTGGCATACAGTGAATTATGACTGGCATACAGTGAATTATGACTGGCATATCAAAGGCCATGGTATGTGCTATCCTGTCTGTGGGATAGTGCATATCAGGGCTTCTAGATTATGGTAGCCCCACTCTCATGGCTAGTGATATTCAATGTTGGGCTAGTAAATAACTACAATTGCCATGCCCGATGGCTAGTGAAAAAAGGAAGTTGTCAAATGCTGTATTTAAGTTTATTTAGTAAATATGGATATCCTAGGCTCTCCCCAAATCTAAAGTGTTTTTAAGCTCTATCTCCCTCTTTAGGTGACATATCTGACTATTACTATGAGTAAAATTGAATTTACTTAAAAGTAGGGCTAGTGAATTTTCAATCATGGCAAGTAAATTTTTAAAATCACTGATCCCATGGCTAGTGGATTTTATACAAATTCTATTAGCCCTGCATATAAAAGATCCTTTGCTATATATAATGAAACAAATGTAGCAGGTTTCCTCTCTTAGACCATAATATATTTGATCAAAGTTACAAAATGTTTGACATCCAATAACCGATGATTACCATAATAAATCAATGTGCTCTAGTGGCAGTGGCGTAGTGTGGGCGGGGCCACCGGGGCGGTTGCCCTGGGTGCAAAATTCTGGACTGGTGGAAGGGACTCGGGGAGCGCTAACAGTTCACTGGTTAGGGGGTGCAATACGTGCCTACTACGCCACTGTCTAGTGGTGTTATTAAACAAAACAAACTTTAACTCAAACACATAACAGTGCATCTTCCAAAGATAATGGGTTCAGATTTTGGTTAAATAGACACCACTGTGTCTTGTTTAAAAATTAAATTGTATTTGCGTAATGGATATTTAATGAGAAATATGCTGGAATGGTCAGAAGTCTTTCGGATACATGAATTTTGCTATGATAAGCTGTTACTTTAAGTACCGGTATCTCAGTTTAGGAAAGTCAAAATGGTAATATAGTTTTCTTGGTGATTTCAAATTTAATATGGTCACAGAAAGAAATTATCACTGTTGTGAGACCTTCAAAAGTCTGCTGCCGATTTAAGTGGGGAAAAAAAAAGTTTCACAATGACCATCTGATTTTGTGTCATTTAAATTTAAATTTAAAACAATTACAAAATCAATGACATATCTTACTTTGTGAATCATTGGTCATTAAAATTAAAAACAAATTGTTCTTGCAATGCAGATGCCATTGTCTGTGGTTTGGATTCGTTATGACACATTCAGATTTTAAATATGTTGAATATTTTTTGTGATAGGTAGTTAGTGTTATTATTTAATATTGAAAATTTAGTAATGTAGTGATTTTTGTTCCAAGATTTTAAATTAATATAAAAATAGATGTTATTTATTAACTATTATTTTGGTTTTACATATACTTTTAACAGCTTGAGAGTATGTGAAATTTTATATCTCCAGTTAGAGATAGAAATTTTGATGTAAAATTTATAAACTTATGTAGCTGATCTTAATTTGAATTCTATTAAATTCTAGCTTTAATTTGTATGAAACCACTAAAACTGATTAACAAAGTCCTGTCATACATAATCTTTTGCTAATAATCAAGAATTACTAAAATTTAACAAGCTAGTGTGGTCAAATCTGACCTAATTTTGAAATGTGTTAAAAATTAATACATTGTACTTGTTTGTTATCATATTGTTTTACTTTTAAGTGTATACATGTAGACTATTTGTCATGAGTACTTTTAAGACAGAAAATATCAACCAAGACTTTAAATCTTATTTGTATTTGTCAAAACAAATATATATACTGACGGCCAAAAGAAAGTTTACATAAATAAAATTTGAATAATTAAGATATCACAAGACACGAGGGAGGTATTTTTTTTATCATCCATTATCATTCTTTTCATTTGCGACAATTGTAAACAATGTCAATAATGTGGGTTGAATGTCAGCGGTAGACTCGTTAACTAGCAGAACGGCAGTGGTGTGACGTCACTAATGGTAGGTTTAGCACTGAAACAAACACAGTGACGTAACAAAACATTGTCTTGTGATTAAAATTTGACCAATCAAGATTATAAGAAGCGCTATCTCCTGCAGAGATATCGCAGGAGATATCGCAAATTATAGTGCCAGCAATATCGCCTACAAAAGCCTTTCATGGATGATAAATGTTAATCGAAAAAAAAATTAAAAAATTAATGACTTTACAAGCACTTTGCATGTATCACAAAGTGCATTATGATGTTTAGATGTTGAACTTCATAATACTTTCATATCCCATCTTACCATTTATTGGTTTTCTGTAATACATTTTCAAGCTTTGTAAATTTTCTTCTGGAAGTCAGTATACATTAACAAATAGAATTTGATATTTTCTATATTACAAAAAATGTGAATGGTGAATTTTGTGTGATTATATAAATTGTAATTTAATTGTTGTCTAGTTAAATCATTTTAATTTGAATTTTTATTGTATACTTGTATATTACACTACATAATCCCACTATTCTGTACAAAGAAACTTTCTCTTTCTTTTTTTACAAATAAAATACTCTCTTTTTTATCGGGGCAAAGTGCAACATTGAAAGGTGGTTACTTATGGAAGGTAGTATATTCATAATCATTGCTATACAGTATGTAAATATGTAGAACTGCATTTAATACATCTGCGGTTGTAATGAACTTATATATTCCATGCATGAGAAAGTAGGTGTAATAATTATATTAATTCATACACATATATATATATATACTATTAGGTATACCATGTATTTTGATTAGTTTGGTGACCACATTTTTTGGAAACTTATTGTAATATTATTAATATACACATTTCGTTATAAATTTGTATTTACATGTATGTGACTCGGTATGTATGTATGTGGATATTTTAATGTTAATAAAAGGTATATGTGTGTTCCTTTTTTTCAAAAATGACTATCAAAGTACTAGTCAAGTAGTCAGAAATAGTTTATTAAGGATCAACTAATGGAACAACTGTTGACCTTGACACCTTGACCTTGATGCGTCCTAATAGTGAAGTTTATTTAAAAGTGTACATTCATAATACAATAGTAGCTCATAGTGATGATGATGTAAATTGTGATTAACATAACATGTCGGATAATAATAATATGCATGTATATAATTATATAATCCCATAAAACAATAACCACAGCTTAATTAGCAAATTTTTGGGGTTTTTTTTACATTTTAACATTTCAATGTCTTTCAAATTTCTTTGGTGCTTTTCCATTCATTGCATACATGAACAGGTGAGGTAAGAGAAATTGAAACAAAAACTAAATGTGTTTATTAAAACTAGTTGTTATGAAGCATATTTCGAATAAACACATCCTTTATATATGCAAAAGGGCCCAGGAAGTGTATTTGAAAGTGAGTTGGGTGGGGTGGGGGGGGGGGGTGGGGGGGGCATTGTCAGTTTGATTACACAGGGATGGATATTTGAGGGCCCAAAGGAGCCTAAACCTACATGGGTGGGTCAGGGTATACTTCCCCAAAATACTATTGAATTTCAGGTGTTTAAATACAGCACTTTCAGTCAGGGTAGAGTGTTGTGGGGAGCCGGGTGGCACATGTCCCCTGTGGAGGGGGAGGCCTGTGGCACATGTCCCCTGTGGAGGGGGAGGTGGGTGGCACATGTCCCCTGTGGAGGGGGAGGCGGGTGGCACATGTCCCCTGTGGAGGGGGAGGCCTGTGGCACATGTCCCCTGTGGAGGGGGAGGTGGGTGGCACATGTCCCCTGTGGAGGGGAGGCGGGTGGCACATGTCCCCTGTGGAGGGGGAGGCAGGTGGCACATGTCCCCTGTGGAGGGGAGGTGGGTGGCACATGTCCCCTTTGGAGGGGGAGGCCTGTGGCACATGTCCCCTGTGGAGGGGGAGGCAGGTGGCACATGTCCCCTGTGGAGGGGAGGTGGGTGGCACATGTCCCCTTTGGTGGGGGAGGCCTGTGGCACATGTCCCCTGTGGAGGGGGAGGCGGGTGGCACATGTCCCATGTGGAGGGGGAGGTGGGTGGCACATGTCCCCTTTGGAGGTGGAGGCCTGTGGCACATGTCCCCTGTGGAGGGGAGGCCTGTGGCACATGTCCCCTGTGGAGGGGGAGGCCTGTGGCACATGTCGCCTGTGGAGGTGGAGGCCTGTGGCACGTCCCCTGTGGAGGGGGAGGGGGGTGGCACATGTCCCCTGTGGAGGGGGAGGCGGGTGGCACATGTCCCCTGTGGAGGGGGAGGCGGGTGGCACATGTCCCCTGTGGAGGGGAGGTGGGTGGCACATGTCCCCTGTGGAGGGGGAGGCGGGTGGCACATGTCCCATGTGGAGGGGGAGGCGGGTGGCACATGTCCCATGTGGAGGGGGAGGTGGGTGGCACATGTCCCCTGTGGAGGGGGAGGTGGGTGGCACATGTCCCCTTTGGAGGTGGAGGCCTGTAGCACATGTCCCCTGTGGAGGGGGAGGCCTGTGGCACATGTCCCCTGTGGAGGGGGAGGCGGGTGGCACATGTCCCATGTGGGGGGGGCGGGTGGCACATGTCCTCTGTGGGGGTGGCACATGTCCCATGTGGGGGGGGGGTGGCACATGTCCCCTGTGGGGGGTGGCACATATCCCATGTGGGGGGGTGGCACATGTTCCCTGTGGGGGGTGGGGTGGCACATGTCCCCTGTGAGGGGTGGGGTGGCACATGTCCCCTGTGGGGGGGTGGGTGGCACATGTCCCCTGTGGAGGGGGAGGCGGGTGGCACATGTCCCCTGGGGGGGCGGGGGGCACATGTCCCCTGTGGGGGCGGGTGGCACATGTCCCCTGTGGGGGGGGGGGGCAGGTGGCACATGTCCCCTGTGTAAAGGATATTTTGACAAAGTTATGCTTTGACCGTGGTATCTTTTCTAGGGGTAATAAAACATGTAGGTACAGAAATACACAATAAATTATTATAAAATAATTATCAAAATCATTAACTCATATAATACAGGGGTGGGATTTTCCCCTCGGATCAGCTGTTTTCCTCTCATGGAACATCTTTTTCCTCGCATTTTAATCGTCCTTTCCTCCAAAATGTGTCAGATGGCACAGATCTTAAGCTAGGATTTCAAGAATTTCCTCCAGGACCCCTCTTTTTACAGTTCACCAATTCCCACCCCTGATAATAACACTTACTAATTAGCATTGAAAACAATTTTATTCGTTAACTAATGATTTTCAGTTCATTTTTTTTCTCCATTTTTGATCTACATTGGAAACACAATTTAATCTCATCTCTAAAACCCCTTTATACCTGCATACCTGTTGTGTGATACAAATAGTATGTTATACTGCTGCCTAAGTTAATATGATATTTATTATAGCAGGTAAATTTATATATTACATCAGTTATGCCCAATTTGTTCAATAAATTCAGTAATGAGCAAGCTACTGAATGCCTTTGTAGATAAATTTGTTTTAGCCATATTAGAAATTGTTAAAAACTGTTTACATTTTATTCTGTGTAAAATGTAATTTTACCATGCTGTGTAATTCTTTGTACATTTACATGTAATAAATAAATAAAAATGTAGCACAAATTTAATACCCTCGGAGTAGTTACAAATAATTAGTGTATATTGTGTTTTGTTTTGTTTTGTTACTGTAGGTCACTCAATTAAGTGCAATATTAAGGTTAACGAGAGCTGGTGCTATAGAAACATGTATTGTGAACTGATTTGCATATTTTGATTGCTGTACTGCTGATTGGACACTCAACTGTTGTTGCTAGGCAATAAAGAATATTTTTGAAAGTTTTTTTTCTTTGTGTTGTTTTATTTTTGTTTTATTGTTGTTGTGTTGTGTTTTATGTTATTTCAATATCTCATGTTATTTCAATATTTCAATATTTCATATCGGCAGAGCATGTAGTCTGTTTGCATGAAAAGGGAACCGATGAATTGACATATAACTCGATCTATAATGAATTTTGTTAAATCTTATATTAAAAAAAAAAAAAAATGTTTTATTTAACAACGCACTCAACAGATTTCATTTACGGTTATATGGTGTCAGACATATGGTTAAGGACCACACAGATTTTGAGAGGAAACCCACTGTCGCCACTACATGGGCTACTCTTCCGATTAGCAGCAAGGGATCTTTTATTTGCGCTTCCCACAGGCAGGATAGCACAAACCATGGCCTTTGTTGAACCAGTTATGGATCACTGGTCGGTGCAAGTGGTTTACACTTACCCATTGAGCCTTGTGGAGCACTCACTCAGGGTTTGGAGTCGGTATCTGGATTACAAATCCTATGCCTCGACTGGGATCCAAACCCAGTACCTACCAGCCTGTAGACCGATGGCCTAACTAACCACTATGCCACTGAGGCTGGTAATCTTATATTAAAACCTATTTCTAAATTTTAAACCCATACCAACTCAAAATAATTTTTTTTTTACTAAACATTTCTGTGTAAATAAAAAAAGTTTCTTAACAAATTGCCATTAAGTTATATAATCTCATTGCAGTATTGCTATTGAAGTATCTATGAATTTTTATATATATTTTTTTAATATTTATAATTTTTTTAATGTGTCTTAATATGCATTATTTAAGATGTCATAGATAATGAAAACTTTTTCTTTCTTTTTTTTAAACATTTACAATTTTTAAAATATGTTTTAATATGCATTGATTAATATGTCGTAGATAATGAAACTTTTTTTTCAACATTTATAATTTTAAAAATGTGATTTAATATGTATTAATTAAGATGAACATCTCAGGATGCAACTATGAGCAGCACCAAACAAGTTATGGTAGGTGAGATATTTAATTCCACACAGTTCTTGTGCATGACTCAACTTCACTTGTATTCTCTTGTTAATACTACTTTCCGTAACTCTATACATATGTTTAAATAGGGAACAAGTCACAGGCCTGTTAACTGCTCTCTGTTTGATGTTGTTTATTGGAGGTATTCTTTTCATTAACAACAGCAGCCGGCTACACCCTGCCTTAAGAGAATATTTCCTCTTTCCTATAACAACTCATCTTCTGTGAGTCATACACTCGGATTTCCTGTCTTACAGTTAAATATATCTAATTGATTCACTACACTGCAGGTATAGACTAACCCGTCTTAAAAGTCCATTATCACATTCAGTTACAAGTTAACATCTGTGACTCATATAAACTATGGTTTCTTGTCTTACAGTTAAATATATCTAATTGATACATACACTACACAGCAGGTACTGACAAACATGTGTTAAAGGTCCATTATCACAGTTGCCAGCTATCCTCTATGACTCGTATAGACTTTGATTTCATGTTTTACAGTGAAATATATCTAACTGATACATACATTACATTGCAGATACAGACAAACCTGTGTTAAAGGTCCATTATCACGGTTTCAAGTCATCCCTCTGACTATGACTTGAATTTCTTACTTTACAGTTAAATATATCTAATTGATACATACACTACACTGCAGGTACTGACAAACATGTGTTAAAGGTCCATTATCACAGTTGCCAGCTATCCTCTATGACTCGTATAGACTTTGATTTCATGTTTTACAGTGAAATATATCTAACTGATACATACATTACATTGCAGGTACAGACAAACCTGTGTTAAAGGTCCATTATCACAGTTGCCAGCTATCCTCTATGACTCGTATAGACTTTGATTTCATGTTTTACAGTGAAATATATCTAATTGATACATACACTACATTGCAGGTACTGACAAACATGTGTTAAAGGTCCATTATCACAGTTGCCAGCTATCCTCTATGACTCGTATAGACTTTAATTTCATGTTTTACAGTGAAATATATCTAACTGATACATACATTACATTGCAGGTACTGACAAACATGTGTTAAAGGTCCATTATCACAGTTTCAAGTCATACCTCTGACTCTATGACTTGAATTTGTTACTTTACAGTTAAATATATCTAATTGATTTACTAGATTGCAGGTATAGACAAACCTGTGTTAAAGGTCCATTATCACATTCAGTTACAAGTTAATGTCTGTGACTCGTATAGACTATGATTTCTTGCTTTACAGTTAAATATATCTAATTGATTCACTACACTGCAGGTACAGACAAACCTGTGTTAAAGGTCCATTATCACGGTTTCAAGTCATCCCTCTGACTATGACTTGAATTTCTTACTTTACAGTTAAATACATGTATATCTAATTGATTCACTACACTGCAGGTACAGACAAACCTGTGTTAAAGGTCCATTATCACGGTTTCAAGTCATCCCTCTGACTCTATGACTTGAATTTCTTACTTTACAGTTAAATACATGTATATCTAATTGATTCACTACAATGCAGGTACAGACAAACCTGTGTTAAAGGTCCATTATCACGGTTTCAAGTCATCCCTCTGACTATGACTTGAATTTCTTACTTTACAGTTAAATACATGTATATCTAATTGATTCACTACACTGCAGGTACAGACAAACCTGTGTTAAAGGTCCATTATCACGGTTTCAAGTCATCCCTCTGACTATGACTTGAATTTCTTACTTTACAGTTAAATACATGTATATCTAATTGATTCACT
Organism: Gigantopelta aegis; assembly: GCF_016097555.1. Taxonomy (NCBI): domain Eukaryota; kingdom Metazoa; phylum Mollusca; class Gastropoda; order Neomphalida; family Peltospiridae; genus Gigantopelta; species Gigantopelta aegis. The sequence goes on from NC_054711.1 coordinate 28,344,614, forward strand.
ACAATGCAGGTACAGACAAACCTGTGTTAAAGGTCCATTATCATGGTTTCAAGTCATCCCTCTGACTCTATGACTTGAATTTCTTACTTTACAGTTAAATACATGTATATCTAATTGATTCACTACAATGCAGGTACAGACAAACCTGTGTTAAAGGTCCATTATCACGGTTTCAAGTCATCCCTCTGACTATGACTTGAATTTCTTACTTTACAGTTAAATACATGTATATCTAATTGATTCACTACACTGCAGGTATAGACAAAGCTGTGTTAAAGGTCCATTATCACATTCAGTTACAAGTTAATGTCTGTGACTCATATAAACTATGATTTCCTGTCTTACAGTTAAATATATCTACTTGATTCACTACACTGCAGGTATAGACAAAGCTGTGTTAAAGGTCCATTATCACAATTGCAAGTTACAAGTTGCCAGCCTCGTTGGTATAGAGGTTAAGCCATCAGACTTGTACTGGGTTCGCATCCCGATACCGCCTCCTATAATCCAAATTGACTATTCTAGCACATCAAACAAAAGAAGCAACAACATCACTCCCTATTGTCTGTGATTTATTTGTAGGATACAGTGTTCATTGTATTGTTTATAGCTATGGTGTACAAAATGTATATGTTGATCAAAAGATTGCACATGGCAACTTTAGACACATGTTATTATTGTTGTCTGTGGTATTTCATTTGGTGGTACAGTGAAACCCCTTGTAATCAGACCCTTGGTAAAATGGAATTCTCTCAAAACCGGATGTCATTTAACAATCCCAACAAAGTCCGTCAATGCTGGTTCACACATTCATTCATCTGTTTCATCTATCACCATCTGCCTACCATTCTCATTATCTTAATATAAAAGAAAACCTTTCCAATTTCTCCCACGATTTCAGTCTGTTTCGACCCTTTCTGTCAGTTTCCTCCAATTCTATTTTCTGAGCTGTCCCACACGATCGCCTACCTGTCTCGGCTTCCTCCACGGGTGCAGTCTCTGTGTACTTCCCTGCACCCACCTGGCATCCTTATTCTCTACCACTAATAAAGCTGGTCTGACCCACGGCACTAATTAATGATTGCCGGTAGTAGGGGAGCATGGTAGGTAGTTACATGTGCCTCTTAACAATGCCAGAAGTAACTACTGAACACTCTCCAAAGTGGTCAAACTAAGCCCACAGTTAAAAGCTGATGGGGAATGGCAGGTGTGTGGCACATGTAGCCATAAGAGACAAGCACATGTTGTGGTTGGAGAGACAAGGACTGGGATGTGGAGTTGGACAGCGAAAGAAGTTGAAAGATAGGAGGAGTTGGAATTCAAAGGTGTAAAAGGAAAGGGGGCAGTGGGATAAACAAAAAAAGAAAAGAAAAAGAAAAAAAAATTCCTTTACCTCAGTACAAAAACCTGTAAATCAGATACCCCTGAATACCAGGCATTGTATGTGTTACCTGGGATGTCCAGTTTAGTGGGGTTTCACTGTTTATACCCTACAAGGACACATTCACTTTACTCTACAAGAGATTGCGGGATGTAGCCCAGAGGTAAACTACTTGATGCGCAGTCGCTTTAGGATCAATCCCCATCAGTGGGCTATTTCTCATACCAGCCAGTGCACCATGACTGGTATATCAAAGGCCGTGGTATGTGCTCTCCTGTTTGTGGGATGGTGCATATAAAGGTTCCCTTGCTACTAATAGAAAAATGTAGCGGGTTTCTTTTCTAAGACTATATGTCAAAATTACAAAATATTTGACATCCAATAGCCGATGATTAATAAATCAATGTGCTCTAGTGGTGTCGTTAAACAAAACAAACTTTACTCAGAAGAATGCGGGTAGGGAGCAGTAGAAACTTTAGAAGAAGTGGAGGGGTCAGTGATGTATTCTTTCACATTCCAATTGTGGGTTGTGGGGGTTGATGTATTATTTTCTGACTTGTGGAGCAATGCCCAGCCACCCCAAGTCCCCCCTCCCCCCCCCCCCTCCTGCCACCCATCCCTTCTGACACCTATGTGTACTTCTTAGCGTTGAGCAACAGTCAGACCACACCAGCGACCATGCACCAGACAAACTCTTTATGAATGTTTTGCCAAAAATACTATTTTTGTGAGTGTTTATGACAATGATTAACTGAACATGTGGTGGTTTGGCCTGAATAGGTGAATTTTGTTTTCCAATTAACATATAAAACCTGTTATGATGGCTCAGTTTATTGTGGTTTTTATCACTTTGTACTGGTATTGACAAGTCAAAGTGACGAAACTGTCATGCACACACCTACATGCACACGTGCACACGTGCACACACACACACACACACACACACACACACACACACACACACACACACACACACATGTATGCAAGCAAATATATCATTGACTAAAATGTACAGTGGTGTTAATGCTAAGGTGTTGTGACAATTTGGAATAGAATTAGATCAGGGTTATGGCTAGGGTCAAGGATTAGGTTAGGATAGGATTAGGTCAGGGTTATGGCTAGGGTCAAGGATTAGGTTAGGATAGGATTAGGTCAGGGCTATTATTAAGGATTAGGATAGGATTAGGTCAGGGTTAGGGCTAGGGTCAAGGATTAAGTTAGGATAGCATTAGGTCAGGGTTAGGGCTAAGGTCAAGGATTAGGTTGGGATAGGATTACGTCAGGGCTATTGTCAAGGATTAGGATATGATTAGGTCAGGGTTATGGCTAGGGTCAAGGATTAGGTTAGGATAGGATTAGGTCAGGGTTAGGGCTATGTTCAAGGATTAGGTCAGGATAGGATTAGGTCAGGGTTAGGGCTGGGGTCAAGGATTAGGTTAGGATAGGATTAGAGGTCAGGGTTAGGGCTGGGGTCAAGGATTAGGTTAGGATAGGATTATTTCAGGGTTAGGGCTGGCTTGGGTCAAGGATTAGGATAGGATAGGATTAGGTCAAGGTTAAACCTCGTCCCGGGTCGAAATTTCCACCACCTTGTGTATACTTTTTCTATCCCACATGACCGCATATGATGGAGTCTATTAGTCTTGTATGGGTTATAACGTCGTTCTGTTTAACATGAAGAGTATTAGGGTTTGGTCATATATGACATTATATTAATGCAAAGGTGGTGATTTGAGGTCATCAAACAACATTTTTAGATCCGATCTTTTCTTATTAAAACATTCATTTATAAACATGAAACATAAAGTAAAGTTTGTTTTATTTAACAATGCCACTAGAGCACATTGATTTTTTTTATCTTATCATCGCTATTGGACGTCAACCATATGGTCATTCTGACACTGTTTTTTAGAGGAAACCTGCTGTCGCCACATAGGCTACTCTTTTAGGACAGGCAGCAAGGGATCTTTTATTTGCACTTCCCACAGGCAGGATAGCACAAACCATGGCCTTTGTTGAACCAGTTATGGATCACTGCCTTCACTGGTCAGTGCAGTGGTTTACACCTACCCATTAAGCCTTACGGAGCACTCACTCAGGGTTTGGAGTCGGTATCTGGATTAAAAATCCCATGCCTCGACTGGGATCCGAACCCAGTACCTACCAGCCTGTAGACCGATGGCCTAGCCACGGCGCCACCGGGGCCGGTCAAACATAAAACATATGCAGCAAATATGATAATGCAGTTTATTTATGATAAAATGGTCAAATAAAGAAGTTATGTTTTGAGCCATCTTTGTTTGTTCATGTAAAATAATGGTTTATTTATTGAATGGATGGGAGAAAAAGACTCCATCATATGCGGTCATGTGGGATAGAAAACGTACACCCTCAGATGGATGAGAAAATAGACTCCATGATATGTGGTCGTGTGGGATAGAAAAAGTAGACCCTCAGTGGTGGAAATTTCAAACATGGAAGATGCTTCCACCACGTCAGGTGTACTTGTTTTATCCCACATAATTATGATGGAGTTTATTAATACAGTTATGTTATATACATACACACACATGTAATTACCATCTATTTGCCACATGGCTAATGGGAAATAACTCTATGTAATGTTAGCAGACGGTAAAGACAATATGATAACCGTGAGACTGGCAGAGAACCAAGTTGGCGGTCACAAGAGAGGTTACTCTAATTAGCAGTCATTTGCCACATGCTCATCAAAGGGAGGCAATGAGTGAAAGCAGACAGCAAACTTGAGGCATATAATTAATCAAAAATCTCTAATTAGGCAAACTTGATACATATAATTAATAAAAAATCTCTAATTAGAGCAATTGATGTATGGATTGTCATTGAACATGGCTGCAGATATATTCAAGGCATGATACAGACTTGTTTCAGTGGTAGGGGTGGGACGTAGCCCAGTGGTAAAGCACTCGCTTGATGTGCAGTCAGTGATGCCCATTGGGTTATTTCTTATTCCAGCCAGTGCACCATGACTGGTATATCAAAGGTCGTGGTATGTGCTATCCTGTCTGTGAGATGGTGCATATAAAAGATCCCTTGCTACTAATGGGAAAATATAGCGGGTTTCGTCTCTAAGACTACATGTCAAAATTGCCAAATGTTTGACATCCAATAGCCGATGATTGATTAATCAGTGTGCTCTAGTGGTGTCTTTAAACAAAACAAACTTTAGTTATAAATGTCTTGTTTCCTGCCCTGCATCTCCAAATGACTTGTAAAGCAAAGACCATGGTATATGCTGTCCTGTCTGTGACAAAGTGCATATAAAAGATTATTTGCTGCTAACTGAAAAATGTAATTAGTTTCCTCAAAGACTATATGTCAAATATGACCAATGTGATGAATAAATCAATGTGCTCTAGTTGTGTCAATAAACAAAACAAAATTTTTACTTTGTCATAAGATATAGCACAGCACATACCACAGTTGTT